>NC_135371.1:128058571-128363214 GCF_049243985.1 Paroedura picta
CGCTTTCAGCCTTGCAGATTCTACAGTAGGGTACACAGAGACAGAGTCAAAAATATAAACTTTATTCAACAAACAACAAAACACAGATAACATGAAATAGAAAAAGTGGGCAAAACTAGGAGGGGGAGTACTTGTCTGCTGGTTTAATTTTTCTCTTTCCGAGAATAGTCCTCCTTCTTGTTTGGGTGGAGGCATTCTGAGAGGGAGTTGGTGGGGTGGGTGCTGGAAGTGGTGGTGTTGGTGTGGGTGGTGGTGGGGGGGCGATTTGTGGAGGGTAGGCCCTTTCCATGACCGCTACAGCCCTCTCCATGAGTCTCCTTATCAGTCGCACCTCCTCCACGCCTTCGCGTAGGATTTGGTTTGTCTCTCTAAGGACTGCCCTCAATTTTCTCCCCTCCTGGGCAATGAGTGTGAGCATGGCTTGGTCAGCGGCCGCGGCACGCCGTGACTCCTCATAGCAGTGCTCAAGGAGCCTCTCTCCCACGCTTGTCAAGACGGAGACGCGCCTCAGCCTGCCGCGTTCCCTCGTAAGCCTCTCCTCTGCTGGGAGCGCACCTCTAGGTGGTGGGCTGCCTGGAGGCAGGGGTGGTTCCTCCTCCTCATCTGAAAGAACCTCTGTTGGCAAAAAATGAGAAACAAAACTGTTAGTAACATCAAAAAAGTCAAAACACACCATGGTGGACATGGTGTTCTTTTTTGTCCCCGTGTTTTCCTGCCAAGAATTTAAACAATCCCCGGCGAGCACATGGCTATTGTTTGTTTGCCCATGTTGTGCTTTTACTTTTGCCTACTTTCACAGCAGGACTCTCAACAATTAAAAGGGAGCACATGGTTAGTGCCTAGCGACATTGTCCTGCAGCTATGGCTCGAAAGGAACAGGTCATGCACGCTCACCATCTTGAATCTGTATCCGCCTGCGCCGGGCAGGAGGTCCAAGCACCCCAGGCTGTTCCTCCTCCTGTGTTCCGGGTATGAAATCTGCAAAAAAAGGAAAAAAAACAGATCTAGGACCAAAGGGTGGCAAAGCCAGCTTCAAAGCCTACACCAGCAACGCAGAGGGACTCTCTTCTTTCTCTTAGCAGTGCTGCTGCCCTGCACAAACAGAAAAGCACAAAGCAGTTAAAACAGCCCCCCCCCTATTTTTACTAATACTTACCAATGTTAGTTGATGCCCCCGAATCACTATCCACGTCAGGTGCTGCTGGAGACTCTAGGGGCCCCGTCCCTGGCAACTGTGTCTCTGTGGACAAGAGCAGAAAATAGTGAAAAATGAGCAAGCATACACCATGAACCACAAAGCAAGCTCCCAAAGTAGTGAGCCAAAGTACTGCAGAAGGCCTATGGGCGAGGCATGCAGCAAATATTTTGGGGCTGTGGGTTAAACATGACCGTTTAAAATACTAACCACATCAAGCACTCCACAGCCAACCATCTTATTAAATCTTTTAAAAATTAAAATTAAATTATAACATTAAAACCGTTTCAAATAGTAACCACAGCAAGCACTCCACAGCCTACCTTCTTTTAAAATCTTTTAAAAATTAAATTATAAAATTATAAAATTAAAACCGTTTCAAATAGTAACCACAGCAAGCACTCCACAGCCTACCATCTTATGCGTTGCAACGAACACACGAGAAAACGATGCCCAAACGTCAGAACACACATTTGCTCAAAAGGAAATATAAAATAAAAAGAAAATCACTTACCGGAGGCAAGGGGCGTTTGCTCAGGAGCCTCCTCTGGCTCCCCAGGAGCGATGGCGATCAGGTCCAGCGTTACCGATTCCGCGGCTCGTTGCTGGACGGGGGGTGGAGGGCGAAAGCTGGACGAGGTTCCCTCGCCGGGATCCTCCTCAGCGGGTGGTTCCTCGACCGGGGCAGCCGGCTTCCGAACCACCTTAAGGCTCCGGCCGACGCGCTTCGGCCTGCCGGATCCTTCCCCGTCCCCGTACAGCTGGCGCTGCTCCTCGAAGTAGGGGCAGGTAACCTTTTCGTTGCCGGAACCCTTATTATGGTTCACGGCACGCATGTACTCTGCCCTCATTGTCTTGGTCTTCGACCGGCATTCAAGGCCGGTCCTGTTGTGGCCCAGGGCGCGCATCTTAATAGCCACTTGTTCAAAAACCTCCCTATTCCTGTGGGAGGACTGGAACGCGTCCTGGATTTTCTCCTCCGAGAAAATCCCGATCAGGTCCCTGATCTCCGCGTCCCTCCAAGTTGGGCCACGGCCGGTTGCAGGGACGGACGAGGCTTGAGAAGACGATTCCATGTTGCTTTCGCTAGTAGCTGAGCAAAATGGTGGTGGGAGGTGCAGGGTGCAACGGATCATATACCTTCCCGCACACAAAGACAAAGGGACTAGCCGGCTCCTGATTGGTGGAGGGCAGCAGGGGACACGCACATTGGCCACATCAGGTCACATGTCACGTTCAAAACTCCTCGCGCGGGAACAGGATCTGCTCCTAATGGCCAGATTGGCGCCCTTGTTGTTTGACTTAACGCATGCGCGTATTCGTTTACACGCGAGAAGAGCAGTTTGAACATGCAGCGGGAGCCATTTTAGGAAAATGTCCGCCATTACACAAACGCATGCCGGTGTTCAACCGAGAGCAAGTGCGGCAGTACTCGGCAGTTCCCCAATAATATTCACCAGCCACAGCATAAATCAACCAAACATGACATGTTACTGGCGTACGTTCGTTGGCACGCTCAGAGGAATGTTTTTTAAAATGAACGGGGGACGGCGACTCCGCTTGCCGGAGGTCTAGCCGCCAATGGAAGGGGTTGTCCGCACCCAAGCACAAGCACGCACCGGGAACCACACAAAGACCCACTACACATAAGCCGCCCCTCATGATATCACCACGAATCATGTCTATTGAACCCCTCTAAGCTAAGCAGGAGACTGCGAGCGGCGAACGTTCGTTGGCACGCTCAGAGGAAAATTTTTTAAAATGCTCCCTGTACGTTGACTCCGCTAGGACTGGCCGATGGTAGACGGGGTTTTAAGCTTTGGGCAAATTTTGGGAACGTGACGGTGTGTGCCACTGTGCTTGTGAAAAACTCTTGTGGTGTCCGGGCAGAATTTCCGAAAGTGATCGTGCTTGAAAGCCAGTCGCTGTCCCGTTGCCTCGTAGATCCCCGCTCGCTCGGAGAAAAAAAAAATGGCGAACAGTTCGCCGGAAGTTTGGAGGACAGGCTCGGGAGGAGGGACTTTGAAGAACCCGCAACAATGGTAACGCACAGGTCTTTAGCGCTAGTGTTGCAGATTGGTTGCAGGAGTGTATCGCTATCCGGAGGGTGAATCCAGTTTTCTGGATTCCCCTAGAAGCGCTACAACGAAGCGCTTTTGGCGGTTCGGTTTCAGGATTGTTGCAGATTGTTTACGACGTCGTGCGTTATGGCAAATTAGTAGCGTTTTCAATCAGCTACCATTGTGCTATTTTTAAGCCGTGGGAAATGCCCCACAGTGTTCTTTGGCTCATTTTTTCCTTTCTTTCATAGATCTTTTTCCATGCTAGAGAATGAGGGCACCAGAGGGAGACCATATTATCACCTGCTGTTTCCAACAGACACATTCAGAAGCTTTTTTTCCCCCTTTGCAAGAATTCTGCATCTCTCTTGTTCTAGTGGCTTGTGTATGATAAGAAGAAATATGTGACAACTCTTGGCAACAGTTCTTATTGTATCTATTTAAAAATGTGATTCTTCTGCTTTTTAAAGAATATGCTGATGTAAATCTTTTGTAATGCAGGAGCCAGGATTAATTTGTCCAAAACCCGAAATCTATTTTTGGACACCTGCAGAATTGTTGCTCAGATAAGAAGAAAAAGAAGAAGCAGAAGGAGGAGGAGGAGGGTTGGTTCTTATATGCCGCTTTTCTCTACCAGAAGGAGTCTCAAAGCAGCTTACAATCGCCTTCCCTTCCTCTCCCGACAACAGACACCCTGGGTGGTGGGTGAGGCTGAGAGAGCCCTGATAATACTGCTCGGTCGAAGCAGCTTTATCAATGCTGTGGCAAGTCCAAGATCACCCAGCTGGCTGCATGCGGTTGAGTGCGGAATCAGACTTGGCTTGCCAGATTAGAAGTCCATGATCCTAACCACTATACCAAAGAGCGATTCAAGCTTAGATGGGGACTGTGATATAGTTTCAAAAATGACCTGGGATAGACAAAACTTTGCTATTAGTTGCCAATTTCAGAAGAAAGTAAAAAACAAAAGCAAGATTAGACAATATATTAAATGAAAACTGGGTTGCAAGGAATCATCTTTAAAATAGTGTTAGTTACAAAGGTCAGGAATCATCTTTAAAATAGTGTCTGATTGTCTCCTGGGCACAGTGTGTGTGTGTGTGTGGGGGGGGGGGTCCTTATTATCTCCTTTTTTTTCCTGCTTTGAAGAGCAGGAGGTTTGTCTCACTGCCAGCTCCATGTACCTACCGGTGAATCTTGTTAAATGCAAGTTGGGTCACTCAGACCCTATATTCATTTATTCAAAGCTTTTGTAGGCTAGAGCCAATGTATACAGGAAGAAAAACCTCACTGAGCAGAAATATATGCTTAGGTAAAGGAGGAGAGGGAGGAAGAGATAATTTGATGATATTTCTATGTAAAATTTAGCAGTATATAAGCACAATGACCAACCTCAACAGATGAAATTGGGGACAACATGACCTCTGTGCATAGCGTACCTACTGGCTAGTAACTACTGGCTAAGGAATGTGTTAGATCTATTTAAGCCCTAGTTGGTACAATGAAACCTACTGATATATTCAGCTGTGTCTCATTGAAGTATCTTTTTATAGTTCCTTTGCTGAAGAATTATGATTCCCATGATCAGATGAGCATCCTGATAGCTCCAAATGTTCTTCCAGAGTTTTTAATTGTGCCATTTTTGATGTTAAATGTGCATTTATTGTGTGCATCAAGACTGGAACATTTGCCCCATGTTGATAGCTAACAGACACGGTTGGAGAAAGACCAGCTAAATAGTCCCTGTTTGAGATTTGGGTCTACATTTATATTGGAACAGTTTCAGCTGGGAACTATACGTGATAACAAACAACATTCTGTCACATGCAGAGTTTACACCTTTTTAAGGCTGCAATTCTGCATGGCACTGACACTCTTGGGGGTCTGTCTTTAGGCATCAGTCTGGCCATGTAAAGCTGTATTTTCACATAATTGGCTGGATATTTCAGATTTAAGAATGCCTGATGTATAGCTATTGTCAAAATAGCAGAGTAGATATCTCTGAATAACAGGACTTGATGGTTGATAATGGATCAAGCAGTGTGCTGTGGATGATAACTGGAAGTGTGATATTTGGTATCCGTTGGGGATGCTAAGAAAGTTGCCATGAACACGTTGAGTGGTTGAACTTACGCTGTTCCAAAGTGTCAGTCATTCAAACCAATCAGCAACAAACCAATCAGTAGGGGCTACTTCAACCAACACGGAAGGTTAGAATTTTATTAAAACACAGCATGTATTTGTAACTGATCAATATGGATCAATATGGATCACTCAGACCTCTGTCCTTCTCAGGCTCAATCCCCAAAGCTCCAGGAGTTCTCAACCCTATCCGCCGTCCGTACACCAGTGGCCGGGGGGGACCTGGCAACCCTACTATAAACAGGTCGATACATTTTCCATGGAAAAATCAGCAAACCTGCCAAGTACTGAAGACTGCAGTCCTAGCTGGGGAAGCCCGGACCCACCCATGCAGCAGCTGGCCATGGACGAGCAATCAGGGAGAGGCCACAGCTGAGTGGGAGACAGGAGGGTGCTCTACCATCTTGAAAGAAGTAGGAGGAGTTGGTTAAGCAAGAGAGATGAGTAAAAGATGGAGGTCTAGAACAAGAAGTGGGTTGGAGGCAGAGGAGGCAACAGTGGGCTGACAACTAACAGAGAGTGAGAGAGAGACTAGGAGAACTACAGCAATGATGAAGCCAGCAAAATAGGAGGAGGACGCTGGAGGAGAAGGCAAGTAAGGCGGAAGGAGAGAGTGTGTTGCCAATTAGCTGGAGCTAGACACAAGCCAAAATGGGGGATTCAGGTGGAAGGAGTCTGGCATGGCCACTGGAGTTCCCAGAGACCCCCAGTAGCCCCACACAAATAAAATGAATTGACCTATTATATCACTGATTACTAGTGCAGCACCTGTAGGCACCATGGCACCCCCCCAAAGGGTTTCTCTGTGCCTGGTTGCATTTTCAGCAAAGCAATACCAAGTTCTGACTTTCCTCTACCTCCCTAGATTCATCACACTTGTAAAAAAAAACCACATGATGGGAAAAGTAAACACTGATAAATGGGGAAGGTGGCAGAAAGTACAGATTGGGAGAAATGACCTTATTGTAGGCAGTGAAGAAGTGACCTTTGAGAGGCAGAAAAGTGTGTGTGTGAGGTGGGGGTGGGGATCCAAGGGAAATATGTATGCTTTTAAATTATCTTTGCCTTGGGAGTGAAGCAAGGGGGAAAGCTGCCACAAAACCAATCTCAGAAAATAACAGGAAACAGCAACTGGAAATCCAACTAAGTGCTGAAAAGAAGGGAAATCAATGCAGAAGGAAAAAGAAAATCTGACAGACATGCATAGTGAAAGCAAGGTGAAATGCAGAAGGAAAAAGAAACCCCAATTGACATGCATGGTGAAAACGCCAGAAAACACTCATGCATAAAAGACCACTGTTGTATTGAGGTTTGAAATAATGCTTTCATATATTTAAGGTGCCACACAACACATTAAGCAGTTATTTGTTTAGCCTGTGGTGACCCTCCACACCATCTTTAAACCACTCAAGGAGCGATATACATATTTAGGGCCGTTCTGCATTCGTCCAAAATAGCACAATGGTTACTAACTGAAATCGCTACAGTTTTGCCGTTATGCACAACATCGTTGACAATCTGCAACACTCCTGAAACCGATCCGCAAAAAGCGCTTCGTTGTAGCGCTTTCAGGGAAATCCCAAAAAGTGGATTCACCCTCCGGAAAGCGCTATACTCCTGCAACCAATCTGCAACACTAGCTGGAAAGTTCTGTGCATTACCATTGTTGCGGTTTCTGCAAAGTCCCTCCCCCTGGCTCTCTTCTCTGATCTTCCGGCGAAGCGATCGCCATTTTTTTTCTCTGAGCGAGCGGAGATCAACGCACCAACAAGCCTTCGTTTACCCAGTGAGGCTTCCCCGGCTGCAGTCCCTCTGTTTAAAGTCACCAAGCACAAGCAACACAGAGGCCCGTTTGCTGGTTTATTTTCCCTTTATTTTTCACACTGTTTTTGGCCGAAAATCGCGCCTGTGAGGGGGGGGATTTTTTTTTTCACTCGGGGGGAGCGTGGCAACGATGAAACGGCAGCTCAAACACCACCTGCTGGCTGGATGGGTCTCTCCGTTGCAATGAATCAACGCAGATTCGTTGTAACGTGTGTGTGTGTGTGTGTGTTTGTGTGTGTGTGTGTGTGTGTGTGTGTTTTAAACCTTCCTTAAAGGGAAAGGGGCTGTTTGGGAGCATGATAACGGCCGCCCATTGGCAGCTTGACGGCCAGGGGCGGGACACAGCTCAGCAATAGCGCTTCCTGGCTAGCGATTTTTGCCGAGACCGGAACCCTGTCGGAAACGATAGAAACGCAACTGGATTCCACTACAAAGGCAGGTATGCATAACGACGAATTCCACTATTTAAAATGGCGATTTTTCGTTCCGCAAACAATTTACAACATGGATCCCGGTGCAGAATAGCCCTTAGTTAAGGGCAATGTGGGCAGGGCAGGTCCAGGTGAGGGCCCAATTGGAAGGCGTGAAGCAATTGGGCCCTCACCAGGAAAGACAATAGTTCTAACCAGTCAGGTGGCACAAAGCCAGTCGGAAGGCCCAGTCATTGGGCCAAAGTTCTGACAGGGCCTGCCCACTCAGGGGCAATCTGGAAACATCACTGTCAGTCTGCTCCTGACCGCAGGGAGAAGAGGTCAGTAGGGCTGCCAAGGGGATGATAACAGAGGCTTGGACAGGCTGCGCCAGCCCTTTTTGCTCCAAGGCTGTCCTAACTGTCATGTCCAATTGTAAATTGCCTCAGAACACTGACAGGGCTAGCAGGAAGCTGGTGAGTGCACTTCCTCCCCCTTCCTTCAGGCCTGCTGCGAGGGAGCCTTAGCCCCTGACTGAGGGGAGGGAGGTGTTTCCGAGAGAAACCCAGGGGAGTCTGAGGGCATGGGTGTGGGCATTCCTTTTGAGGGGGGGCTTTCCCCTTCTGCCAAACAGTTGGCTGACAGGGAGGCCACAGAAAAGCCCCTTTCTCACTTAAAATACTGCTGTGACTGGCCATGCTGCTGGAGGGAAGAAACAACCAAGCAACTCTCTGCAGATTTGAGACCTACCACATAGGGTTGTTGTGCAGGTGAAACTGGAAGCTGTTGCAGAGGTTCTTTTGCCTCCTGTTTTATCTGCACAACAATCCTGTGCAGTAGGCCTCAAGTGTTTCAACTCCACAACAACCTGCGTGGGAGACCTTAAATGTTTCTTATCCTCAACCGTGTCCAAACTCCATAGGAGCCCTTTCTGCCAGGGCAGCTGATCTTTATACACTGCAGATGAGCTGTAATTCCAAGAGCTCTCCAGGCCCCACCTGGAGGTTGGCTACTCCTGGGTTGGAGATATTCCTGGAGGTTTGCAGGAGGCCTTAAAATCGTACAATGTCTCAGAATCCAGCCTCCATAATAGCCATTTTTGCCTCCAGAGCTGATCATTATAATCTAGATATGAGCAGCAATCTAGAGAGGATGGTAGAGGCTCACATACTGTGGTTGGGGTGAAGTGGTTGTGGGTGTGTCCCTCCTGGGGTGGGCTTTGGTCAGCCCTTACTAGCAACTGTTTGTATTTTGGGGTGCAGAGAGACAGACAGACAGACCAATATCAAAGTTCAGGAAGATCTAAATAAAGAATATTTACAGCCTGAAACTGTAAATAGTGAACAAGTAAATGGCTGGAGTGACATGGGAACTAAAGTTACTTTTTTCAAGCTTGGCCTGGTAAATAAAAACTCCTAGGAACTCAAAGACATGTGACCCAGAATTTCAAGTGTAGTTAGCTTTACAGGAAAGTAGATAGTGAAACTTTGGGGAAAACTAGGGGGCTTTTTGCACACCTTCAAAATAGCACAATGGTTGCCAATTGAAAACGCTACTGATTTGCTGTTTTGCACAACGTCGTCGACAATCTGCCACACACCTGAAACCAATCTGCAAAAAGCGCTTCCTTGTAGCGCTTTCAGGGAAATCCCCAAAAGTGGATTCACCCTCCGGAAAGCGATACACTCCTGCATACAGTCAGAGTAGTTCAGCGGTGGAATAGGCTGCCTAAGGAGGTGGTGAGCTCTCCCTCACTGGCAGTCTTCAAGCAAAGGCTGGATACACACTTTTCTTGGATGCTTTAGGATGCTTTGGGCTGATCCTGCGTTGAGCAGGGGGTTGGACTAGATGGCCTGTGTGACCCCTTCCAACTCTTATGATTCTATGATTCTAGATGGCCTCTCCCCCCAGGACCTGGAAAGGCTGGAAGCTCCCAGGCAGGGAACTCAATGGCAGGGGCAGCTCTCACGCAGCACGGATGTGCAGCCTCTGAGGTGTGTTTTTAATCCCATGTTTAATAGAAGCAACACTAAAACTTTATTACAGATAATGTAAATATTCATAACTTGAGAGAGATCAGTCACTCTCTTCTTCATCTTCATCTTCATCTTCTTCACCTTCACCTTCACCTTCCCCCACTCCATGATAGGTAATAAAGTACATAAGTAAATCCATGCAGGAGGATGAAGCAGAAGAATGCCGAGATGGTATATTGGACTGTATTATTTCAAACTGCAGGGGAAGATTCAGGAGCACCATGTATTGCAGCTCTTTCCCTTATCCTAAAAAACTCCCTGCATTCAGAAAACCAGACCAACCATAGAACCGTTCTCCTTGTGGGCCAAATTTTCTATTTGCACGGAGATCTCACAGCAAAGAAACCTTCACACCTGGAACCCACCATTTTCAGTTTGAAGTGGCACAGTCCATTCCACTACCTCAGGGTTCTAACTCATTGTCACCTCATTCTTTCATGTCTTTTCCCTCAGATGTCACAAACAAACAAACAAAAAACATTCTTAACGTCTGCCCACAGTCTTCATCCTCAGCTTCAAGGAAATCTGTTCATTGCCCATGGTGATCTGTACATCTGCTCAGAATCACCAAACCACTCTGTGAATTTTAAGAAGTCTTGATAACTGATGGTATTACTTGGGTATTTTTTATATCCTTTGTTCCTGTTCCTCCTACCCGTTGACCATGATCTTTTCATATTCTCATCTTGAAATTGTAAACTTCACAAAATCTGACAAAATCAAGTAACCTGGGTCTATGGAGATTAGGGCACTTGAAAATATTAGTGGAATTATTAATGGTAGATTCTTAAGCAGAGTTACCGAGTAGATCCAACCAGCTTTTCTGTTGGATAAGAGTGGTAATCCCTTTGCCCACCCAAAACACCAGGGTGTAGTCTGCACAGGGCTTTTTGCCCAGTCCGAGTTTGAATGAATCCCTCTCATTTACACTGAATTCGATCTGCATTTTGATTTTGGGCACTTTAAATTTCCCCTCTGCAACAAGCATGATTAATTCGTGGTGACCCTACCTTTCCCCCAAATTATCCTGGATATAAGCCTCAATATTTGAAAAACTGGCATCAGGATGAGTGCAGTTCTCTGCTCTTTGCGAAATAATTCTGCCTCATGCCTCCAATGCTGTAGCAAAAAAGTCTTCCCTGATTGGCCAGGGCGTCAATTCAAAGTCTTCCTGGTTCCCGGTTGCAAGGGTTCCCTTAAAGTGACTGCACTCCAAAAGCCCTAACTTCTCTCAGCAGAGATTAGCCTTTTGGTTTTTCCCCCCTCCTTTGCTGTCTCCAATCCTCCTCCATTCAAGAAAAGGAGGCTCAGGAGCATTCTTATTAGATAACAGCCCACAGGGAAGGGCAATATAAACAGTTTAATGTTAATAAACAAATCTATAAATAATGAATGACTGCTCTTTCTACAGATGGAGACATGACTGCAGATTTTCGGTCAAACCCAATCAAAACACTTTATGTCAGAGGTGTGTTTTTAATCCCACGTTTAATAGAAGCTCCAACTGGTCAGATCCACTTCCTCAAAGGATTCTTCATCATGCAGTTTGTCCAGAACAAGATTCTCTAGTCCATCCAGATTGTAATACACATCTTTGAGCCAAAGAGGCTTATCCCTCAATGGAGACGGTGTTCTGGGAAACTCTTCATCTGGCAGGGGTTTCTTTTCTTTGCCCAGAAAGCTCTTATCCTTGGCTGCAGAACGCTGACACCAGACTGCAATAAGGCAGATAAAAGCAACGATAATTAGAATGATGGTGGTCACTGAAATAGCCAAGAGCAGCTTGTTTCCACATCCGTATGCTGGAATCCCCTCATTTGCTAGCCTGCCTGAAGGCTTCTCCAGTTTTGGTGTGCTTGCTGTGGTCATATCAGCTGTATCCAAGGAGGGCCAAATATTCCGTAGGGAGGAGGTTTCATTGACGTGTTCAATGAAAAGTTTCATGAGAAGGTCTGTTTTAGTGATGAGTGTTGCACAAGCCACCTGGAGCGTAGGTGACGTGCAATCTATTTTCAGGATGCGGATCATGTGAGAGATGAGTTTCCTCACCGGTGTGTTTGGGATGAGGTCAGTCAACTTCTCGTTCAGCTCATTTCAAAGACTTCACTCTCATGCTGAATGTTGTCATCTTGACGTGGCAAGAAGCCTGAAGGGGGAGAAACGGAAGTCCCCTGAGGTGAGGGCTCATTCAAGGAGGGTTCTGAGTCACCTGCCGAGATTTCTCCTTCAACATGTTTAGTTCCCTGTAGGAGCGGTTTCAGCAGCTCTTCTTTAGTCAATATATGTGACCCAAGTACCTTCTTCAGTACTACCACAGAGTTTTCACCATTAGGAAGGTTAGTCAAGTCACTGTCTTCACTGTCCACTTCCATGGAGCCTTTGGGCTCTAGAACATTCGTCTGAGAGTCTGGAATGGAGCATTTCCAAGAGGACGGAAGAGCTGGTTGGCGGGACTGAAGAAACGGAAGAGTGTACTGAACTTCTGGGCCTTCCGCTAGTTTCCTTCCGCTATCTGCAGACCTTTTCCTGGCCTTGTGTGTTGGCTTCCCTAAAACTTAGTCAGACTGCTCATTTTGGACAGTTGCCTCTGTAGTAGCCTTGTTGAGTTCAACAATTTGTTTTTTTCAGCGCTGCTCACAGCAGACTGGTGAGAAAGAAACGGGTTTTTTTGCTCACTTTTGTCCGCCCAGTTTAGGTCCAAAGGCTCATCTGCCTTCTTCTGCTTGACCAAATTTAACAGGTTAAAATTGGCAACTAAGCTGGAGTAGTTCTGGGCCAAAACCAGAGAGTTGCGTTCAGTTCTCTCTGCCATGGCATTGTCGTGCTTGGCCTTCTCAGGCAAAATGTTAAGCATGCTGCTGCAATTCAATTTTCTCATTTCTAATGCCTTTGTGGTTTCTTGCATCAGAGGCTCTTCTTTTTCACACAGAGTTAAATTTTCATCACATGACTCAGTGCACTCCAACTTGACAATGTCACCCAAAGCATCAATGTCCTCCTGAATCCGGCAAATACAGCAGGACAGCTTCTTGGGCAAGACGAGCGTCCTCAACTGCAGAGAGGTCTGCAGCAGGTTCTCCAGTATGCCAGGCGTCACTTCAGTGGCGTCAAGGTTTAGGACCTGCAGCGAGGGCAGCCTGTAAAAAAGGAATCCTGAATGACCGCCAGGGGATTGTGGCTGAGATCCACCTTGAGCAAAAACTGCATGCCATGCCAGGCCCGGAATGTCCCCTCAGTGATCTGTTCAATGATGTTGCCACTGAGGTTTCTAATCTGCAGGAAAGGGACAGCCTCAAGTGCATTCCTATCGATAACCTGTATTTTATTGCATGACAAGTCCAGGCAGGTAAGTGAGAGCAAGCCTTCCAGAGAGCAAGCCTTCAAGAGATGAGTTTTGAAGCCTCGTCAAGCTGTTATCATTGAGAACCAAGTATTCAGTCCAAGGATAAGCCCTCCACACTTCTTTTCCAATAGAGGAAATCACATTTCTGGTAAAGTCCAAGTACATGAAAGGATGAGGATCAGCTCCTGGCTTGGGAAGAGGAATTTGGTGGAATGCAGGAGAGTTGGTGATCCTGCTGCAGTTGAGGATTTCCAGACTGCAGTGGCAGGAGGCAGGCAAGGCCATTGAGCTCCCGCTAGCCCCGTAAGAGGCCCCAGTAGAATCCAAAGGAAGAGGTTAGCATAAGCCATATCAGCAAGGTGTATGCCACCGAGCAGGTCTTGGCAGACAGCACAGCAACCACTGTGGGCAAGCTTTATGTATGTCTGAAGATGGTTGTGACATCATTTAGCAGGATATTCAGCATCATAGCCTAGCCATCCCTATGGCAACGATGAAGGCTTGGCGTGAAAGGCAAGGGCTGATGGGCTTGAGACACTGAAAACTGCTGGGTATTGGCTACAGGTTACCGAATCATAGAATCATGGTGCTGAAAGGGGCCTCCAGGGTCACCTAGTCCAATCCCCTGCACAGTGCAGGAAAGATAACTACCTTGGCCCCCACAGTGATCCCAATTCCATGCCCAGATGACACATCTTTTGAAATGTTTTAAATTTACTTTAATTTACTTGTTTAATAGAAGGAACACTAAAACTTTATTATAGATTATGTAAATATTCATAACTTGAAAGAGATCAGTAACTCTCTTCTTCATCTTCATCTTCTTCACCTTCACCTTCACCTTCACCTTCACTATCCCCCACTCCATGATAGGTAATAAAGTACATAAGTAAATCCATGCAGGAGGATGAAGCAGAAGAATGCCGAGATGGTATATTGGACTGTACTATTTCAAACTGCAGGGGAAGATTCAGGAGCACCATGTATTGCAGCTCTTTCCCTTATCCTAAAAAACTCCCTGCATTCAGAAAACCAGACCAACCATAGAACCGTTCTCCTTGTGGGCCAAATTTTCTATTTGCACGGAGATCTCACAGCAAAGAAACCTTCACACCTGGAACCCACCATTTTCAGTTTGAAGTGGCACAGTCCATTCCACCACCTCAGGGTTCTAACTCATTGTCACCTCATTCTTTCATGTCTTTTCCCTCAGATGTCACAAACAAATAAACAAAAAACATTCTTAACATCTGCCCAGTCTTCATCCTCAGCTTCCAGGAAGTCTGTTCATGGCCCATGGTGATCTGTACATCTGCTCAGAATCACCAAACCACTCTGTGAATTTTAAGAAGTCTTGATAACTGATGGTATTACTTGGGTATTTTTTATATCCTTTGTTCCTGTTCCTCCTACACATTGACCCCTCCTACCCATCTTTTCATATTCTCATCTTGAAATTGTAAGCTTCACAAAATCTGACAAAATCAAGTAACCTGGGTCTATGGGGGTTAGGGCACTTAAAAATATTAGTGGAATTATTAATGGTAGATTCTTATGCAGAGTTACCCAGTAGATTGTCACCTCATTCTTTCATGTCTCTGTGGGGTGCCCGTGGCCCCTCCCAGGGCCTCCGCCCCCTTCAGCCATCTTGTCTCTTTTATCATTTGTTGACGAAGCTTACTCTGATACTTGCAGTTAATTCTTAAGGTCTTTATTCAGCAATGCCAGGTACAGAGATTCTCCCTCCTTCCACACTCCAGCCTTTTCCTCCACCCTTTGTGCAGTTCCCCTTTCCCCTTATATCCTCCCCCTTCCCTCCTCCTTCCATGCCTTTTTATCCCCCACCCCCTCCCGGCTCTTTTCCCTCTTCTGGTAGCGTCATCTCGGCAGTGTTTCATCTGGTAAGTATCGCTCTTTTCTTTCTTGCAGGTCCCACCGGGTTCTAGCTCTTGCCCTGGCCCTTCCCCCAGCTGTTGAGGGCTGGAGCGTGGTGCGCCAGTGGCCCCCACTTCTCCCCCTCCCAGGCCACCTGAGGGAGAAGCCACTGTGCTGCAGATTGATGACCACCCGCTTCCTTTTCTAGGTAAAACCCCTCCCTTTGACGGGTTTGTCGGGGCTCCCCTGGGCATTCTTCTTTTCCCTTCTCTCTTCCCTGCTCACCCCCATTATCCCCTGGCATTTCTTGGCCTTGTAAGTCCCGGCGGGGCCATTCCTCGTGTTTTCCCCACTGACCCCTCCCCTCGGGCTGTCTGGAGCTCTCGCTGGCAGGAGAGATAACCTGCGGTTCAGCCCCGCTGAGGTCGCTTCTTGGCGTTTTGCCGGGTGATGGCCATGACCTTGCAGCCGCTCTCCACAGCCCCGTCAGCGTCGTCTCCGTCACTCCAGCTTCCTCCAGGTACAGCTGGCTCAAGTTTCCCCTGGTTCCTGGCTCTTCCTCCCCTCTCTCCCAGCCCCCGCCTGCCCTGCCCGGACACATACAGAGTGAGATAAGAAACCAACATCCCTTTTGAGCCCTGAGGATTCCAATGTTATGACTGGTATAATAGCTTGCAACACAGCAATTTCCCTTTCTAGTCTGTTCCTAAAGTTCCTTTGCAATAAAACAGCTGCATTGAGATCATCCACTGGAAGAAAGGGCAATCAGAAAGTCAAATGTAGATATTCTTCTGTCATTGAAATCCAAGCTGTCATGTTCTGGGTTCAAATAACATTTTAGCAACTTTAACTCAAATCTGGGACAGATTTCAAAGAACAATAACAATTGGCTAATTAGTACTAGATTATTCACCCATTATGCCATGGGTGCTTTCAGAAGAGAGGATGAGAAATTTCAATGCTTGGTTAAAAGCAAGATTTGGAAGGTCTCTGGAATTTTTAAAAGCTTGGTTTATAACGTCTTGGGAAGAGATTAAATACAGAGTGAGACTAGGAGAAATCTCTTAGTTCCAATATCTTCAGATCAGAATTTTTATACAGTCTAAACACGCCATAGATATTTTTAATAATATGAATGGATACTGGTTCACCCATTAACACAGAAACAATTTACAGCCAAAATACATTCAACATTGATCGTATTAGAAAAAAATATATAGTCTACAAATCTAAATTGTTAAGAATTTATCAATTTTTATTCCTTAGACTAGAAATTAAGCCCGCTGTTGTGCAAATACAGCGGGTGCTAGGTGGGGCACTCAGGTGTAAAGGGGCAGCTTACCGGCAGGGCAGGCTCTTGAAGCGGAGCGGAGGACGTTCATGGGGCGGCGTGGGAAGACAACAAAGTTTGAGCCTTGTCTTGGCGGGGCCGGGCAGCGGTGATGGCTCCCCCCTGGCGGCAGCCGTCCATCCATGGGGGCGAGGCCGGGTGGTGGTCCCCGAGAGGGGTGAAGGAAGGCTGGGTGCTGTTGGGTGGGGGGGTTGAGAGGGCGTCGTCGGTGGTGCCGTCCGTAGTGGGAAGGTCTTGATGGGGAGCTGGTCGGTGGGGAGGGCCCGCGTCATCGTCGGTGGTTTGTTGGTCGGGCACTCCGAAGGGAAGGGCGATGCTTCACTGGCGGGAAGGGAGCAGGGCCGCCATGTCGAAGAGTGCTCATTTCCCGGCAGCGAAGTATCTGCGCGAGCAGTCCAGGGTGGGCCAAGTGGCCAATTGGGGGCCTCCCAATTGGCCACTTGGCCCCCAAGTGGCACTTGGAGGGGCCCAATCAGGAGCCGCTTTGGGGCTCCTGATTGGTCCCCTCCGAGTTTTTATCCCGGACTGGTCCCGCCCTAACTCCTCCTCAGGAGCCCTTACTGTTTTATTTAGTCCGCGGCACCCCGCGCCGCGGGACGTTTTAAAATTGTACAAAAAAAAATTCTGCTCTACTATGAACACTGAAAGGAGGAGGAAACCTATGTGCAGAAAGTACTACATTCCATTTCGGTTAGTTTAAATGACCTACTTAAGTTCCAGTCATTTAAAGAAATGTACAAAACAAGTGGACACTATCTTCTCTATATAGTTTATGTTCAACAACAGATTTTTTGATGTAATCAAGAATGTTTTGAAACCTAAAATGCACATTCCAATGCAGGTCTTATTAAGTTCAGCTCAGGATTATGTGTAAATATCTGTTGGGGAACTGAACTATGAAAAGAAGAATATTATGAGCAAAAAGCTGGACTCAGATTCTTCTTTATGGAAATGTTAGCATGCCAGGCTGATGCATCAGCTCACAATTTACCAGCATTTCTGCAAAGGAAAAGACTTTTTAGAATATATTCACACAAAATGGCAGCTGTTTCTTATATTTTGGACTAAGGTTAAGCCTGATGATAGACAAGACTGTAATAGTTGCTATGGTTATTAAAAAATATATACTTATAATAACATTATTATAACTTATTTTTATTTTTCATAAGAAAGGATACATTTATTATTATTATTATTATTATTATTATTATTATTATTATGTAAATTGCTGCAGATTGTTCTGAAACAAATTGTTTTGAAACAAGAATTCTCTTAATTTATTTACATAATGTATACCCTGCTTTTCTGTCTTCATTAGGATCACCAAGGCAGCTAACAAATTAAAAACATATCTTAAAAATAAATGAGCAAAGAAACAAATCCCATCAGTGAAACTGTTCTGCCGCATACTAAACATTGGTATGCGGTTTACTAAAATTCTGATTGGTCCTAAGAAAAGGTGGCACATAACTTTTTTTTTATCCTGCCCAGTGCCAAGTTCTGAGTCACCAAGTTCCTGATTACTAGCCAGGAGTTGTGCCTCTAGCAGGCATCCTTTTTACTGCCAAAAACCACCTCCCTGTTAGTACACTTTTCGAAAACAAACAATATGAGCTTTTTCAGTAGTAATGATTATGGAACTTCTGCCTCACATATCAAGAGGGGGGTGATCATCTTGATATGCAGGTTGACCACATTAAGAGAATAAGGTAACACTCATTTTTGAGCTTCAAAACTCTGGGTTTCTTATTGTGTGTACTGAGGGGCGAAAATACATGTGTTGCCCTGTTCACTCAAAATGGTGAATGTGTGGACTGAGACAATCATACATAGCATGTACTCTCAGTACATGAGGCAGAAGCACCAAAATTATGACAACTGAAAAGGGCTTCAGTTATCACCTATACCATTATAATTTCTTTATCATATGCAACTTGTGTTGACTATACGCAAGAGATCCAAAGTAGGCTTGGGCGCTTCGGCCGCCTTGGGCTTGAATGGCTGCTGAAGTGGCTGAAGCGCGCAAGCCTAAAATTCCTAAAATTGTCTGGCTGCCAGGCAAGAGATGCTCAGGGATGGTTTGCCCTTAGCTTCCAGAATATGATGAGAACAGGCTTGCCAGGGTTATCCAGATCAGATTAGCTATACCACTGAGGTTTGTAAACAGCAGAAGTCTCATCCACTGCTGGTTTTGGGATGAGACAATACTTTCGGCAAAACATGGCATAAACAAACTGAGATTAGTCACACACTATCCTGGGAGGGAAAAGAAATGAAAACCTCCAGGGTCCCCCTACTCACTATTACTCAGCAGAGGGGAAAACAGCCTTTCAGATTACAACAATGACAATCCATCAAGCATGAAAATGAGAAAGGTTTCTGTTGGACTTCTTTGAAACGTTAATTAGCTCTTTAGCACAAATTCACTCCACCCAGTATCTCATTTCCAATTGTGGGCATCTTTGATACTTCAGAGGACCAAAACAACAGCTAATCTTATAATTAGTGAGGGAGAGGGGCTCTGCCTAATTCCACTGTAGTTTGGGAAAGCTCCATGTCAAGTTCACATAATATTTTGATCTGTCTTCAATGCTACAGGATGTAGATGAAATGACAGCCAGTCTTTTACTGAAGAGGTGTTTCTTTCATTGTCTTAATTTCAGATTGTGTCATAGTAGTAGATAGGGTCTATAGGAGACAGTGAATGCCTCCAGGGGGAGGGGGGGTTGCCCCTGCCTGTTCCACTTTACCACAGCTTCTCTGAGATCTGTTGGAAGAGCAAAGGAGAGTGAAACTTCATCACCTATTGGTGGCAACTCAGCCCAAATGTCCAGATGACCTCTCCCAGTGGAGCCACTTCTACAGAAACTTACTCTGGATCCAGGAGAGTTCAATACCTACTACCTGCCCATAAAAGCCAGCTTGGTGTGGTGGTTAGCAGTGCACACTTCTAATCTGGCGAGCTAGGTTTAATTCCAACTCCTCCTCCACATGCAGCCAGCTGGGTGACCCTGGGCTTGCCACGACACTGATAAAGCTCTTCTGACCGAGCAGTGATATCTGGGCTCTCTCAGCCTCACCCACCTCATAGGGTGTCTGTTGTGGGGAGAGGAAAGGAAATTGTAAGCCACTTTGAGACTCCTTTGGGTAGAGAAAAGCGGCACATAAGAACCAACTCTTCTTCTTCTAAACTGCCCTTTGTGGGAGAGAAGCATACAGAAACTGTGTTGGATCTATCCACTTTTTCTACTTGTCAGAAAGGAAGGAGGGTGCCCCCTTTGACCAGAGCAAAAGGCTATGCAGGAGAGAATGCAAGCTACATGGACAAAAGCCAAAGGAGGTAGGGATAGAAAGGGGGGATTTTGGAATCCATTTATGCGTTTAGGCAACCAGCACATAATAACTCTGCATCTTCTATCTAAAATGAGAAATGTGCGTAAAGCCATCATTTAATACATAACGTATGTATATTTGATAAAGCTGCAAGAACATCTTGTTAAAACTATAAAAAAAATGTGTGTTAATGAGAATTGTAAACATTTTCTTTTCTCTTCCCCCCTTTTTTTGTTTCTTTCCCTTTGTTTGTTTTGTTTCATTAATGTATAGTTATATTTTTCTTAAAGAAGAGAGAAACTGGGCTAGATTAAGTGAAAAACTCACTAAAATACAACCCAAACTACTAGCGTCTAACTTGGCCCAGGAACACCTAGCCACAGTGATCCATGCAACAGTCACCTCTAGACTGGATTTCTGAAACTTGCTCTACGCAGGCCTGCTCTTATCCTTGATCTATGAACTACAACTGGTCCAGAACACAGCTGCCAGGGTCTCCCAACCAGTGGTCCCCAACCCCCGGTCCGGAGACTGGTACCAGTCCAGTACCGGTACGAAGACCAGTACCGGTCTGCGGATCAGTCGGTACCGGGCCGTGGCTCCTCCTCATCCTCCTCCCTGGCTGCTGCCTCGGGGGCTGCCCTGCAACTCTGCCACTGGCTCACCTTTGGTGCTCTCCGGTGGCCACCATGGCTGGGGCTCCCCCTCGGCGTGGTGCTGCACAGTTGCTGCTGGCAGCACCCCCCAATGGGCAGTGGGAAATCAGGGGCACTGGCGGGAAAGCAAGTGGAGCAGGGGCTCAGGTGACGGTGGCAACATCCCTCAGCAAAAGACAACCCTTCCACGGCCTCAGTAAAATTGTCAAGTGTTGACCAGTCCCTGGTGATAAAAAGGTTGGGGACCACTGCTCACAGCAACACCTCGGAGGTCCCACACCCAGACCATCCTCCAGCAGCTGCACTGTCTTCCGGTCACATTCTGGATCAGGTTTAAGGTTTAGGTTATCACCTTTAAGGCCATACGCAGTCTGGGCCCAGTATACCTGAGAGATTGCTACAGATCCGGCCAACTCACTGGGCCTTCAGTATGAGGTGATTAATGTTCTCTCCAGTATTCCACCATTCTACAATGTTATTATTGTTATCATCACATTATTATTACAAATGGAGTTACCTGTATCGTTCCTGTTTCATGTAAACCACCTTTGGGGAGGGCAGTATCCAAATAAACAAACAAACAGCAATATGCCAGTTTCCCTGTGAGGCAAAGGACAGTCCTAAGTGTCTGTATGGGGGGGGGGGGGAGGAGGGAAGAGATTTCATTAAGAAAAACCACAAAGATCCAAACCTACTTCCCCTTTTCTTATATAATTTGGATCAGCCTAACCCTGGCTGCAATTTAAAAATCTATGAAGTGGGGTATCCATCCATGGATTCCCCACTGTCACATGTACCTGTTTAGCATGTATAAGGGAAGCAGTGAAAATGCAAACGGGTGAATGACTGGTGCAGGTAATTTTCCTGTCTCCTGGAAACATAACAAAGGAGGGACTTGTCCACTACCACCACAGAGGTAAGAGGTAATGTCAGATTCTATCCACAGGAGAGCATTACAAATTCCTCCCTTCCCATGTTATTTCAACACGCCACATTACAGAAGCACAAGTTGCTCTAGAGAGGGACCATTTCATTTGTTTTCTGAAAACATGTGAATTCCCTTTGAAGTGTCTGTGGGTTCAGTAAACAGACCACAAAGTTCTTCAAATTAAACAGCTCTTTTATTCAATCCAACACCAACTTCAAACACTGAGCAGAGAACATAGACACAACACAAACTTATATATACTTTGGGATACCCACCAAAGAACCTGACTGGTCCTAAGTGAGAGCAGTTCATTGGTCCATTTAGGCTGATTCCACAAGGGCAGAAAAGACTAAGAGGGCAGTCATATGGAAGCCAGGCTAATCCTAACTAATACATGACACAGCTACTCAGCAGGCCCCCTCCCGGGCTGGCTAGTTACCCCAGGCTAAAGGAACATGGGAGAATCAGCATTCCCTTAGCTCACTATGGGGGCCAACAAGGCACATCCTGTCAACAGGACCTGCCCCATGGCTTCATCAGGTTTCGCCGTGCCGCAGAGTGGACCAGGGCATTTCTTTTAATTTGCAGGAAGGTGGGATTATGATCCATGAAATCCCACCATCCTGCAACATTTTTAACCCCCCCCCCCCCATACAGTGGAACCATCCTGCTGCTGCTCTGTCCCCCCATGGGGACACATTTCAGCACCAAAGCAGATCTGGCCCTGATATATGTTCCCAGTGTGGACACAGAAAGCTGCAGAGCATAAAGCACCACAGCAACGCACTGCCAGTGGCCCGGCACAGCCAGCACTGCGCAGAATAGGCCTTAGACAGTCAATATACAAGTGACGAATGGTTGCAAATGCCCTTATTTGTGTACATTTCAGTGGCGTGGAATGCCCATCAACATAACAGTCTCTCTAAACCTGACAGCCTTATATACCTTTCCCCACCTGTTTGTGCCTTCTCAGTAGTTTATGTGAGTGGTCTACTGCTGTGAACAGCTCAAAGAATGAGAAGAGTATTCTGGTAGGGATTTCCAGTCCTTTGTATCTGCATGAGACTTCCCCATGCTATTGCTCCAGTATTCACAGTTCAGATCCAAAGCGAGACAGCTAGCCTGATATAGAGGCTGTTCTACTCCTACCCATTCTTCTGAATTTGTAGAAATCTAAACATTTCCACTAACATTTACAGTATGAAGGTACAATATTTTGCTGCTGTTGACAGCATGACTAATTTGGTTTTGTTTCAATTACAGGGAAAGATCCCCATTTGCTTGACTGCTTAGAGCCAGGTGCTTCAGTGGAATAAGGGAGTTTGTTTAAAGATGGAAAATTATTATTTGTTTGTAAGCTCAGAGAAAATGCTAATAATCTGGGCACAAAACACTCTCGTACTAGCTCTTCCCCCCCCATCAAACTCATGCTAAGAAAACAACCATACAGCCCTTATGTATCGTCTGCATTTTCTTTTAAGACACAACATAGCATCTGTAGCCTCAGCTCCCAGAAAGGATGCCCATTCTCTTAAATGCAGCAGACTAGTTATTTGGGAATCCACCACCTACTCGTTTCATAAGAATTACCTTGTTTGATCAGTTCACAGAGGTCTACCTAGTCATGCATTCTGTTTCTAGCTTTGAGCCAACCAGATGCTGCCTGGAAGCTGACTAGCGAAGCATAAAAGAACAGCCATGCAGTTTTACCTGATCCTTGTGTTATTCAACTGTGGAATATAAGGTTCCATCTAGTTACCATGCTAACAGCCACTGATAAGTCCATCCCCCTTAAATACTTTAGCCATGTGTTGTTGCAGCTGCTGTTCCTGGTTTACTGTATACTAAGGTATCTCATTCCTGTTTTCAACATTTCCTATTGATAGCCTTGCCCTGGATCAGGCTTTCTCAACCCTGGGGTTTCTTGATGGCCCTGGAAGGGTTTCCCAAGAGGGTGGGAGTTAATTATATATATTTACTTGTGATATGCCCACATATGGTCATGTCAATCTGACTTCTCTCCCAAAATGACCAATGCTGGGCCTAGACGTGGTGGGAAGGGGAGGGGTCCCAGGTGGGCATGTACACAGCTATACTTCCCAACCATATTCTTCCCACTTCTGGAATTTTTCAAAGCCTGAAGAATATTTCGGGGATTTTCAGTGGTAAAAACATTGAGAAAGGCTTTATTGAGTGTAACTGCTGCAAAGGGAATGTATGTCAAACATTTAGACATAAAACCGACCTTTTTGTATGGTGATATTACATAAGAAGATATTTGCATGGACCAACCACCTGGCTTTGACGAATCAGATGTATGTAAACTCCAAGCAGCCAGAGTATTGAATGAGAAATTAAATGAAATACTCACCAGTGAAAGCAGATCCATGTTTGTACACCAGAAACTAAGATAACCAATGAGCATCCGTCCTGATTTATATGGATGGCATAATAATTTGTTATGAATAAGAAGGGAACTGTGATATGATAATACACTAGTTGAATCAAATAATTTAAATGAAATAACTGGGAGACATCTTGGTATTCAGGTGGAAAGAGAAGCTGTTGGGAGCAACTGCCTTAATTAGAAACAAAAAAACAAAAAAATGCTGAAGCATTTTGAAATGAAAGATGCAAAAGAGGTGAAAACTCTCATGGAAGCAGGATACCTGAAAAATGACAGAATTCAAGAACTATTGTCAAATAATAATCAGTACTATGAGACAATTGGAAATCTATTGTGTCTTAAGAGCCTCTTGTGGCGCAGAGTGGTAAGGCAGCCATCTGAAAGCTTTGCCCATGAGGCTGGGAGTTCAATCCCAGCAGCCGGCTCAAGGTTGACTCAGCCTTCCATCCTTCCGAGGTCGGTAAAATGAGTACCCAGCTTGCTGGGGGGTAAACTGTCATGACTGGGGAAGGCACTGGCAAACCACCCCGTATTGAGTCTGCCATGAAAACGCTGGAGGGCATCACCCCAAGGGTCAGACATGACTCGGTGCTTGCACAGGGGATACCTTTACCTTTTTATTGTGTCTAGCCAACACTGTCTATGCCAGATTTCTGAGAAGGAAAGTTTCTGCACCAGCTTGGAGAGCCAGCTTGGTGTAGTGGTGTGGGTAAGAGCGGTGGCTTCTAATCTGGCAGGCTGGGTTTGATTCCCCATTCTCCCAGATGCAGCCAGCTGGGTGATCTTGGGCTTGTCACAGCACAGATATAGTTGTTCTGATCAAGCAGCCTTACCTACCTCTCAGGGTGTCTGTTGTGGGGAAAGGAAGAGGAGGTAATTGTAAGCCACTACATTTTCTCCTGGTCCGAGTGCTGTAGTGGCAGGAGACGCCATGCCTGCTGAAATGCCCCCTACTTAAGTATCCTTACACATATGCATTGATTTGGACTATTCCATGTGTTCTTTTTGTACATGAACAAATTGTACATGAACAATTTAAAATCATGCATGTAATGCATCCTGCTGG
Source organism: Paroedura picta (assembly GCF_049243985.1). Classification (NCBI taxonomy): domain Eukaryota; kingdom Metazoa; phylum Chordata; class Lepidosauria; order Squamata; family Gekkonidae; genus Paroedura; species Paroedura picta. The sequence continues at coordinate 128,083,198 of NC_135371.1, forward strand.
CCGCTGCTCTCTACAGCATGGGGCTATATTAGAAGACTTGGCTTCCCCATGAATATATGCACAATGCACCTGCATGTGGTTCACATTCAAGGCAAGCACAGATGCTTCACCACTATCTGGGAGGTTGGGTTAGGACTGAGTTCCCCAATTGGATACCAAGGGTGCCACGGCACCCATCAGAAACTTCTCCTTGCACCAGCTTTTCGGAAAGTGGGTGAGGCAGAGATAATTATTGGCTACCCTCATTCTTTTTTATTGTATTTATTTTATTTGTAGTCCCCCTTCCTCATAAAGACTCAAAGTGGGTAAAATAAAAGGGGTTTCCTTTATTTATTTCTATACCCCTTCTGCAATTCTTTTGCAAAGTGAAAAGGAAGGCATTGGGTGTGGCTTTGTCTCCTGCAACAACCATTTTAGACTGGCACCTTCCACCTCCTTAAAAAATTCCAAAGGTACCTGCAAGTTCAAAAGGTTGGAGTCTCCTGGGTTAGAGTCTTGCTTTGTGGTCAAAAGAATAACTGGAATCTTCCTATAACATCCAATACGGAAATGACACAGGCTATTTCTGCACAAAAAAATTACTGCAGATTTTCCTAGCAGTCAAGCCCTTAAGCTTGACTTCAAATTCAGTGCCTTTATACAGTATTCTTTTTTTCTCTGGTGTATTTATTCTGCAGCTGCAACCCACAAAACACAGTTTTCTTCATTCACTCGTGACGTGTGGGGGTGGTATCCATGTTGTTTCTTTCTGTTCTCGGGAGGAGGATACTAGGGAATTCACAAAAGCCAGGAGTCTGTGTCATTCTACTTGAGCCTAGCCAAGCCCAGCTGAGCCTGCAGGGAGAGTTCCCCCCACGCCCTTGGCTTCTTTGAATTCTGTTGTGCAGCCCGGTTTGAATCATGCAGCCCAGCAAACCCCACAAAGTAGTCCATCCTGCAGAGAGAAGTTTCTCTGCAGGCTCGTCTTCTTGTCAGGCTCTGTTAGGTGGTCCAGTTTGAACTGGGTCAGAGGGTCAGCAGAGCCTGTGGGGAAAGGTCTCCACAGAGGACTTATTCACATGCTCATCTTCTAACACTGTATATGCCATTAAATGGCAACAATGCCCTTCTGTTCTCTACACAGGGTAAACAGGACAAACCTTCCACCTAAGAATTAATGGACGCAAGTCTGACATCAAAAATCACAGGACTGAAAAACCTGTAAGGGAACACTTCAACCATCCAGGACATTCAATAAGGGACCTCAAAGTAGCAAAGGAACTTCAAGAACAGACTAGAAAGGGAGATTGCAAAAAAGCAAGTTATTACAACACTCAAAACAATGGAATACCCAGGACTCAACAAGGATATTGGTTTCATATCTCACTACATTATGCTAACCTCATTCAATTCTTATATACACATTCCTTACACAGTCCCCTCTTCTTTTTATTTTATTTGGGACAATGTGACTGTAATGTTATGTAAGTTGCATGTAATGTAATTTAGAATCTAAGTTTCTGGTCTCAGGACGAGATAACAAACTAGCACAGTTTGCCACTAGTGGGGATGCTTCCATGCTTGGGTGGAGATGGATGGGGCAAGCAACTAGTCTCTTTTAATTATTTCTTTTCACAACTGGGAAAGTGTCTGCCATTAATTCCTAACCTTGACATTTTTATTTCTCCAATGTTTTTGTGAAATACATCTGAACCAAAAAAGACTACCTTTTTTTAGCAAAGAATTATCATACTGCATAATTTGGTTGTTATGACACAGTTTACTAATTTGCTACTAATTTACTTTTTCCTTATACTACAGTATATGATCCTTGTTCTTATGATCCCTGTTCCATTGTCTGAGAAAGAGTGCGTGCACTCAAAAGCTCATGCCTTGAATCAATCTTTAAGGTGCTATTGGGCTCAAATTTTAATTGAATCAATCATATAGCACTGAACTCACCCTGCTTATTAAAACACACACACACACACACACACAAGGAAGCACTGAGGAATGGGGGAGGATACCGGAAGGTCAACCTCCTCAGTGGAGGGAAACCTGAGGGAATTTCCTGCTTTTGAAAATTTCCTGCTTTTCTCAGCTTGAGAACAAAGAAAGGAGGGATACCATCACAAATTCACTCTCAGAAAACCTGGCGAAACAGTGACAAGAAAGTAAACTGAGTGCTGAAGGGGCGCTGGGGGGGGGGAATGAATGTGCGTAGTGAAAGCGAGGAAAAATGTAGAACAGAGAAGAAAACCTGTAGAGATATGCACTCTGAATGTGTGGGGAAACTCCAGTGCATAAAAGGTCTTGCTTTGGAAGCAACATTTGCTTTGTTCTGTCAGTGCCAATACATACTACACTGCATAGCTATTTCAGTTGTAACTCTGAGCTAAATCGCATCCCTCCTGCTGCCCCAGAGAGCATCCATGGCTTGTGTTATTGCAGAATGCTTTGGTCAGCAAACAGCTCTAATCCCACCTGCTGGCCTCTCTCTGTGCACTCCCAAGGAGCCAGAGGGAGACTGACCTTCTGTTTTCAGAACAGCCAATTTCAGACGGACAAGAAAACCTGCCCTTCTTTATTCTGGTTTTTGTTTCTTTTTTTTTAAAAAAAACCTTTCTCCTCTGGTTCTTTGAACAAAATTTTCTTTGAAAAGTATTTTCTTTGAACAATATTTTCTCTGCACAGCTTAGCTAAAAATAGGCGCTGATTTATACACTGAGAGCACCAATAAGAGTAGGATTTATCCCCAGTTTCCACAAGCCCTAATAACTTCTGAAGCAAAACAAAGTTATTAGATGATACCCTAATGTACAGATTGAATTTAACTTCAGGTTTCAAACGAAGTCACCCAAAAACTCTCAATTGATTCCCAAATTGGCATGGCAGTAACCGTGGAGACCTTTCCTGAGTGACAGCTTGCCTACCCTGTTCCTGATCTTCCTCTCCATTATAGAGCTGCAGGGGAACGCTGGCTGCGCTTTGGCAAAGCAGAGTGAGCACTTCATATAAACCCAGTATGTTCCCTAGAACCCCAAATCTTCTGCAAAGCACTGGGTGCACATGTGGTAAACATATGGCAAGTGTGTGATGATTCTTTGGCAAAGTCAAAGTGGGAAAGTTTGTCGTTTGAAAGCCAATAAAACATTATACATAGAATATCATTATGACAAGCCCAAGTGTTGAAAGAAGTTATTCTAATCCTAGTTGTTTAAAATAAATTTAACCATCTTTCATATTTATACTCTCTAGGATTTATGACTCACCCTTCAATATAGCTCTGATCTCAAGACACCCTCCAGTATTCCCTAAAATCTCTTCCTAATGATAGCATTCAGCTCATCTTGTCCTAAGCCTACTGCAAGTTTTCGGCAGCAAAACTAGTTTCCTTTATCGTATCTATACAATTTATTAATGTTTTATTATAGTGGTTTCCCTTCCAGTGCAAGCCTTACAGAGTTAGTCCAGTCTAAATCCTTTGAAATCAAAGCACTGAGACAGTGAATGGGACTTCACTTTCAGCCAGGTAAGATGTACATGTAAGTAGTCAGCAGAAGCTGAACTGGATAGTGCTGTGGAACATGCACTACTGGAAAAGGAGGTGCTCCATTTTTGAAAAGGGATATGCACCTGTCAGATTATTAGCTGCTGGAACTCACCAGATGTTTCACTACCTGAAATGACTTTGAAACATATATTAAATTCTCTGCTTCAGGAACCTAGAAAACTTAATGGATGTTACTAGAGATGCAGCTGTGCGCTTTTCTCCAAACCTCTCCCAGATCTGTCTCCAAAGATTTTGCAGATTTCAACTTGAATGTAAGGAGTTGTGTTGCCATAGCAATCCTATAAGGCACTTGTTTGCATTTCACAAATAACAAACTTAGGTTTAGAAATCACCCGTTTCCCAGGGCAATTCAGTCATTCTTGTTCATATGTGTGCACGTGTGTGTCTAATGTGCAGTGAGAACTCAGCCAATTTATGGTGACTCCATAGGAACAATACAATGCAGATGTACATTTGGATATTAATTAATCAGCATGCTAGGTACAAGAAGAATCCCTATGGTTATAAGCAAACTGAACTGAAAAATTAACCATGGTGGATAAAATGCAGATGTTTTCCAGATGTCCATGACTTTAGAGGTTGTCTGGCTGAGAATTAAGATCTCAGACTGAGGGTAAAGGAGGGAAATGTTAAGATGGCAGGTAATACAATTTACAGAGGAGTGTTCCAGTCAGCAGAATTTCTCCAATCTTGCCACCGAAGGAGATGGTGCAGTCTTTCCCAAGTGTCTTCTCAAATCACATTTGCCAGTCCACTGGGTCAGGCAACAGTTTGATTCTTTATAAGCAATGGTTCCTGGTTGTTTGCTTTTCTGTTTTCTGGTGCTGCGCTTGATAGGCACAGGGCAAGCCAAATGTTTTGGCTGCACAGTTCAGCATCCCATCAGCATTTTGGACTGTGGGAGAGATACCAAGATATCCCTACATGATATAGCCAGAGTTTCTAAGTCGAAGTTCAATGCTTTGTGCATGGGACTATGTTGAGACTTCTGAACATGGCTCGGTAATGAATCCCTCTGGAGAATAACTGCTGTAGAGTAACAAAGTGTTTCGAAAGTACACCTTTGTAGATAAGCCACAAATCCAGACTCACAGTGCTTTGAGGTTTAAGAGAGAAATCTCTACTGTTAAAGATTATTTACAAACTGCATCATATTCATCTGCTTCAGTCTGCTTACTGAAGCGGAGTAAAGGTAAAGGTAAAGGTATCCCCTGTGCAAGCACCGAGTCATGTCTGACCCTTGGGGTGACGCCCTCTAGCGTTTTCATGGCAGACTCAATACGGGGTGGTTTGCCAGTGCCTTCCCCAGTCATGACCGTTTACCCCCCAGCAAGCTGGGTACTCATTTTACCGACCTCGGAAGGATGGAAGGCTGAGTCAACCTTGAGCCGGCTGCTGGGATTGAACTCCCAGCCTCATGGGCAAAGCTTTCAGACGGCTGCCTTACCACTCTGTGCCACAAGAGGCTCTACTGAAGCGGAGTACAAAAGCTTAAAATACAGATATAAAGAAAACCCATTGCAAGCCCCTATGGTTGGCTCAAGCAGACTACATGCCTACACATCAGCAAAGAGCCTAAATGGCTACTGCTCCTTGCTTGAGAGCACACACTGATCCGCTCTTCCAGAATAAAGAGGAGGTGGGTGGGAACCCACCTTAAACAAAGGGAAACCCAACCACGTGCTTGGGATTTTTCCACTGCTACGTCAAAGTGACCATTAGATGCACTAGAGCAGTGGTCCCCAACCTTTTTATCACCAGGGACTGGTCAACGCTTGACAATTTTACTGAGGCCTGGGGGGGTAGTCTTTTGCTGAGGAACGTTGGCGCCGCTGCCTGAGCCCCTTGCTTTCCCACCAGCACCCCTGACTTCCTGCCACCCGCTGGGGGGCGCTGCCAGCAGCAGCTGCGCACTGCCATGCCGAGGGGGAGCCCCAGCCTTGGCAGCCACTGGAGAACCAAAGGTGAGCTGGTGGCAGAGTGGCAGGGCAACCCCCGAGGCAGCAGACAGGGAGGAGGACGAGGAGGAACCACGGCCCGGTACTGACTGATCCACAGTACCAGTACCGGTTTCCGGACCGGTGGTTGGGGACCACTGTACTAGAGGGCACAAAGGTGTAGCTAAACTGCTCTAACAGCTTAACAACAGCCCTTTGTGCCCACTAAATGACTCAGTGATTGCAATTCCAACAACCATCCAGGACACTGTATTTATTTTATCACAAAATGGGCAAAATGGAAGTGTGGTTTCCATAATTTAAAGAGGCTGAAATACAAGGAGACAAAGCTCAGAATGGAGGCTCCAGAGGCCATTTCCCCTCTGGAGGAAGCCATCTCTCCTTTGCATCTGATTAGTCTAATTCTACAGAGAGAAAAAACTACCTTCATATGAGTGAAAAAAACCTCATCTCCCATTACGACATTGTTTTGACAGGCCAGTCATATAAATGTTTCTATCCTTCTTGTATGACATGTTCTTCAGAGACTTTAAGCAAAGTAGTATGGTGAAAGGGAAACCAAAAACACTTCAGATGGCATCTGATTCAACAGGGGTTGTGCTCTCTAGTCTCCTCAGTAATTATGCCCATCATTCATCTCTGTCCACTTATCTCTGTCCACTAAGCTGACTGCCCTCCTAACTTCTTGTCAGCTTATCACAGGAATTCTGACAGCGGGGTATGGGAGTCCTCATTCTTTAGGCTTCATGCATTCTTTCACTTTGCTCTCTCCTTGACCATTTACACAGACTATTAGCACACCTCTGTGATCCCAAATTGTTCTTGGTAAGAAGCTGCCAAACCGACTATTTTTAACTACAATGCTGGTCTGTCAGCAGGTGTGAAAGTATGCATGAGCTGCAGACTCAACTCTTCAACTTATTATATTTTTAATAATTGATCAGTGTGGTACATACGGCTCTTTCCAACTCCATTTTATCTACCTCACAGGACAACTCTGTGAGTTAGGTTAGACTAAGAAGAGGGATGGGCCCCAAGGGACCCAGTGAGCTTTCATGGGAGGGTGAGCAATTGAAACCTCCCCAGCCTAAGACCAACATTATAACTCATATACCACACTAACTTCAGGCCTTTTAATCTTTATGTTGGGCTTTGTTTACTGAGAATTAATCCTACATGTTTGTACCCTTACAAGCCAGTTCGAGCAGGTCTATGGGGAGGCAGCATTTAAATTCTCTAAATACATACATGGGACTTCTAGGGAATCCTAAGATACATCTGCTATGTTCCTCCAAAACTTTAAAATTTACCAGTATATATAGTCAGTCTCTACCCTATGCATCTTCCAGAACCGTTACAAGGCATTTTATTCAAACTGGCTTTTAATTGCCACAAATATAGAATCACAATAGAGTTGGAAGGGACCTCATGGGTCATCTAGTCCAACCCCCTGCATTATGCAGGACACTCACATCCCAATCGCTCATCTACTATAACCTGCCACCCCTTTGCCTTCACATGAAGGGATACTTAAAAATATCTAATCTACTTATATTTTGTTAAGTGCTGCTCTAGAGGCTTTCTTGGTTTGACTTGCTTTTACTGATTGCTGCGTATTTTGGTGTATGTTTACAAACATTCCATCTCAAGAGCCTCAACTGGGAATTTTAGGAGGGCATCTGTGCTGGACTACAATGGAAGAAAGAACCTACCCTAGGCTATAATTAACAGTTAAACAATTTAACAATGAATAAAAATATACAGTTTATCTTATCTCTTGTTTTAATAGTACTAATTGGACTACAGTGGAAAAAGAAGAGCTGAGTTTTTACACCCCACTTTTCACTACCCAAAGAAGTTCCAAAGCAGCTTACAAACACCTCTCTTTTCCTCTTCTTCTCCCTACAACAGACATCCTATCAGGTAGGTGGGAGAACTGTAAGAGAACTGCTCTGTGAGAACTGCGCCATGACTAGCCCAAGGTCACCCAGCTGGCTGCATGTGAAGGAGTGGGGAATCAAACGCCATAAATATAGAAATGCTTACCTGGTGAAGATGCTACATTTTTGGTGTTTCGTACAACATCGCCAACATCCCGTGTCCAAGCAGCAAATCACTAGCTACATCCTCCATTTTAAAGTGCTCCCTTGGGAATCACGTGAAGTGGATTCCCCAACCTAAAAAGCATGAGCTACAGGAGAGCAACCAGCAGGCCACATGCTAAAGAAATGTATGCAGGTGAAGAAGCGCTATCACTACCTCCAATGCCCTGTCCTCACACCAATGAGTAGGCATTCAAGCATGCAAGCAAAGCAAAAAATAATCCTTTCCTGAGTTGTCACACAAAGCATGCCTCTTTAAAGTTTTCTCCCCCCCCCAATCAGGAACAATCCCCCCCCCCATCAAAGGACTTGAAGCACTGAGGGTCCAATTCGGCCACCTGGGCTTTGGCACCCATGAAAGTCTATGGCACCATAGATTATAATGGGAATTTTGGCATTCCCACCTTTCCTATGTATAATGATTAGTCCAAGGGGTCCATTTCTCGTGGCTCCCGAAGAGGGTGCCCCCACCCGTTCATTATATCCTATGGAGAATCCCATAGGAATATAATGGATGGGGCACCCTCTTCAGGAGCCTCTAGACATGGATCCTTTGGACTAATCTTTCTGAAATTTGGAGGGGAGTCAGGAAAGAGGCTTCTGGATCTACCCTGAAAGTTTGGAAGCCCTATCTCAAACCCTAACACCTCCAGGTTCCAGAAAAGTTGGGAATGCTAAAATTCCCATTATAGAATATGGAGGAGGAGATTGGCTCCCTGAATTGATTGACAGGCAGAAGATAGCTGTATATAAGGTGTGTTGCTTTCTTCTGCCATTTCCAGCAGCACATGTGGAGTATAAGAAGCATGAACAGCGGCAGACAAGGCGAGACAGCAGAAAAGATGAGTAATGGCTAGGAAACAAGATAACATTTCGCACTTTGCCATTCAGCTGGCAAAACGCTATTTTTACTGATGTGCGGAAATGCCCTCAGTTCTCCAGATTAGAGACCAGAGATTTGAGTCCAGTATCTCATTAAAGGAGCTTTGACTATTGAAAAGTTATACCGTTGGTCTTGTTGGTCTCTAAGACTAAAATCTAGCTCTTTCACAGGGACATAGCAGTTAGAACATCAGACCATAACTGGGAATACCCAGGTTTAAGTCCCCACTCTGCAATGAAGTCATTCTTCCTCAGCCTCATCTACCTCACTGGGTTGTATGAAAATGAAATGGGAGAAACATACTGTGTATGCATGCTGAGCTCTTTGGAAAATGGGCAGAACACAGATTTAATAAATGAATTGGCAAGTGGTATAAAATTGGCATTCACTCTGCATCACTGCAACATTCTTTGCAAAACCAGATGTAAGGTATCCATGCAGACAAATTGCTTCTAACACTGCATTATCCCACCAGTGTTGGTTGTTACCTCCAAGGTGCAAACATGATAAGGAGGAGGAGAAGAAGAGTTGGTTTTTATACCCTGCTTTTCACTACCCAAAGAAGTCTCATAGTAGCTTACAATCACTTTTGCTCCCTCTCCTTAAAACAGACACCCTGTGAGGTAGGTGGGACTGAGAGAGCTCTGACTGGACTGTGATTGGCCCAAGGTCATTCAGCTGGCTGCATGTGGAGGAGAGGGGAATTAAACCCAACTCACCAGATTAGAGGCCACTGCTGCACCAAGCTGGTGTACAAGGAGACAAAGCAGGACACGGAGAAGATGTTGAGAATTAAGCGTAATCCCATTTTGAAAGGATTGTCAGCTGGTGTACTTTGCATACTTTTGATTAAGGCAACTCGGAAACTGATACGACAAAGGTTCCCACCACCCAACAACATCTATCTGTGAAGATGTTGGTGTTCAAGCAAACAAAGGAGGAGGAGAACATTCTTCTTGGACAACCTCACTGTGAGCAAGCTTAGTATCCACTCAGTTGGTAGCTTCATGAGTGGGGAAGGTGAGGCATTGCATATGCCCCGCCCATTTCTTTCCACCAATGAGAAAGTGCTGACCAAACTCTGCTCATTTGTTTTTCCTTACTTTGAGATGGTTACTAATCCCCCCCCTCCATTAAGTGTTTTTTTTTCAAATTTTTAACCCCTGCACACATAGGGGTTCCCCTGGGTTAGCAGTGGTCCGAATGACATTCATAACAAGACCTGTTATGCAGCTCTGGGTATCGTACAGGGGGATAGTCATTTGCTGTTTCATACCACAAGTGTGTGAGTGATATATATTATTAGTTCCTAATCTCTTTTCAGTGATGCCATATGTTTATGGATTCTTGTTAATTTGTCATTGTTGACTGTTTTTATATGCCTGTGGCCTTTTTGACTGTGGTCCTACTACCAGGGCAAGTAAATATCACAGACCACAAAGAATCACCTCAGGGAAAATAATGGAAGCCCTTCTCCTGACAAGGGGCACTTCTCCAGCAGATACGTACATTTATGATCTGCGCTTTCACAGCAAGAGTTCAGGTTTTCTGCTGAACCCCACAAGAATGGTTTTGCTGCCTGCTGGAATGAATTCTGGAATGTATTATTGGTGTATGCTCTTCCTTTGCCAAAAACACTGGAAGTCCAGTTGAACCTGGAGAGTCTCACACTGGGCCTAAATGCCTACTGAAAATATTAAATTGCCTTTTCAAAAGAACAAATAACACCCAGTTTCAGAGCCAAAAGCTCAGGCAATCCAAACAAGTAATCCATTAAAATAACAACACAATATAAACAGGAGCTGGAATCAAAAGAGGCGTACAGGACAACTGAATTTCAATATAAAAGCCGTTTTACAGAGAATGTCACCCTATGCAAAAGAAAGCATAACTACAATTACAGAAACATGTCAAAATGCATACAAAATATGCAGATCAGCCTAATGAGATATTCGCATCAGGAATTGGCCAACTCTACCAACATTCCAAAGCTGCCAGCTTCCGTTTAAAGATAAACAAACTTAGTTTCTGGTTCTTGTGGATCGGGGGGGTGGGGTTAAAAATAATATAGGGAAATATCTTGTTCAAGGCTTGAAAATTAAGAAGAGTTGGTTCTTATATGCCGCTTTTCTCTACCCGAAGGAGTCTCAAAGTGGCTTACAGTCGCCTTCCCTTTCCTCTCCCCACAACAGACACCCTGTGAGGTGGGTGAGGCTGAGAGAGCCCTGATATCACTGCTTGGCCAGAACAGCTTTATCAGTGCTGTGGTGAGCCCAAGGTCACCCAGCTGGCTGCATGTGGAGGAAAAGCGGAGAATCAAACCAGGCTCACCAGATTAGAAGTCTGTGCTCCTAACTACCACACCAAGCTGGCCCTCATTTTTATTTTGGCCTGGTTTTGCCAGGGATGCCCACGGAGGAAGAATGGAGAAGATAATGTAGGGTTTTCAAGGCAAGTAATGTTCAGAGATGGTTTGCTGGTACCAGCCCCTGCACAACAACCCTGGCTTTTCTTAGAGGTCTCCCATCCAGATACTAACCAGCGTCAGCTTTGCTCATCTTCGAATATAAAGCTCATTTGGGCTATCAAGTCAGGGCAGTGTAGAATATGGTACTTTCCTAGCCCATGCCCTGATTTCTAATGAAGAACTGAAGCAGGCACTGGGAGAGTCCCTCTGGGGTCTTGCCTAACTTGCCGTGTGTGATACCTGAAGGAGGATTACAGCAGCTGCTATATGACTTCTTTCTCCACCCAGGTCAAATCTCTCCAGTGCTGTCTCAATGACTATTCATGCATGGCAGTGGCTGCGCCAGGCTACTGCTGGTTCCTTGCGGTGGGGTAGCCCCGGGGAAGGAAGCTCCCGGTGTCCGCGGATTGCCCTGATGTTGTGTGCACACATGCACAATGCCAGGGCTGGAAGAGCCCATCATGCTCTGCAGCAGCAGCAGGGGGGTCCCCACTGCACAATGATAGGAGAGCAGAGTGCCGCTAATCCACCGTCATGGGGGTAGGATGGCACCCTGTTCAGCTCTGCCACGGAGCTGACCAGGGCATTTGATGGCCCTGCAGGGGCACCAAAGGTCGGGGGAGGAGACAGGCCCAAAGTCCCAGCTCTTCCATTATGCATGGGGCTAGCCCAGTAGGGCCACTGACGGCAGCTGCGGCAACATGGGGAACGCAGAAGTATGCGCATTCCCTTGCTATGGGCCATCTGTGGTCCTGAGTTGGGCCAGGGCTGGAAGGTTGCCAGGATGGTGACTATGTCGTGCATAATCAGGGATTCGCCCCACTGACCTGTCGCTGCCGGCCAGTTTTTCCTCCCTGTGCATAATTGGTCAGTGTTTCCAACAAGGACACTCGCCCCAGGGCTTCCAAATTCCACAGGAAGGCAATATATCCAACCCATGCAGCAATGTGAGAAATGTGAAGATCTAAATTTTTCTGAAAGCTACATAATGCAGGCCAGCTGCACAGTTTATGATTCCTTGTCTACCCATTACAGCTCTTTTCCACTTCTGGACTTACAGCTTTGGTTGCCATAAAAATGCACTGCTGCCCCCATGCAAGCCACCCACCCACTTGCCAAACAAGCGGGAAATGGAGGTTCACTCCCCTTCCAGCCAGAACTCCCCTTTCATTCCTTGTCTCGTCCAAGCCTGTCCCCTCTCTAGTCCAATCCTAAACCCTTCTAAAACCATCCATTACTATGGACGTAGGAGGGTGTAACTCTGCTCAGGATTGCACTGCTAATCTCCTCTGTCTTTTGTATGTGTTTGTCTTTGCACTTTTCCCTTCCCTTGATGTACAAGAAATTTTTAAAGGCAAGGCTATTTAAGGAAGTGATGGGGGAGATTGGGTGCGATGGAGCAGGTTAGAGGGAAGAAGCAGAATACATGCTTGGCATGACAGGTTCAAGAGCAGGTTCAAGAGCAGGGAGAACAGACAAGACAAGACGCACCATCAGTGATTAAGGCAGAAAAGGGGGAAGTATACTTTCATAGCACCAGTCAGCGATCATGGACTAGTCCGCTGCTCAACTTGTCAAAGAGGTTTTACCAGCTGGAGGCAGAGAGAGCCAGCATGGTATAGTGGTCAAAGAACAGCAGACCTCTGAAGATCCTGGTTTGATTCCCCACTCCTCCTCATGCAGCCAGATGGGTGACCTTGGGCTAGACACAATTCTCTTTGAGTTCTTTTAGAACTCTCTCAGCCCCATGTACCTCACAGGGTGTCGATTGTGAACCAAAGAAGGGAAAGGTGTTTGTAAGCTACTTTGGGACCCCTTCAGGTAGTGAAAAACGGGGTATAAAAACACCAACCTCTCTCTCTCTCTCTCCTTCTCCTTCTCCTTCTCCTTCTCCTTCTCCTTCTCCTTCTCCTTCTCCTTCTTCTCCTTCTTCTTCTTCTTCTTCTCCTTCTTCATTTGCTCTCTCAACATAGAGCTCTCTGATCTAACTAGAACTGCTCAGCATAGTAGCCAAGAAAGGAACACAGTATATGTGCATATTTGGAAAGAAAATAATGTTCATGCCCTCCAAGGCTTTGGAACTTCACTGGCAGCAATTTTACATTCCTTTAACTGTATGGAGAAAACAGATCGACCTGTTTAGCAACTGCGATAAAGCAGGGAGGCAGCGTGAATCAAAGAGCTCTGCCGCGGGGCCGTTATGCCAGCAACATCGATTTGCACCTGTAAGTGCCTGTGAATCAGCTCACAGGCCAGCTTTGAAAACTGGCATTGCAGAACTGCTATAGATGCACAATTAATCCATCACTGAGCATTACTGAAATGGACAAGGAGTGGTGAATCAGCTGCTTTGCGAACAACGGCTACATAAAACAGACCTTCTCTGAGTGAGGCTGATCTTGTGAGTTATACTCCATCTATCCGGCTAATCTGTTCAGTGCCCTTACCTTGCCTTCTGGGAGAATCGATGCAAAGTGGTCATTCCTGCTTCCTACACTGGGAGCATCGCCGTTCCCAGCCCAGCATTTGGCTTTCCTTAACCCTGGCCACTAAATGGGGTGACAATTGTAGATGCCCTTAAATCGGTAGCTACAGAAGCAGAAAGCAGAGCCAGTCTTGTGGCCTGACACACCCTGTAGACCATGTTTACACTGCTGTGATATTGTCAAGCATGGCTTTCTCTTGGCCTTTGTTGGAAAAGAGGGCATTAATTTGCTGAGGGTTGGAGGGTAGTCAAACTGTGGCCCTCCAGATGTCCATGGACTACAATTCCCATGAGCCCCCACCAGCGTTTGCCATGGACATCTGGAGGGCCGCAGTTTGACTACCCCTGCTTTAGATAATGACAGTTTGGACGTGGACACGTTGCTTTTGTTTGCCCTTTTGAACACTGAAAGAAGGCTGCTCTGAAAAAAAATTAACACTCAAGGATACCAAAAACATTCTACTGACCTTTTTTTTACTTTTAAGGATAACAAAAATCCTACAGATAGCCTTTGTTTATGAAAAGGGGGCATTTTTACAGGCTTATTAAATTCAGAGAAAAGTAGTCAAGGTGGAATAAGAGCAAGAAAACCCACTACCTTCTCAACAGTCATGCGGCTCCCTACTTAGAATCACTTCTGGCTGCTCATTAATAACCCAATCTCAGCAAAGCCTAAATAAGTTTCCCACAGGTGTGTACTGTCCCCGCTGGTAGTTGCGTTTGATGGAGAGGGTTGATATTTGTTACTGCCATTTTGCAATTTTGTGCTTTGTATGAATGCTTTTAATAGGTTTTATTGGGGGGGTTATTGTGTATGGGAATTATTTTGTAACCTGCCATAAGCCGGCTTGCCGGGAGTGGCGGGAAATAAATCGAAATAACAACAACAACCAGAAAAGATAGAAGACTGCACAATTTTTCAGGATGTCTTTTCCCCCAAAGCTTTTGTGGGTAGCCAGCACAGGGCACTACAAATGAAAGTCATCCTTTCATATTTACGGTCAATGACCAGCAATCAAACCAAAGAAAGCAATTTGGTGTAGTGAGAGCCAGTTTGGTGTAGTGGTTAGGAGTGCGGATTTCTAATCTGGCATGCCGGATTCGATTCTGCACTACCCTACATTTGTAGATGTCCAGCTGGGTGACCTTAGGCTTGCCACAGCACTGATAAAACTGTTCTGACCAAGCAGTGATATCAGGGCTCTCTCAGCCTCACCCGCCTCACAGGGTGTCTGTTGTGGGGAGAGAAAAGGGAAGGTGACTGTAAGCTGCTTTGCGCCTCCTTCGGGTAGACAAAAGCGGCATATAAGAACCAACTCTTCTTCTTCAGTGGTAGATACTGTGATACCATGAAAGCGGTCTTATAAACAGTTGGATCTCTGTACCTCGGTGGCTATATAGCAAAACTTTGCCAAAATGTAAGAAAGCAGTGTCCTTATCTGCCAGTATGAAATTAACTAAAAACTCATCTTGGTGTCATGGCTGTGATTCAACACCATCTTCTACACTGAAGGTCTTCAGGGCTCCCAGAACCCCTTCTTCTCGAGACAATTAAGTTCTCCTGTGGTTCAGACATGCAATGTCTTTTATAACAGGGGAAACAGAGAAGAGCGACTGCCATTGTTTTTTGAGCACACAACTTTAGCTCTCTTGACTCTGGCTAAATTGAAACATATTTAATGTTAGACTTCAGCTATCAAGCTCAACTGGAACACACATCGCTTCCTTATTTCCACATTAATAAGAAAAGTCAGGAAGTGAAACAATGCCAATGGCTTTTACATTATAGATAGGGATGTTTTCATGACTGCTGGGCAGGAGTGGGTATATTTGTATGTATCCTCCCTTTGAATGTATTGTTCTACTTCCTCTACTTGTGGCAACTGAACTTTGGATAGCTGAGGATGAAACTCTGCTCATACCTCACTATCTGTGAACTTGAACACCTCTATCTCTTTTTAATGGAGTTTTGTGCAGAGAGAGTCTGGATGGATCCTTGATCCGCCTTCCGTGGCTGACAAGGGCTGCTTTGTTATTGTCAAACACAGCTTTCTCTTGGCCTTTGTTGGAAAGGAAAGACTTAATCGGTTGAGAGTTGGGGTATATCTATAGCCTTTAGATAATGACAGCTTGTATGTGGACTCACCTTGCCCAGTTTCACAAGCCATTGTCTTTTTAAGTGGGAGATTGTAACAGGAATGGAAAGTGAGCTGAGTGGGAGAACAACCCTTCATAACCCCAAATGTCCTGTGACCATTAGAAGCTCTGAGCATAGGGATACTGCACCTCAGGGAGTCAGCTATAAAAACCTTGGGAGGGAATAACATTCAATAAAATGTCACAACACTGTGAGGCTATGAGGTCATCATAGGAAACTGCAGAACCCTTCTGTCCCACAGCTTGTCATGTGACACCGCGGGATCCCCATACATTCTGGAATGTCAATATGAATAAATGTTCCAGCATGCTTAACAAATTCTCAAAATAATACCCAGCCATTAGATACAACGAGTGAGATACCTTACAGAGTGACTTTCCTTGGAGGTGGGGTGGGGGGTCAATAAACCCTGCAGCCACTTCCAACTCAAAGAAAACTGGGTCCAGTGGCTTTAGAACCTGCAACAAAGAGGAACTTGCCCTCCTCTTCCACAAGACCAGCTTTGCTGACACATGCAACAAGATGATAAACTCACCCCCTCCCCCTCCCTCAATGCAACCTTCTGGCTCTTGTGGTGTGGTTCTTTTGACCCCAGGAATCAGCTTTCCCAGGGCCAGAAGGGCCTGCAGGGGAAAAGAGAATGCAGGAAGGATCCACAGCCATCAGTGCCTTTTGCTGATGGATCACAGGATCTGACTCAATATGTCTTGTGGCATTTGGCACTATGGGAGTAATGAGGGCCATTCTCCACAAGGACCAATGTTGCCAATTGCTTTCACAAAGCGGAAACGCTATTTTAAATAGTGGAATCTCGGCGGTCCGCATACCTGCATTATTAGTGGAATCCAGTAGCATTTCATTCGTTCCCCACAGGTTTCCAGTCTCGCAGGAATCGCTAGAAAGGAAGCGATTTTTTCTGTGCTTGTTCCCGCCCCTGGCCATCAATCAAATGGAACAGCCAATGGGCGGTTGTTATCATGCTCCCGAAAAGCCCCTTTCCCTTTAAGCACAGTTTTTTAAAAACACACACACGTTGCAATGAATATGCGTTGATTCATTTCAACGGAGAGACCCATCTAGCTGGCGTGTGAGCTGGCAATTCATCGTTACCATGCTCCCCCGAGGGGAAAAAAAATCCCCCCCCTCACACAGGCGTGATTTTTGGCCGAAATTAAAGGGAACTGGCGAACAGGGGGCTGTGTTGTGCTTGGGGACTTAGGGGAGCTTTAAAGCACCTCTGTGGAGGGACTGTTGCCGGAGAAGCCTCACTGGGTGAGTGAAGCCTCGCTGGTTCGTTGCTTTCCCCACTCCGAGGGGAAAAAAATGGTTATCGCTTCGCTGGAAGTTCAGAGGAGAGAGCCAGGGGGAGGGACTTTGCTGCAACCGCTACATTGAGAACAGACAGGTCTTTTTCGCAAGGTTGTTGGCAAGAGTTTAGCGATTTTCTGAGGGTGAATCCACTTTTCCCGATTCCCTGAAAATCGCTGCAACGAAGCGATTTTGGCGCTAATGTTGCAGAAGTGTTGCAGATTGCTCACGACGTCATGCGGAATGCAGTTTTAGTGGTGAAAACAAAATGTAAGACTAGTGCTATATTAAAGTCGTGCAGAATGGCCCTGACCCTGCCCTTATATCGCTATTAATTTAACTCCTGTCAAAAATGGTAAGTTATATATGACCAGGAAGTATTTGGGTAGTGCTGATTCATTGCAATTGCTTACCTATCAGTATCTTTTCAAGGGAAAAACAAATCCCTATGTTCTATATCCCTCTGATGATCCTCACTGGTAAGACAGGAGAAGAAATGTGCATGTATTCCCACTGAAACCAACATTCTATTAATCTGTCCCATTTATTAGAAAAGTAAGATAGGTGATGTTCAGCCAGACATGTTTCCTATTCTGGTGTCCTTCACCTGCTTCAGGTGCATGCACTCTGATTCTCTTTACTGGCTGCTTTGTTCGACAGATGTCAGGGCTGCTGCAAAACCTACTGACATGACTGGTGCTGCAGGATATGCATGTTCCACTACCTCCCCATCACCTTGCACCCTGCTGAGCATGGAACAATCACCCACCTGCCAAGCCAAGGAGGTGAAAAGCAGATACTGCGAAGGCCTTGCAAATAATGTTGCCTCTCCAGCACTATTCTGATATATGGTAGCTTCCCCCCCTCTTCAGGCAAATGTTTTCTTAGCCAAGTGCCTCTCAATGCGATTCAAATGTATTAGCTATAATGCATGCCATTAAATACACAAATCAACAAAGGATCACCTCAATACAATTAAAATCATCTCTTAAAAGGTTAGATCACAAATCAACAACTTAATATAGACTCTATAGAAAGGAGAACTCCTGCATGGAGAAGTTCTTTGCTTTGGCTTTTCAAGAACTCAGGAAATCAAGGTGAAGATAGTTTATTTCACTTCCATTTCCAATCACCCCTTCAATCCTATATGAAGCAGTTAATTGTTTCAGCAGTAATTTGGTCTGCTCCAGGTGCCTTTCCATACTTCAATGATTTTATTGTGGTTTTTCGTTCATTGATAGTTGGCTCACAAATGATGAATATATTTTCTGGCAAGTCAATAAGTATTGGTTCTGGTGGTGATCCCTGAGGTGCATCATGGCTGTATAGCTGGTTAAAGAATTCATTCTATCGCTGTAGGTGTTAGGTAGTAGATCTCACAAAGGTTTTGGTTTTGACCTTCGAAGCAGTGATGGGATGGTCCTGTGGCTGAGCAGGAAAAGTCCAAGCGAGGAAGCGCGCCTTTCCAATCTGGATGGAGTGCAGCTAACAGTGTCCCACTCCGCTAGGAACCTGGGAGTGATACTTGATGCCTCCTCAGCACTATTCAATGGAGGCTCAGATCATGAAGGTAGCACAGCTGGCATTTTACCACCTGCGCCAAGCCAAACTACTAGCGCCCTACTTGGCCCTGGAACACCTAGCCACAGTGACCCACAGGACGGTCACCTCTAGACTGGACTTCTATAACTCACTCTATGCTCACCTGCCCTTATCCTTGATCCGGAAACTACAATTAGTCGAGAATGCAGCTGCCAGGGTCCTCACAGCAACACCTTGGAGGTCCCACATCCAGCCCATCCTCCAGCAGCTGCACTGGCTTCTGGATCAGGCTTAAGGTTTTGGTTATCACCTTCAAGGCCATACGTGGTCTGAGCCCAGTATACCTGAGGGATCGCCTCTCCGCCTACACCCCTCAAAGAGCCTTGCGCTCTACCACCTCCAACCTCCTGGTGGTCCCTGGCCCCAAGGAAGCCCGCTTGACCTCAACCAGGGCCAGAGCCTTTTCCATTCTGGCCCCTACCTGGTGGAACGAGCTCCCAGAGACCAGGGCCCCGACAGAACTAAAGCAGTTCCACAGGGCCTGCAAAAGGGAGCTCCTCCACCATGATAAAATTATTTGATGCGGCAAAAGATATGAGGCACAGTCCATTGTCATTTATCTTCCCATGGCCAAATTTGCCCATTATTTCCTCCCAACCAGACCCATCAGTACTGATATGGGTGTTGAAATCTCCAGCCAGGATATGGAATGGAATCTACTGCATCTTGGTGCTGGATGTAAAAGTTAGCTGCATCTGTGCTAGTTTCAGTAGGGGCATAGGCAAGTTGCGAGTGTCCTGCATAGTGCAGGGGATTGGACTAGATGACCCATGAGGTCTGTGATTCTGTAAAGGTGGACAGGATGTGGGTCTTGATTGTACCACTGATGGTGAGGACTGCCAGGTGATCTGATACTGGGAGTTAATAGATTATATCAATTTATCCCTCGATATAAGTATCTAGGTCCTTTCCCCTCTTGGTATTCCCTTCTCAAAACCCACTTTTTTCCCCAAATGCTTCAGCAGACTCTCAGAATTTCTGCAAAACCTGTTTTCAGTTAACTCCACCAGACCCACTGCTCCTTTTCCAAGCTCTGACCCTCAAACTATTCTTTTTTTTAAAGTTATAGACTGCTTTTCTCCCTGAACTAACTCTGGGTTGGGAAAAACCTGGAGACTTTGCAGGTGGAGCCAGGAATAGGTGGGATTTGGGGCAGGGCAGGACCTCAGTATTGTGTAATGCTGTGGTGTCCACTTTCCAAAGCAGCCATTTTCTCCAGGGAAACTAATCTCTTTAGTCTGGAGATGAGCTGTAATTTCAGGGGATCTCCAGGTGCCACTAAGAGGATAGCTAACCTCCAGGTGATGACTAGATATCTCCTGGGATTACAACTGATCTCCAGATGATGGAGATCACCTCGAGAATATGGCCCTGAAAAGGGACCCAAAGTAGATTTTCAAATTGTTCCCTTTCCTCAGAACAACCTTAGATGGGAGTTTAGGCAGAGAGGTTGTGATGGGCCGAAGGTAACCCAGTGGGCTTCCACGGCACAGCAGGGGAAACAGACTTAGTTCAACCCTCTATCCCAGGGGTAGTCAAACTGCGGCCCTCCAGATGTCCATGGACTACAATTCCCATAAGCCCCTGCCAGCGAATGGTGGCAGGGGCTCATGGGAATTGTAATCCATGGACATCTGGAAGGCCGCAGTTTGACTACCCCTGCTCTAACCCTACCCCACACCAGCTTTCTACATTATCAGTCTTTCAGGAAGAGACTGCATGCCTCACTTCTGTGCTCTGTAGCGTACCTAGCACTGGCACACTGTTGGTGCCAAAATAGATGATTAGCTGGGCTTCATTTTCTTGAATGTCGGTGCTAAACAGAGAAATACTGGGACATATTTTCCTGGATGATTATAAAACCATCCGTGCAGTGGAACAAATTGCTAGTTTCTCCGAACAGCGCAACCATTTTCTGAGCAGTAGCTAAAATGATCACTAGCAACACAAATCCATCCCTTCAAGCTCTGTTTTGATGCAGCAGTTTAAAACTCCCAAAATGGCTGTTTTGTTTTGGAAACTACTTTCCAGTCAATCACAGGATCTCGGCAAGATTTTTGATTTTAGAATGAAAAGGGATAATAAAAAAAAGCATAAAGGGTCCACTAACATCCCTCCAGGTCTTGGTCTGGTATTTGCAGATAGCAAGCTGATGGAAATACTTTTTGATTTCTTTTATGAGGTATAGAAAATCAATTAATTGGTTTAATCATCCCCGTGCAAATCTGTTGCTTATGAGAATAATGAACTGCCCTGGGCCAGTTTTCCCTCTCCTATTACTTGGTGTTGAAAGTACTCCCATAAAACATTGCAGAATTCCGGAGCTACAGAGGGAAACGTACGTGTGGAGGGGGGAAAACAGAAAGGGAGAGAATGGATTAGCCCTGAGCCCATATCTCCTCTGCTCATTCAGTCAATGTACAGCAGATCAACACAGCAGGCAGGAGAGAGTACAGCCCTCCCTCTACATCAGCACTCTGTCTATACATGAAGTGTGCATGGGTATGTTCCCTCTTCCTCAATGACTGGACAAACAGATTTCTGAATGCTCCTGTCTAGGTAGGAAAGGACCAAGCAAGGAAGCATGCCTGCCCTACCTGGATGGGGTTCAACTGTCCGTTGTTCCCTCAGCCAGAAATATGGGTGTGAGCTTCAATGCCTCCTTAATGATGGAGGTGCAGGTCTCAAGGGCAGAGGGGCTGACATTTTTCCACCTTCAACAAGCCAAACTACTAGCATCCTATTTGATCCCAGAACATCTAGGATGAACACAGCCATCCTTGTGATGGTCACTTTTAGACTGGACTTCTGTTAACTCGCTCTACACAGGCATGCCCTTATCCTTGCTCTGGAAACTAAAACTGGTCCAGAATGTGGCAGCCAGTTTGGTGTAGTGGTTAGGAGTGTGGACTTCTAATCTGGTATGCCGGGTTTGATTCTGCACTCCCCCACATCCAGCTAGCTGGATGACCTTAGGCTCACCACGGAACTGATAAAACTGTTCTGACCGAGCAGTGATATCAGCGCTCTCTCAGCCTCACCCACCTCACAGGGTGTCTGTTGTGGGAAGAGGAATGGGAAAGTGACTGTAAGCCGCTTTGAGCCACCTTCGGGTAGAGAAAAGCGGCATATAAGAACCAACTCTTCTTCTTTTTTCTTCTTCTTCTGCACTGACTTCCAGTTGAATTCCAGATCAAGGTTAAGGTACTGGTTCTCACCTATAAAACAATTACCAGTCCAGGTCCTGCATAACTTAAAGACCGCCTTTCTATCTTTACCACCCCCCCCCCCCCAGAGCACTGCGCTCTGCTAATACCAACCAGCTGGTGGTCCCTAGCTCTAAGGAGATATGACTGGCCTCAACCAGGGCCAGGATATTTCCTGCCCTGGCCCTCACCTGATGGAATGAGGTCGTAGAACATATGTGGGCTGTGTTGGAGCTGGCACAGTTCTACAGGGCTTGCAAAACAGAGCTCTTCTGCTGGGCTTTTGGTTGGGGCCAGTGATACACTAACACCAAACACCTACTGGGCCCCACCAATCCACATATCTACCATCCACCATGCATTGCAGGCCAGTTAGCCCACAGTCTGACTTGGGTGAAATCATAAGAAGTTCTAGAAATTGGACTGCTGACACTGATATTTTAAACTAAATGCTGCTGTTTTAATTACTCTTAACTAATCTATGTTTTAACTTTTAGATTACTGTATATTATATGTGATATTGTACACTGCCCCATGCCAGTTCACCAAGAGTGCAGTATAAAAATCAAATGAATAAATAAATACTTTCTCCATGCAAAGACACAATGCTGATGAATGAGCAAGAGCATGGAGGTGGGAGGGGAAAGCACACTCATGCCAACACTCCCACTTGGCCCCTTGGCTGAGCGAGATGTGGGATCCCATGCTCAAAGCTACTGTGAGATGGTAAGAAACAGAACAGAAGGTCACAGAGGAGCTGGCCCACTCAACTGAATATTATTCAAATGCTCTGCATGAAAATTCCCATTACTGCCTTCCAGCTGCCAGCACTGAATAGTTGCTATGTTAATCAATTGAACTTTTTGACTCAATACCCTTTGCAGGCCTTGCTTTGAGTACATTCAGATGACCAGCTGAAAGGGAATAATGAAGCTGATTTGATGACAATTTGGGGAATTTGTAAAACTAGTGCCAAGATGGACAAAGTGCATCAGTGACATGTAGGAAGTGGGTGAGCCTTGTCCATTCTGGAAACAGTATGCCCCCAACAATGCTTTCTAATCCCAAGGTAAGAATGTGGCCCCGAAAAACCCAAAATGCAGCAACTCTTGGCAGCAAGTCAGGGAACTCCTGCACTTCATTTCCCTGCAGGTCATCTTCAGCAAGGCAGGCTGACCACATAGGGCCACTCTTCCTCTGAGGAATCCTCAGGGCCATTCTGCACATCCATGTAGCAAATTGTTTGCTGAACGAAAAATCGCCATTTTAAATAGTGGAATTTGTCGTTATGCATACCTGTCTTTGTAGTGGAATCCAGTTGCGTTTCTATCGTTTCCCACAGGGTTCCAGTCGCTAGCCAGGAAGCGCTATTGCCGAGCTTGTCCCGCCCCGGGCCGTCAAGCAGCCAATGGGCGGCCGTTATCATGCTCCCAAACAGCCCCTTTCCCTTTAAGGAAGGTTTAAAAAAAAAACACACACCAGTTGCAACGAATCTGCGTTGATTCGTTGCAACAGAGAGACCCATCCAGCTAGCAGGTGGTGTTTGAGCTGCCGTTTCATCGTTGCCACGCTCCCCCCGAGTGGGAAAAAAAATCCCCCCCCCTCATGGGCGCGATTTTCGGCCGAAAACAGTGTGAAAAATAAAGTGAAAATAAACCAGCAAACGGGCTTCTGTGTTGCTTGTGCTTAGTGACTTTAAACAGAGGGACTGCAGTCGGGGAAGCCTCACTGGGTAAACGAAGGCTTGCCGGTGCGTTGATCTCCGCTCGCTCGGAGAAAAAAAAATGGCGATCGCTTCGCCGGAAGATCAGAGGAGAGAGCCAAGGGGAGGGACTTTGCAGAAACCGCAACAATGGTAACGCACAGAACTTTCCCGCTAGTGTTGCAGATTGGTTGCAGGAGTGTAGCGCTTTCCGGAGGGTGAATCCACTTTTTGGGATTTCCCTGAAAGCGCTACAATTAAGCGCTTTTTGCGGATCAGTTTCAGGAGTGTTGCAGATTGTCAACGACGTTGTGCATAACGGCAAAACTGTAGTGATTTCAATTAGTAATCATTGTGCTATTTTGGACGAATGCGGAACGGCCCTCACTGTTGCTGAGCCCTGGCTGGGCCATGAGAGTATGTCAGATTCCCCAGTATCTTTGGGTAGTTTTGAAAGTTTATTGTTGGGGGAGAGGCATGGGAATATCCAATATTTCATGGCAGAATCAAGTTCTTGTGATCCTTTTCCAAGGCTTTTTACAACCAGCAGATCATAACAATCTCAGAATCACATCCTGTGTGTCTCCTTCCCAATCCCCTTTCAAGAGCTGCCTACCAGCAGCCAGCCTAAATGGCATCAGAGAGTTAACTCTCTGTTTGTCTTTTCACCTCTTCTGTCTGTGTCACACACCCATTCTCATCTATCAGAATTCACATCTTCAAAAGGAGGGGCTGGGAAGAACCATTTTGGAAACCCTTACCTTCACTGCTGTGAGAAAACGGAATTAATCAAGGCTAAAGACCATTCAGCATACTGTGCCACACTAATTTATCTAAATCATTTGGAGGAATGTGTGGCTCAGCAGATGTCTGGATAAACAGGAATGAGTTCTACATTTGGAATACTTTGACATGAAACAACACCAAAAGCTCACTGCAGAATTTTCTTTTAGCATAAGTAGACATTGGATACTTTACAATCTTACCCTCAAGTGTAGTCCCCTATTTCAAATTTTGCAGGAAGTATACAAATGCCATTGTAAAAACGCCTTGTACTTTGGGAGAAAAATTTCAAATCCACAACTCCTCTGGAAAGAAGTGCTTACAGGTAAGAACTGTACAAAGATTAGTAAGAACTGTACAAAGATTAGTACCAGACAAGGGACAAGCTGAACTGAATTGAACTGAAATGTAATCACAGTTTTAGCGTGGATGCACTCAGGAGAGAACTGGCCATTTAACTTATGGGGAAATTTCCCAGTGGGTGACCACCCTAGAGATGGCTGGCAACCAGAATAAACAAACCCTAGTAATTCTACCTCTGGGGCCACTTAACTCAGACCCTTCGTCAGCAATGGTCATTGGTGTCACCTTATGGCTACTTCCCAGGAGAAAGCAATGGGTAAACTAATACCAATTGTTTGCACTGGCAGAGTCTCATGGTAATTGTAGCCCATCAACATCTGGAGAGCCACAGTATAACCACCCAGTCATAGAGTGAGCCTTCTGAATCTATCATTTCCTCTAGGGGTTTCTGTAGACTGAAGATCAGACCTAATTCCAGGCAGGTTTGCCAGATCTGGGTTGGAAGATTTGGAGGGTGGAGCTTGGGGAGGGTTGGGTTTGGAGAGGGGAAAGGTGGGAGGGGGGAGGGGAGGGACCTCAGCATGATCTCAACTGTAATAGTGAAAATCAACTGTAATAGTGGGAAGTCTCCAGGAGCCACCGAGAGGTAGACAACCCTAATTCCAGGAGAACTTCAGTTTCCACCACCACCACCACGAGGTTGGAATCCATAATTCTGAGAGAACTCTAGGCCCCACTTCAAAGTTAGTAGCCTGCAAGAGGATTTCATTCCAATGCAGATTACAAGGCAAGATCCAAAGGGACATGCAAAAAGATGACAAGATGCTCTTCATGCCAGCCCCAGCCATTCCTGAAGAACAGGCATCTTACTGAGTAGAATCCAATAGAACTGTGATGCTAAAAAGTAAAAAAAGAAGAGCACTGAAGCCTCCATTCCCACATGTGCCAAGGTACTTTAGGTTATCCACACAGGACTGGCCAGATCCTGGCCTTAAGCCTTAAAGTGAATGATGCCAGTGTCATACTGTGGTTAGAATGTCAAACTAAATCTGGGGAGACTCAGGTTCACATCCCTACCCTGCCACCAGGCTAACTAGGTGATGGCATTCTTATTCTCAGCATCCACGTCATAGGGTTGTTGCTGCTGTAAGGGCAAAATGAGACAAATATAGGTTGCCAACTGCCTGGACAAAACTGTCCTGGGCATTTAACAGAGGCATGATAGGATATTATTGACCAGACAATGTCATTTACCTCCATGTCATTAAAAGCTTCTGTTGCCTCTTTTCCACGCATTAAGTCTCCTTGTTAAAGGGACATGAGATCAGGGAGAGCATGTGTGTCGCCATGAGCTTTTTGTAAAAAGAGTGGGATAAAAATGAAACCCTAATTATTGTCTCCTTCACTCAGGATATACGAAGGTATGTTTCATTCATAAACTGCCTAAGCAAGGAAAAACCCCATTGGCTTAGACACAATACCCACACCTGGAACAGAAAATGGGAGTTATTGCAAAGCCAGCAGCAGTACAACACTGCGTTTTGAGTTTGCAAAGAAGACGACGGATGTCATCTTCACTTGGAAATGCCGGGGGGGGGGGGGGGGGTCCAGTGAAGCAGAATGCAATTATCTGAGCAGAAATTCTGACCTGCCTGCTGAGAAAAATCTGCAGCGAAATGGTTTTTGTATTGAAATTTTGCTGGCACATCAGTTTAGGACACTTGGATTAATACCCTCACTAGTTCAATTGGATTTTTTTTTAAGTGACTGTATAACAGGGGTTATACAGGACCTGCTCTCCTGTGTGGATTTAGAATATATATATTCTTACTTACTTATATAAGCATGCGGTGGTTTTTACTCTGCCATGGACAGCAAAATGAGATGGTATTGATAGTTAATTGCACCTGGGCAAATCCAGGTAATCTTGCCTATTATGCAAGGGTGCTTTCACTGTGCATGTCTGTCTGGTTTTCTTTTTCCTTCTGCATTGATTTTTCTCCCTTCAACACTGAGTTTGCTTTCCAGCTGCTGTTTCCCTGGGTTTTCTGAGCCTGTTTTTGTGCTTTTTCCCTTTGTTTTGCTTCTAAGCCAAAGGTAATTCACAAGCATACTGAATCCTTCAGTTTTTCCCACTGCCCTTTTTCCACCTTTGAAAGATCACTCTCCACCCACATCACGGCTGTTCCACCCACTCTGTACAAGCTCCATTTTCACCTCTTTTCCCCCAATGGCATGAGTCTAAAGATATGAGACTACTGCTAGTCTTGAATTGCTGAATTAAAAAATCAAAAAATTAAAATAATAGGGGAAACTTTAAAAGGAACTGTGCAATGTTTAGTTTCCTGCTGGTATTGACTTGAAAGGGGGATCAGAGAAGAGGCAAACAGCAACATCCCCAGTAGGGAAAAAAGTGGATTTGGGTGCAGCACACAAAGTAAAGGAGAGGATCCATAGTGCAGAATGAAATTAACAAGAGATCTAAACAGAGACACTGGGAAGGGAAGCCTAAAGCTTTGAAAACATTTTTCCCTTTAATGCTTTAGTGAACTAAGTTTGGGAGGGGGACCATTTTGGCAGTCTCTGGAAGCCTAACATTAAAATTGTAATCCTATGCAAAGCATGGGCAAGCTGCCGCTGACCATGTACACCTGCCCACATGTTGCCAACCATCACAGCTTGCAATGTCAGGGAGTTCTACTGTGCCTTCTGCACACTCAACATGTCATTCCCCCCCCCCCGCCTTATAAAACCACATGACCATTTCTCACAGTGGCTGATAACACAGCAGAGAATGCCTTCTCAATATGGAAAATGGGACTTTGCAGCTGCTTATCAGGGTTTTTTTTTAACAGTTTTGTCAATTTCAGCATTGGGTTTTTCCCCCTTGCCTACACTCCTTTCTGCTCCCTTTCATTCAATGAACACTTCTACACAGCTGCAATGGGGCAATTTCTTTCTTTTTTTAAGCCACCTCCCCACCCCTCCACACACACACACACCCATGGCACAAGATGTTCCATCCTGTTTTAGAAAAGTACAGGGGGGGGTATTACAGCTGTGGAAGAAATATACTAGAGGAAAAAGAATGGGTGTAAGGCAGACACAGAATCTAAAGTCAAGATTAAAGGCTTATTGCTCTGAAACTCTACAGTAAGATGTGCCTGCGTAATGGGCCCTAAAGTTAGATCACCTGGATATGCTACTATGCAGAGCTTCACAATTATGATGGGACTCTTGTCAAGATAGGTGGTCACCTCTGCATCAATAAATCTGACAGGCTTTGTTGTAAAGTTAAAGCAAAAGCTTAATTAATGTTATGCCATCTCAGTGAGAAGAATAACATTGGGGAACTTCCACCTAATCAGGCTTCTATTGTCCCCAGGATAAAAGGGTCCCAATTTGGAATATCAAAGCAACCTGTCTTAATTATATTCAGATGGGGGAGGGAGAACCTTGCTCTTCTTACAGCATCATCTTTTGGGTCACATTCTTGATTAGCTCACTCTGGTTCAGGGGGGGTCAACCATTTGTTGACCTAGAAATTTAAGGTATACCAAGAGATTTCACCATGTAAAGCAACACACAAGGTGCTGAGTAACAAATCATAAACTACTAACCTGGCCCAGTAATGCTGAGGGGAAGGACAAGAACCATCTCACTACATCTCATCTCTTTTGCTTTGTTACTGGAGATACTGCAGTTTATCAGTTACATGTACATATGTGTATGTAGATTATGGACTCATCCTGTTACAGTCTAGCCCTGCAGATGACAATGGATCGAAGTAGGGATAAATCAGCATAGATCCACTGAAGTTAAAGGGAACTGCCCTGAACACCAGTGCAAAATCTGATTCTTGATTCCAGTACTAAGAGATCCTACAGGGGATTAAAGTTAAAGGCTCAAGAATTCTCCAGATTTAACTGGTAAAATGGTGTACAATTTAATTCTCTCTACTACTACCTTGCATCTGAGAATGCCAAACTGTTTTTTAACTAGAAAAAACCAAGACGACTAACAATCGGCCTCCTTCCCCCTCCCTTCCCCTCCCCTCTTCATTCCCTTCCTCCTACTCTGGCTTTCCCCTGCACCTTTGGGGCACATTTCACCATTGTGTAAAACAAAACAGCCAGCTAAACAACGGTGCCAGCAGCAACAGCAAAAATCTAAATTTTATAATGTTTTATTATGCTTTTAAAATGATTTTGTTGTAGATTCATGTTGTGAACCACCCCAGGCCTGCTTGCGGGGAGGGGTGGTCTAGAAACTAAAATGTAAAAAAATGCTCCCTGTAAAACTGAAGCCTTTTTCTATTTTTTTAAAAAAACAGTGTTTCATGTCTGTTCTTTCCCCAATTCTTTCATCAGCTCTCCCTTCCTGCTTACACAAGCATATCTGGAGTTCTTCTGGAAAAACACCAAAGAAAGAACAGCACGGGGAAGCCTTTGTCTGGATTTTTCTCTTCCTTTGTCTGGATTTTTTCAGGTACAGAGCAAATCTGCAAATTAAACACAACATCCCTGGAATGGAGGCTTTGAGATGGTCTTTGATGTAGCATAAAACTGTTGCCATTATTTCCATCATATATATATATTGCTTTAGGATGCTTAGGGCTGATCCTGCATTGAGCAGGGGGTTGGACTGTATGGCCCCTTCCAACTCTATGATTCTATGATATATGGGCAAGGATGAAAGAATATTATGAAATCCTTCCTTTAGGCCCGCCTTCTCCAAGATCAAAGCTCTAGCCTTTGGGTCTATTATCCAATCTGCCAATGCAATAAGCATGGCAGCATGTAGATAAAGCTTCAAATTGGGTACAACTTAATCACCTCTTTTCTTCTCATGCTTGAGAGTTCGCCTTTCGCCCTATGCCCCCCACAGAGCTTTATACTAACCTATTGGTCATACCCAGCCCTAGGGAAGCGTGCTTGGTGTCAACCAGGGCCAGAGCCTTTTCAGGCCTGGCCCCTACCTGGTGGAATGAGCTCCCGGAAGAGCTGCGGGCCTTACAGGAGCTTCCGGAATTTCACAGGGCCTGTAAGACGGAGCTATTCCGGCAGGTCTATGATTGAGGCCGGCGCGCTAAGGTAGATCTGACCCCCCTTTTGGACCACTCTGCCAGCAGCTTACAATTGCTTCCCCAGGTCCACCCCCCAAGGGGGGATAATAGGGATTTTTATAACTTTTTCGTCTTGAACTGTGGCTAATGGGTTTTTTAGCTTTAACTTTAAGGTTTTTTTGGGGGGGGGGATTTTATGTATGTACTGTATATTATATTGTATTGTGACTGCCACAAGCCTCTGGCAGTCACAATACAATATAATAATTTGATTACTTGATTATTATTATTATTAATAATAATAATAATAATAATAATTTGATTGTTGTTGTTGTTGTTGTTGTTGTTGTTGTTGTAGGATTTTAAAAGCAATCCTAGGCCTTTTATAGTCCCAAATAAATTTGTCTATTTCCATTTGCCACTTACATATCATCTTTAATTGATAATGGTAGTACTTGGAATAAAAAGTTAAACTTGGGTAATATATTCATTTCAACTGTGGCAAAGCTGGCCACTTGTGATAGGGAAAGCACACTTTAGATCAGGCTTCTTTCTCTTCTTTTGACTGCAACCTGATTGTGAACTGGATCTAGTTAAATAAACGCAAATTTAGCTTTTTTTCAATATCCTTTGTAGATTTATTTAGTATCATGCTTACATGACCGGATGAATTCTGCTATGTTAAGCAACTATCCCAATACATGGATTGTGGTACAGCAGCAATACAAGAATTACAAAAGTATCATCAGTCAACTCTATTGACAGATGCTACTCATTAGAGAAAGAAGAAAATTTAATAATTTAAACTCTAGAGAATGGTGGCTGCTTCACTCCTATACAAAGCGATCAAATTTTTCAGGCGGAAGAGAAGAATGAGCAATGCGGGTAAAACCAGAAGGGCCAGGTGTCCAAGACCTGCTTTCTCATTGGCTGAAAACTAGGGGATGCAGGTGCAAGACATGAATTCATAGATTATTGAACAAGCACAGATGCTGGAGAGCTTTTCTCAATTAAACCTTCCTCTTCGGTTTTGAAGGCTTGTGCTGTTCAGAAAAGTGACTATGGAAATCCAGCCCCCTTTTTACTCTGCCAAAACTACTTCCTGGATGCACTGAATGACATCTGCTAACTCCAAAGACTGTTTTTAAATTATTCATGTTCCATTGCAAGAGAGGGAATTAAACTTTATGCTGCTTCATGAGGAACTGCTAACCCAGACTTCAAAATCTGAATCACCCTGTAACAAAGGACACAGCTCTGTGCTCTATACTTTGCCTTCTGTTCCTGTTAGCACCTTACAGTAGCCAACCTTTCAGTTTATAAATGTTAACAGGGAATGTTCTGTCAAAACTTGGATAAATTATATTGGAGATATAGGTGCCTGGCTAGTAAAAGCGGTCTCCCATCATGTGATTGTGCATTAAGAATTTTTTTTGTCAACTGATGCCTCACTGGTTCTCCATAGTCCTTAAAACCACAGATAGAATAGAAGCTATAATAGCTTTGCCAAACTCTAAGTGGAGGCTGGAACTGTAAGTGATACATGGATACTTTATTATTTATTTATTTATTTAAAACATTTATTCCACTTCTCCTGGAGAAAATGGTCGGTTTGGAAGGTCGAATGTGTGGCACTATACCCTACTCTTCCAGGCTCCACCTTCACATCTCCAGGTATTTCTGAACCCAGAGTTGGCAATCCTAAACCACAACAATTGATTAGATCCCACTGATGAACATCTGGCAGGAGAGGGCAGCAACACAGATCAGAACAAGACTTTGTGCTCCCTTTTTGTACTTTTGCATAATTCTTCTCAAGAGAATTACACTTTCCCCAATAATTGACACCATCCCATAAAAGTAAAAGGATTATCTACCATTGCAACAATATGTGGCCATTCAACTGCTATAAAAGCCTAATGGCTATTTATCACATGATTTGTTTAGTGTAGCCAAGAGATTTGAGGATTGTCTGGCAGCCAGGCAAGGAAATTTTGGAGATGATATGCCATTGCCTGCCTTTGTATGATGACCTCTAGGGTTCTTTGGAAGAGCTTCACCCAAATCCTTGGTCTCCCATCCAAACAATAGGCAGGGTCAGCTTTGCTTAGTTTCCAAGTTCTGATGGGATTAGACTTGCTTGGCCTAATGGTTTCCCAAAAGGACCTGCAGCAGGTTTCCTCAGTGGTATGGTAGCTTCATGCTATGAAGTTGTCTAATCCCATTCCAGAGGAGAAACTATGGTAGTCTAAAAAAAACAGGAGTCCTGTGGTGACAAAATGTTATTCCTTTACAGTTGGAATTGCAATGAGTTAGTAATTTGGTGAAGTCTGAAGGGCTGTTGTTAAACTGTTAAAGCAGCTAAGCTATACATGTGTGCCCTCTAGTGGCATCGTACTCACTGGTGAGGTTGCAGTGGAAAAACCCCAAGCACATGCTCTGGGAATTCCTTTATTTAAAGTGGGCTCCCACCCACTTCCTCTTTCTTTAGGAAGAGAAGCCATTAGGCTCTCAACTATCTCCATCTGGTGATGTACGGGGTATAGTCCTGCTTGCAGCCTAGTCATAGAGGCATGCAGTGTGTTGCTTTTGTAACCACTCTTTAAGCATCTGGACTTCAGTAAGAAGACTGAAACAGATAAATATTATATACATTTGTAAATAATCTTTCCAGTAAAGATTTCTCTGTTTTAAAGCACTGTGAGTCTATGCCTCATTCACAAAGGTAACTAATAACTGCATACTTTCAGATGCTCTATTAATCTGCAGCTGTATTTCTCTGGAGGGACTCAGGACCTAGCCAAGTTCAAAAGTCCCAACATTTACAAACTTCTGTGGATCATAGTACACTCCTTCAGATACAATAAATGGGTTCTTGCTTTGCCTAACTTTTATAGAGAAGAAACAAACCAACAGGTTTAAAGAGCCATGAAAGTACAATAATTAAATACTATTCAACCCTAATCAAGAAAATACAGAGATTACCCACCCACAAGTTTAACACCTGAAATGGATGGGACTCCTCCCAAGGTCATGTTTCTTAAGCATACCCTGTCCTGAGCATTTATGAACTTAATCTATACTCTGCCCTTTTTCACTAATTCGAACCAACAGTGGCTTCTTAGATCATTCAGCTCTCCTTCCCTTTGTCCTTGTGAGGAAGATTAGGCTGACTGTGTGACTGGCTCAAGGTTACCCAGAAGCTTCTATAGCAAAGTGAGGGTTGGAACTGAATCTCCCAGGTCCCGAATCTGAGACTCTACCCTAGCCTTTCTCAACTTTTTTAACATTGAGAAACCCCTGAAACATTTTTCAGACTTCAAGAAGCCACAGAAGTAGCACAATCATGCAGAATACGGTTGGGAAGCATAGCTGTGTACATGTGCTCCTTTGCTTTAAATGTGTACATAAGAGGGAGCGAGAGAGAGGGAGGAAGAAAAAACAGAATTGAAACAAAGCAAGCAGAAGTGCATATATGTGTGTGCTGGAAACAGTTTCATCTGCTAAATGTACACTTGTTATACTTCTCTTTAGGGCAGGGGTCGTCAACCCCTGGTCTGTGGCCCGGTAGCGGGCCGCCGCCGGCCGCACCTGCCTCTCCCCCCACCTCTCCACAGGGAGAAGCTCACCAGGCCGCAAGTGAAGCGGCCGCCAAAGTGGCCCAGCTAGCTTCTTGATTCAAGAAGGGGGGGGGGAAGAGGCAGGCGCAGCCGCCAGCACGCCAGCAGACGCAAATGCACATGCGCAGAGCTGTTGCGCATGAGCGTTTGTGCCCCCTGCTGGCAAAAATGTGCATGCGCGGTGCCCGGGACGCCGGCTCTCACCCACCCCCGGAGGCGGTCCTCAACCGCAAAAAGGTTGGGGACTGCTGCTTTAGGGCACAGGAGTGCTAGAAGAAAATAACACAGTAGTTGTATCTTATAGCATCACAGACCTCATCCTCTATCATTTAGATTCTATGTGTGTCTGTTTCTGATTTCAGCTTTGTTCTAGCTGCTGGGGATTTGTTTACATGATGCAAATCTCAGGACATGCACACAAAACTAGGCCTGTATTCGGCCAGTGCTGCTTACAGTCATATGTAAGCACAGCTGACACCCTGAAATCTTGCTTTCCTCAAAGAATCCTGTCAAACGAATCCGCGTTCCTGTAAGGAAGGTAGATATCTATCTGAACAGAAAGGCATGGTTTCAAGCTTAAAGACAGTGCTTGAATAAATACACAATAGTCTGCCACTCACTTACCATTCCCTTCCAGCATCTGCCTGAAAAAGCTGCAAAGAACAACAGTTCGTTTAGTATTATCCTCCTTCTCTCAAGCCTTTAAAAAATAGTGAGCACATGAAAAGCCTAAGATTGCTTATTCCAATCATGCTAATAATTGTCTCCAATTTAAAGTGCTACCATAGTCTCTTTCAACCCCTTCCTTCCACGCACTAACAATTTGGGTTTTAACAGGCAGCTCATTTGCACGAAGCAACCAAACATCAAATCCTCCCTCATCAGTTACCTCCTCATGTTTACCAGGTGGTGCTTCTGATTTAGAAGGGCTGCATTTCTCCATCACACTGCAGAGCTAACCAGCATTCCTGGAAAAGGCAATGTTGGAGAGACAAGGAGGAAGAGAGGGTCCCAGACAAAAAGCAAGTCAGAAGCTGGCTTCTAGCTGGAAGACACAGGTATGACCAAAGGAAAGGAAAGGTTGCTGTAGGCTTAGTGGATCTAAACCTGCCCTTCTTGACAAGATCTGTGACACTGAAGAGCACCTTCTACCATATTCAGCTACTGGCTCATTTTCTTCCCGGGCCTCCTGGAACAAGCCAGACTTCAGGCTTCTGTGCCCTCTTTTTGAGGAAACTCTTGAAAACAGTAGCATAGGTAGGTGTGTCAGGCTGTGACTTTTTCTGCCAGCATGAAACAATTCTAGGATGTTTGCAACAAAAAGGCCATATCCACTCAAAGGCCAGTTGTTAACCAGAGTCTAAGTGTAAATCCCACATGTTAGAGCAATCCTGTTGCCTGCCACCTGGGTTGTATCCCAGTGGCAAGCAAACTGCCAAGAGAGAACCCCATCTTCCAAAACCAAAAGCCTTGTGGACTGCCTTCATTTCTCCCGTTAAGCTCTGCAAAGACAGATCCCATCTGGTTTGGGAACTGGACCAGCCGGCTGGTTGTCAGGCCAGGCCCCAAAAGATGGAGGAGCCAGAGTAAGGAAGCTGGTTGCTAACATCAGTGTGGTCAGAATCAGTGAGAAATCAGTCCTCTTCCAGAAAATTGCTGCTTTTTCCTATTGTTGCAGCCCAGCAGTGGAACGAACAATAGCTTCTGCTGGAGAGTTGTCTGTTTAATTCAGGGATTGCTGAGCCTGGGCTAATGGACACTGGAGAGGGGTGAGATTTTTTTTTTCCCATTTAGGCAGGGCTTTCACATCACAACTGGAAATGTTTTCATCTTGCTGAGCTGTATATGAATTTAACCACTTCATGCCCTCTGGGCTCAGGTCCATTAATTCATTTCATAACAAGAAGGCTCATAGTTGAAGTGAAGGAATAACTGTTTCTTTCTAGAACAGGTTATTATAAAATGAGTTAATTGCACTTTGAAAGTATTTACAATTAAAGACAACCCAGTAAAAATTACAAGCTATCCAGCCTTCACAGAATCCAGTTTTTCAAACCAGCTCCAGTTGCTAACAAAGCAGTGGCCCCCAAATAAGATCTACAATTCGTTTCATTTAATCCAGGCCCTGTGACAGTTGTCACTAATTTCTGCAACAAAAACCCAGATTCAGTGGCCAAATCCTATTACAGAGATTGGCTTTACTGCTATAACTCTGCCTAACCACCATTCACAGGCACTGGCCAAAACTCTTTCATCAGTAAAGTCAAGAAAAGAAACAATGCAGAGAGCCATCCCATTGCTCCAGGAGTCCTCCCCGGGGCATACAGAGAGAGGCAGACCTCCAAGCCAGCTTCTGAGCCTTAGGTCGATTCACATTGTGGAGTCATGTGAGTGCTCTGCACATTGCAGGGCACCGTGCAAAGCCTTGCACTCACACATCCCACACGTAGGCACAGGGCTGATGCCCTGAGGAGGAGTGCGTCCCGCTTGCTAATGAGCTGAAGTAGGAGGCTATTTATAATTCACCTAGAGCAACTGTATTTTCCAGAGTCACATCACTTCGTCAGGAATTAATGGAGACAGACAGGGCAGAAAGGAAAGATGGATGATAGAGAAATGAGAGAGAAAGAGGCATGCAATGAGAAATAATTCCTTTATTAATACATTCTTTATTTATTCAAAAAAATGACAGAGTATAGAAAAGAGGACACTACATGTTTTATTTACAGAACTATGAATATTAAGCTGATATGTCATGCCTTATATATTTTTCCATCATATTGCGTTAATTCCAATTAGAAAGCTGGGAATCATTGTTTGCATTAAATATGGGGAGAACGTCATGTTGCTAAACCAAAAAAGGAACAAAACCCAACCTTAACAGGTAGGAACTCAAAAGTTGAGCTGAACAATAAAAATAATGTAAAACTTGTTAATTATTTATTGTAGTGCACAATTAAAAACAGAATAAAAACTTCTTAAAAACTATACCGAACTAACAGCACATAGAACCAAGGACCAAACGCGTTTCGACCCTTCCGGGTCTTCCTCAGTGGTCAAGATTATGATAATACACTCTATATAGAAATATACCTATATAGAACTCTCTATAATGTGTAGCTGAATGGTTGAGTGGGATCTGCAATGTGTACATTTTATCCTTTTTGGAGACCAATTCCTATGTTATGTCCCTAAAGTCACCACTCTTCGCTATCATTAAGTTCTGTACTCAGAGTGTAATCTCATGTGCATCAGAAAAAGCTATATCTTTATATTTCTATATAGAGTTCCAGGTATCTCTTTGCACATGCGATACCGTAATTCATGCATTTAGTAAAGTGTAAAGAAGCAACCTTAACTCATGAGCACGTATTTCTGTGACCCTGATGCTAGTGAAAGTAGGGATCACTCTGGAATGGAAGACTCATACATCAAAGACATCACAGCCAATGAATCCCCCAAGATATGATTAAAATCAACATTTAAAAAATGCAGTGGTTATTCTGAATGACTGCAACCCCTGCTCCTGAAATCCACCAAATCACTAGAGGATTAATTTACTAAAATTCTAAATAAAAACAATAGCCTGAAACAACTTTCTCCAATATTAGCACACATGCACATACAAAATGCAGAGAGAAGCAAGAAAGTTTTCTTTCCCAACAACAGTAGAAGTTATGAGTTCTTAGAAGTGCAATTCTCCTCAAGAGGACTTTCAGTGTTCTCCTATTATGGTGCTGTATAATAAATGCAAACTTGTAGCTTAGATGCGGCCGGGGACAAACATCAAGAGGTAATTGTATTGTAGAGATAACATTTACACTGCTGAAATCTCAGGGGTTCGCCACTGGGCATATGCAGTTTCCCCCCCAAATACAGCTCTTATGTACTGGTGTGTGAGTGTCATGGCCATCTAGTGGATAGTGCTTGTCATACAAATGATAACAAGAAGTCTAACTTCTGCTGTCATTATATTATATTATTCCTACATTAGAGGCTGGGGATTCCCCAGCTTTATTGCACAAGAGGAAAAAGACTCACGTGACTCAAATTTAAGCTCTGCACAGAAACTACATGTGGCGCATGGAGGGAGGTTCCATCCCCGCCTACAAAGCTGCATACACATCCAAACTGGCCCTCTCTTTATAATCTGTATCCAGCAAAAATGCAGAGAGAGAGAGAGAGAGAGAGAGAGAGAGAGAGAGTACTCCCGCTCCACCACAA
Source organism: Paroedura picta (assembly GCF_049243985.1). Lineage (NCBI taxonomy): Eukaryota > Metazoa > Chordata > Lepidosauria > Squamata > Gekkonidae > Paroedura > Paroedura picta. The sequence continues at coordinate 128,120,617 of NC_135371.1, forward strand.
GTGGGGGGGGGGACAGGCAGATGCTGCACCTGTCTTTTCTCTCTAGCTGATCTGTGCAAACTGGTGGGTGAACACACAAAGATGCCTTATACTGAATCAGCTCATTTGCCCATCAAAGCCAGTACTGGTTACACAGACTGGCAGCAGCTGTCCAGGGTCTCAGTCTGGGATCCTTTACAACCTGATCCTTATTGGGGATGCCATGGAGAGAACTTGGGACCTTCTGCATGCCAGGCAGATGTTCTGCCACTGAGCTACAGCCCTTCTCTGTGAGGGACTAACTTGCATGCAAAAAGAAATGTATAGAAGGCAAGGGTTAAAACACATCTCCTTCCAGCAGTTCCCCATATTTTCAAAGAGCTGAAACTGAGAAAGATCCCAGCCTTCTAAGTCATTTTTAGTTTAGCCCCTTAAAAAGGTGCTTAGATGGAAAATCCACAAATGGATGTGCTTTGAAAGGCGAAACAATCCTTTATGTGACTATTTCAAAACAACGCCCTACCCTTCATCTGTATATCAGAAGTAAGAGTTAGGATGAAATATTGCTCAGAGCACTGAGAAGGTCTATACTGTCTGGTGTTTTTAGCACTATGCAAAAGTATCTAATGCTAAGTACTTTATTGAGAGGCATTTTAACAGAGAGACAAATGATCTGTGTCTGGCTGAATCCAGCCTTTGATATTTGCTATTTTCACAAGGAAAGTCTACATCTTGTATGCCCTATTTAGCAGGAAATAATGAGTTTTCCTCACAAAAGACAGCCAGGGCTGTCTAGGTAGCATAATAATGCTATTTAGCACCCAGCAGCTGATGTGCATTAAGTAACTGATCAACAAAAATGCCACATGAAGCATGGGCTCATGAAAAAAAAGTTCTTAAAGCAATTACTCCAGTTCACATACAAAGGACAACTTTTGTACTTGGTAGAAGTGATCATTTTGTTAGGTGCAACTTGTCCTGTAGCTGGAAGAAAAGCTGGGGGGGGGGGGGGACCCACCTCTTTTCTGTCAAACTATTCAAGATACAAGAACCATTTTCTCCTTTCCATTGCATATATTTTCAGCTGAGATCGCCTCATGTTCTCTTCTTCCTTTCTCCTTCACACTAATATTTAAAGCATGTAGGACATTTTCAACTTGCATTATGAGTCAGATTTCCTATAATTCCAGCTCTTTGTGGTAAGACCTGTTGTGCTTATATTGTCAAGGGATCTCAGGGTGCCAGGAAAATGAAAGGTAAAATGCATGTGAAAAATTTATCACCTGTTTTTGTGTTTAGCCCTCTAAGAACTAAGGAAGCATGATAACATTAAAGCAATTTCTTAAGCCAATGTGGGATGCCTCTGCAATCCTGAGGCAGGATGGTAGACACAATCACAAAATGGCTGACATAGGAGCTGGAATCAACCAGAAAATGACTGCTGCCAGAGGCAGAGCCGCACACACACACACACACACACACACACACACACACCAGAGGTAGTCCAAGTATAGAAAAAAAGAGGAGTGATGTTAAAACTACACTGGAAAAACAGGAAGAGAAAGAGAGAGAGAGAGAGAAAGAGAGAGAGAGAATAAAACAGCATTGTTAGAGCAATCTATTTTCTGTTTATCTAATAATCATGTATGGGTCAATCTGCTGATATCTAAATCCATGGATCAGGCCCACACTGACAGAATGTTTTCCCCCCTCAAATTTAGGAGAACCCCTCAGGATTGTTAAAAAAAACCCTGTAAAAATAACATTGGGAGTTTTAAATTGTCCTAAAATAAAAGGACTGTCTGAGTATGCACAGACAATGCACCCATCTCTTTCTGTGAAGTCTTGGGGGAATGGGGGGGGGGTGGCCGGAGCCATGGCAGGCCTGGTAGGGAAGATCAAAGCCATGCTAGGCTAATGCTGGGCTTGGTCACATCAGTGCTGGGGGGTTGGGGGAAAGAGTATAGTGGCCCGAGCAGTGTGGCTGGGAGCTATGCTGGGCCTGCTGGCAGCAACCTCTTAGCTTTAATTTAAATTTAATTTGAAGCAGGAGCCACAATGTTCCACTGGCAGTCTTCAAGCAAAGGTTGGATACACACTTTTCTTGGATGCTTTAGGATACTTTGGGCTGATCCTGCGTTGAGCAGGGAGTTCGACTAGATGGCCTGTATGGCCCCTTCCAACTCTATGATTCTATGATTCTATGACAGTGGGAATGGCTAAAACTAAAAGAGGAAGGGGATCCCTTCCACGAGTATCATGTTTCCACTTGTGTTGTTTTAATCTGCACAGCGATCAATCAGAAGTCATGCTAGGCAACAACCTCACCCCGGTCCCACCTGTTTGCTGAAAATACTTGGTGGGGGGGCCGGATAAGGTATTGTTGGGCACCATGTTGGGGAACACCATCTTCAGGAATAGTGCAGATTTCAAAGAACTTGACCTGAACTACTTTGTATCATAGATTAGTAAAAATATTGGATAGGTTGATTCAGAGAAAGAAGTCTCAATGTACCATAATAAAATAAAATAAATTAAAATAAAACAATTTCAGATTCCTGAAAGAGCACAATGACTATACCAGGGGTAGTCAAACTGCGGCCCTCCAGATGTCCATGGACTACATTTCCCAGGATCCCCTGCCAGCAAATGCAGGGGCTCCTGGGAATTGTAGTCCATGGACATCTGGAGGGCCGCAGTTTGACTACCCCTGGACTATACTGACAAACAGCATTGGAGATTAGAAATGAAGCTCCTATTCTACAAATTGCTTAATATACATCTCCTCCAGTGTCCCCTGTAGGAAAAGGTGAGCACACTGTCACACTTTTGGAGGGACATCAGGGGACACCTGGCAAATTGTACTTATGTTAAAATTAAAATATATATATTACAATACTATTTTTGCGTTATATGCGTTCTATGAAAAATTTTGTTGCTCCATATAGACAAAATTTTAAATCAAGACCCCCCGCCCAGTCAATGGTGTCCCGTTTTACCATCTGGTCACCTTACTGTAGGATATTCTTTATATGCTTTTGAGTCATGTACATTACAAATCTTACATATTCCAGCATGCAGAACGCAGGGTGACCATTCCCAAAGCTTACATTCCCAGAAATTAGTAAGCAACCACTGCTGTGGCCAGAAATATTTCTTAAATCATGGAGTATCAATTTATGTCTCAAATGCTTCTCTGGAGGTTCATTAATGATGGCAGGAAATCTGCATCTATTGCTACTTTTATGCCCACATTGTGTGGTCTTTTGACTCTCAATCATTCTTTGTTTAGTTTTCTCCCCTGCATGCTAACTGAACTACATTGTTAAGGAAATTTAGGTCAGTTGCGAGATCAGATTCTGATCCTGCCCAGACCTTTGTGAAAGCCAGGAGTGAACGGGCAGACCTGTGTCGGTTTGCAAGCAGAACCGGCGTAAATCAGAATCACTCCCCTGGCTTCCTGAAAGCACTCAGCACTTAGTCTCCCATTGTTCGGCCACATTTTGTAGCCATGTGTGGTTCTGAAAGGCACACAACATCAGGAATATTTCGCAGCAGATTTTAAACACCATACTTAGTGATTTGATGATTGACTGCCCTGATTAAACCTGTAGGTGCTCAAATAAAACAGTGATTAAGGATTTGTAACACCTCTAGAAAGCCAAGGGATATGGCCAATTAATGAATCTAGAATGTCTGGAGCGCAAAAAGCAGTTGCAAAATTTGAAGCTGCTCAGGCACTCCCAACAAGCTTTTCAGAAGAAAATCTAAAAACCTGAAAGTATTTGGCTTTTTCTGTCTTCTGCTTCCAAACCATGCTTTTGGTGTGAACAGGAAAATAAATCTTTTGGAAAGCTGAGAAAGTTGTCATCTTTCTTCTGGGAAGGAGCCCCCCCTCCAAAACAATCCTTTCTCCTCCCCCACTGAGTTAAGTGTGGTGGACTCTAGCCTCAGTTGAATTTGATTCCTCATCTTTTCACATGAAGCCTGCTGGGTGTGCTTGGACCAGTTGCAGTTCTCTGAGAATTCTCTAAGCCCCACCTACCTTTTGCCTGTAAGGTGACCATTAGTCCTGCCTTTGGAAGGACAGTCCCGCATTTGGGGCATTTGCCCCATGTCCCGCAGCGTTTTCTGAGTGTCCAGTGGTGTTCTCCATTAAAAAAATTTTTTTACATTTTTTTTTTGCTGCCCAGCAGGCAGCCATGGCTCAGGAGGCCCCCGCGCAGGTGCCTGGGCTCTGGGGTAGGGCTTCCCAGCCAGCTCTGCTGCCACCTGCTCGGTCGGCCTTTTCCTCCGTGCCTTCGTGGACCTGTCCTGGACCCGTCCTCTGGGCTCTTCCTGGGCCGCTGCCGCCCTAAAGCCAGTCGAGGAGGGAGTGGGGAGGGCTTGCCTGCCGCCTGTCACTGCCTGCCGCCGCCCCAGATTTCTGGTCACATGTGAGGCCAGGCCGCGGGGGAGTGCGGCTGGCTGACTTGCTTTCCCTATCTGGCGGCCGGCTGGCTGGCAGGCAGGAGGGACTGCCTGCCTGCCTGCCTGCCTGCCTGCTTGCCTGTGGGAGGCAGGGATGGGGTGCTTGGCCATAGCCTGCCAGGAGTGGGGCGCGGGTGTTGCTGCTGCTGCCCGCTCTGCCACTGCCGGGGGATGGGTGTGAGGAGAGTGGCCTGCCCGGGGAGGTCGTGGCGTGGGACATGACAAACTCGACCAATAAAACCCTGTGGCAAGGACCAGGGGCTCAGTGGGGAGGGCACGGGGAGGGCGGCAGCGGCAGTGGTGGGAGTGGCGAGGGGGAGAGAGATACACGAAGGGATGAGCCGCAGACCCTCCCGGGAGGATGCCAACATGGGTGCCTGGGGCGGAGGATGCTACGGCTTCAGCTGGCAGGGAAGAGCTGGGGCTGGGTCGAGCAGGAACCACTTCTCGCTGGCAAGCAGGCAGACCGTGCGCATCCCCCCCCCCCTCTCTCAGCTTGGGACAGTGGTGGGCTGCCCTCGTTCGCTCTCTCCCTCTCCTCCTTGGAGAATGCTTGTGTGCCTTTTTTATTTCCCCTCCAGCACCTGGGCAGCCGCGATAGCATGCCATGCCCTGAATCCAGGCTGTCTGTCCACCAGTTCTGCTGCTTGGCATCTCCCCCCAACAAAACAGCAGGGTCCATCTCTCTCCCTCGGCCCTGGAAGTGGCACTGCGGGGGAGAGGGTCTCCTGGCCGCTCATTCTGGCAATCCCGAAGCAGCCAGTTCTCCTCCTGTGCCCCAGCCAGGGAGGCCGGCCTCCAGGTGGGACCTTTTTTGTGTTGTTTCAGGCCAACATAGCTACCCTCTTGAATCTATTTTCTAATCTGAATTGAATCATGTAAAGCCAGTTTTCCATTCTGAAATGAAGATAGGAGTCTCAAAGCGGCTTACAGCCGCCTTCCCTTTATTCTCCCCACTGTGAGGTGGGTGAGGTTGAGAGCAGTTGGTGCTGGTGTAGCATGGGAATCAGCCATCCATCCCTCTTTTGCTAATCCAACTTGAGGGTGATGCTCACAGCACAGCCAAATGGCTTCACAATGGAGTTACACAAATGCATGGAGGAGAGGTCCATCAATGGCTACTGGTCATGGTGACTATAGGTAGCCTCCATGTTCAGAAGCAGTAAACCTCTGAATGTAAGCACTAGGAGGAAACATCAGGGGAATACCTTAGCCTCTATGCACTGTTTGTGGGCCCTCTTCAGCAACCAGTCAACCATTCTGTAAAAGGGCCAGTGGTCCAATCCAACAGGCTTTTCTTGTATTCTTAACATCAGGGGAACATATAGTTAGAAACTGGTCAGCTAGCAGGAAGTATGCCCCAAATATATCTATTTTAGAATATTTATGTGCCACCGCTTTAGGGACTTGCTCAAGAAAGCTCATAAAAGAAAAAAAATACCAAAATATCATAAAAGTATGCAATTAGCAGTATTAACCAGTTAAAAAACAACAGCATTAAGCAGCCCAAAATGCTACTCACTTAAGAAACTTCCAATTACTCTGGGGCACGGATTATCGGCCTGTGTAAAATATGTGATTCCCTCAAGGAGACACATCAGCTTTGGTGAAATGTGAACTAAACACAATGAAAAAAAAACAATTACTGAGCTTTTTGCTGTGGTGAAACTGAGCCAAGTAACTGCTAATCCTTCAGTAGAAGATTTAATAGACTTTGTGATGATTTGAGAGATGGTGGGGGAAAACAAGCCCAGTTTTGGCCTCCCCACTGGGGAGGGAGCTGTGCCAGCCTCCAAAAAGGCAGCATTACATGCTAATCTCTTCTGAAGTCAACTAAGCATTTTACAAAATGCCACAACCAGTCTTGGAACCAAACCATCAGTCCCCTGCCCATCTAGTACAAATGGAACTAATAGGCATGTGGAATGTTTTTAATTACTAGAAGGAGCAGGATTGTGTTGGCAGAGTTTAAATATGCAAAGGGGTAGAGCACTTGCTGCTCAAAGAATACACAGCTTTATTCAAGAGAGGAACAACTTCATAAAGAAAAAAAGGAGAGACCTAACTGACTGTTGTTTTGCATTCATCTAGTCTGTTCTGGAGGCAAGCAGGGAGGAGATATGCTCAAAGGAGTAGGAAGGTCTCCTAGTGACACAATCAAGATATAGGACGAGACTATTAAAATATATCAGGAAGTTCCTAATCTGACTATGCTAAATGCACATCTCCTCCAGTGTCCCATGTAGGATATTCTTTATATGCTTTTCAGTCATGCACATTATAGATCTTGCATATTCCAGCATGGAGAAAGCCAGGTGACCATTCCCAAAGCTTACATTCCCAGAAATTAGTAAACGACTATTGCTATAGCTAGACATATTTCTGTAGATTTCTTAAACCATGGACTATCAATTTATTTCTCAAATGCTTCTCTGAAGGCTCTGCCCCCTGTAGGATGTTCTTGGGACCTTTCAGCACACCATAAATATATGCTTACTTGCTGAAGATGCTACATTTTTGGTGTTTTGCATGACGTCACCAACATCCAGCATCCTAGCAGCAAACCGCTAGGTACATCCTCCATTTAAAGCGCTAGCTGGGGAATCACATAAAGTGGATTCCCCAGCCTAAAAAGCACCAGCTACAGGAGAGCAACCAGCAGGCCACACACTAAAGAAATGTATGGAGGCGAAGAAATGCTATCTCCGCCTCCAATGTCCAGCAATTGCACCCGCTTCCCTCACCCTTCTTCTGGGGATGGGTTGTTGTTGCAGATTTTTTAAGCAAACTGCCTGGAGCAATGAATAGGTGTTCAATCATGCAGGCAAAGCAAAAAAATATTTTTCCCACAAAGCATGCCTCTTTCGAGTCACCCCCCCCCAAAAATCAGGAACTAGATTTTTTTTTTCAGTATCAAGACTCATGAGTCCATAATGGGTGGTATTCAAAAAGTACTATGCAACTATGGTTAGATGCATAGGGATTTCAATGGAGAAGGTTTGAATTTTAAAAAATAGCGGGCATTGCAGGCTCTTTAAAAGGTCAAGAAAGGGGATTGGTTGCCTGGCTTGATTGACAAGGGGAAGCGAGTGGCGTGTAAAGCACATTGCTCTCTTCTACCATTTCAAGCAGGCAAGCAGAGTGCAAAGAGCACCAAAAGGTGGCAGATGGAAGTGAGACAAGCAGACGTTGAGGAATGGCCAGAGGCGTGATTATTTTTAACGCTACAACATTACACTGGTGTAACGCTATTTTTTTAGATGTGGGGAAATGCTTTTGATATGCCTTTGACTCATACGTACCACAGCTCTTGTATATTTCAACAGATTCGTGGATAAAGCTGGGAAACCCTAATCCATCTCTCTCTAAGGGGTCACAATGCATTCAGCGGGGGTAAAGGCCAAGAGTTTTGATTCCTCTGTTGGCATGGTCAGGTCATGTGATTATTAAACCAGACTGCACTTTATACAAGGACACAGCAGCCCTGCTGCTGAAAATAACACACATTGGCTGCTTAATGCCCAGTTCCACCAGCCTAATTCCCTGCTGCCACAATGATGCCTGTTCTACTGTTCCTTCTCCTCATTACTAGTTGGCAGAGGTTGAAGAAACATATTTGTAACTGCTCCTGTGGAGTGGTAATAATAAAGCCCTAAAAGGTAGGTGGGAGGAGAAAGGGGCGGGGCCTGTCCGTGATAAAAAACTCAGAGGGGCCAATCAGAAGCCAGGAAGCGGCTCCTGATTGGCCCCTCCAAGTGAAGCCGGCCCTGGACTGGCCACTCTGGGGGTTCGCCACAGGGAAAGGAGCAGGGCCGCCACATTGAAGACACGGTGATACTGCTCCTTTCCCGCCAGCGAACCAGGGACCTGGGCTGGGGAGCGGGGTGCCCTGCTCCTTTTCTGCTGCTGAGGCAGGGACCTTGCTGGGGGGGGGGGGGTTCCCGAGTCTCCCGATCAGCCTTCCCCCCAGGCCGCCATTGCAGCCCTGGCCGCCGCTACCACAGCCAGTCGGCCGCCATCAGCAGCCTCCTGGAGGCTGGAGGCAGAGCCGCTGCCCGGGCAAGGGAACCTTGTGCCCCTGCCCAGCCAACCAGGATGCCTGCTGACACCGTGATGGCTGAGGTAACCCCCCCCCCGACACGGCACCCCCCACACACCCATCCACCCTCTGTGCTCTTCCCCCCCACCTCACCCCCCGACCCGCCGCCGCTCCGCAGTGGTTTCCCCCTCCCAACAACCTGTTCACCCACCCCCAGAAGTCACTGCCATGCTCCCCCCCTCCGCTGCAGAGCCACCGCCCCACCCGTCACTGTCTTCCCCCCCACATGCTCAACACTCGCCCCCATGCTCCCCACCCTCTGCCGCTGATCCCCCGACCCCCCCCAAAAAAAAGTCGCACCCACGATCCGCGCACCCATGAACCCTCCCCTCTCTACGCAACGCTCTTCCCTCGCCCCCCTTCGCGCTCCACTCGCCACTCCTCCCGGACCCTTCACGACCCTCTCCTTCCCGCCTCCTCTCCCAGTCCACCTCCCTCCCTCCTTCCTTCCTTCTTGCATTCCTTTCTTCCTCTATTCTCTATCTATTTCCTGCCAGTCTCTCTCTCCCTCTCACTTCCTCTCATTTTCTCTTTCTCCCTTCCTTTCTTTCTCTACGATTCCCCCGCCCTGCACACCCACACACACGCCCCTCTCTACCCCCCCTCTCCATACCACCCCCCTTAGCCCCCCCAGATCCTTTGCGACCCCCCTCCTTTCCCCCCCTCCCCTACCAGTCCACCTACCTCCCTCCTTCATTCCTTCTTGTTTCCTTACTTCAAAACTCCCGCCTAACTCCGGCAACAATCAGAAATTTAAAGCGCTTATGGGGAAACCCCCCTGAAAAAAATGCTACACTTCTGAGCACAAGCCGCAACACATCAGCGAAAGACATGTGCATTCTCAAAATAGCGGTAGAAAGAATGTCCCTCCCTAGCTCTCGCCCCCGAGCTTCCAGAGACATGATCACCATTCCCCCCCCCTTAAACCGGCAAAAGCAACGAATAAGCAAGGGTTCTCCGGCTGAAGTCCCTCCACAAGCAATTCAGAAGTGCTTAACAGTAAAACAAAGCTCCATTCTGCAATTGTCTTTAACGTTCCCAAGCACAATACAGCCCCCTGTTTGACACTGCCCGTAATTTCAGCCAGAAATTGTACTCATGGGTGGGGGAGATTTTTTTTTTTACTTGAAGAGTGTGTAAATGATTGAGCGCCAGCTCCTACGCCAGTGAAAAAGTCCTTGAGACATCGAATGAACAAATACTCGTTGCTACTGGTGTTTTCGGGTTTTTAAAAAACAGTTTTTAAAGGGAAAGGGGCTTTTGGGGAGCATGAACACAACAGTTCATTGGCTGTTCTGTTTGACTGACAGTCAGGGGCGGGAAGAAGCACGGAAAAATATCACCGTCTTTGTTGCAATTCCGGTGAGACTGGAAACTTGTGGGGAATGAATAGACCGCTACTGGGACTTCAATATTCCACTAGAATTGAAGGTTTGTGGAATGATGAAATTCCACTATTAAATATAGTGTTTCTGCATACTGCAAACATTTAGCAACATTGGTCATTGTGCGGAATCGCCCTTTATGTAAGCCCTCTACTTCCTTCCCAACTAAGACTGCCAGCTCCAGGTTGGGAAATTCCTGGTAAGTAAGGGAACTTAGTGGGGTATAAGCCTGTATACTTCACCTTCCAAACCAGCTATTTTCTCTAATTGAACTGATCTCTTTAAGCTGGAGAACCAAGGAGCTCTTCAAGTTCCGTCAGAGCTTGGAAACCCTACTCCTGACTCTATGGCATTGTACATTGTACCCTACTGAGATCCCTGTCCTTCCCAAGGGCTGCTCTCAGATTTCCAATAGTTTCCCTGCTTGGCTCCTCCAATTCAACACCACCATCCCCTGCCAGTGGCCAGGAAGAACCTGGCACCCCTACTGACATGTAATTCCTAGAACTCCAGAAGGGAAATAGGTCAATTTATCACAGGCCATCAGATAACTTTAGATCATATTTTATGATGGGGAGGAATTTAGTCTATTTTAAAAGATATCCCGTAATGTTGGCTATGCCTTCTTCTTTAACATTGATGGTTGGTGAAGCACCATTCTTGAAGACCTTCTTATGTTTAAATTACCAAAATTTAGTGAACATCCATGTATATGCATCTATGAAGAGGATGCTAGTCCATTTTACCCCTCAGCCAGTGTTCATATCATATCCATATGAATTAGAAAGCTTATGACACTTTTTTTTTTCCAATATGCATACCATTGTTGTTGTATCTTATAGCACCTCTCTCCCATAAAGGGGTCGAGGCAGTTTACAACAAGAATAAAAATATATTAATTTTAAAAAACCATCTGTTTGCTAAATTACTAACTAACTAACTGCCCCCCTATCTCAGCCACCATCAGTCATTCTTCTGCCTGTTGGCTATGGCAGGTTACCTCTATTAGTGGCACAGAAGAGAAAAAGGGGGAAAACCTGAGAGGGGCAGAGGGAGGCCCATAATTATTGAATTGCTGCGACCCCAACCACAGGCCTGGTAGAAGAGTGCCATTTTACAGGGCATGCAGAATTGTGATGGCTCCATCAGGGCCCTGTTCTTGTCCAGATATTTGTAAGCTTCTTAACTGAAAATTTAATCAGAAGTTTTATTGTTAAAATGAAGGAGTGAAAATAAAATAACTCAAAAGCCACTATGTTCTTCACCAAGGGAGAGTGGTCTAAACCAAAATTCCAAGTCAAAGGTCCGTATTTATCCCTTCTACACAAGCCTTCAGTTCTTGCCCAGTATGAACAACAACAAAAGCCTTCGCAGAGCCCTCCCCTTATGAGCCTGAACAACATATATCTGTTTCCTCGATGTGTGACTCACACACAGGTGTGGAATCGATGCCCAAGCCTCCCTGTGCCTCCCCTGCTGGATGTACTTTTACATGCTCTCAACACCTCAGCAGATGCGTCACTTAGCCTTCTGTGTAACTAGGCAGCAGAAGTAAATGGTGATGCTGTTCTGTCCTAGCTTAGGAATGCTGTGAGGGGCACTGGGGCAGAAAGCATCACTCCAGCAGCATGCTGCGAGCAGAAGAGAGCGCTTCAGAGAAGCAGGCATTTCTTGAACCAAAGGAAGGTTTTGTGTGTATGCCAAGGTGATGTGCATCTGAGATGACATTCTTCTTCGGTAAAAGAACACTCAGAAAGGTTTCAGATTTATACTCTGAAAGGTTTCAGATTTATATTAGATCTCAGCAGATCACCAAGTAACTAATGCTGCTAGAAGTCTTCTATTTCTCCAGTCCTTGCAGAATAGAAGCCATTTTAAAGGTTTAACACAACTCTACCTTCACAAAAGCTAGGATCTAGAGGAGGATGTTTCTTGGTTAGCAAGAATGCCAACCTTCCACTGGAGCTTGGAAATTTCCCAGCGTTATAAGAGTTTAGTTCCCCTGGGGGAAATGGCTGCTTTGGAAGGGGTTTTATGGAATTGTACTCTGCTGAGGTCCCTCCACTTCTCAAGTAGTACCCCACGGAGGCTCCACCTAAAATCTCCAGGTATTTCCTAACCCAGAGTTGGCAACCCTATGTCTGCTGGTATTCTGCTGACATAAGCATTCATAATGCAGAATTCACTTAATATGATGCTCTAATAAATTCGATGCTAAATCACTCAGTTCTCATTTATGATGAGAATTATACTTTGTTAGCCTTAAAGGAGCCCCTAGATTCAAACTTAGTTCTTACATCTGTTTGTTAACTCTTTTATTATCCATCTATATCTATATCTATATCTATATCTATATCTATATCTATATCTATATCTATATCTATATCTATATCTATATCTATATCTATATCTATATCTATATCTATATCTATATCTATATCTATGCTAATTTGATGCTATTCTGCAGTGAAAACGTCTAAAAACTTGTTCAACAGACCATTCCTCCAGACTGTGTCATAAACAGCACTCAGTTCAATGAAAACTGCAGATGTCTTAAGACACTTCTGATACCCTACCTCACTGAAAGTTGTTAAGCTGAGAGCCTGATGTTCACAATTATGAAGAGATCTAAATCTTTCTTGCTTAATGTTTATTAATTCTGTCATGGATTTTGTTCAGGATTAGCCTCTCAAGGAGTTTATAAAGAGCTCAGAAAGGAAACATCTGCAATTTTCTGCCAGATGTTTTGTTTTTCCAGGTTTCAGAATAGTAACTATCTTTGCTTTCTTGACCTGTGACTATCCCAGCTCCTAAATAACATGCTGAGTGATAGGACTTTCCAAGTTATCATGGACCAGTCAGTTAGCAAACAGATGAAACTGAATAACTCATGACTACCCTATGACTCGGTCCTTGCTCCAGTCCTTATAATTAATTTTTTTGGGGGGAAAGGGAGATGGCTGGAGCCACAAAAACAAAAAAAAATAAAAGAACTGAAAGAAAAGGTAAAGAAAGTTGGGGAAATCGAGATAATGGAGGAGGGAGAGGATTCGGAAGAGGAAAGGCAGATAGGAATGACGCAATTGATCAGGCTAATAGAGAAACAAGGTCAAGATATAAAATCAACAACAGAACAATTGCTTAAACAATAATCGAAAGAAATTCTCAAAGAAATACATAATTGTAAGCAGGAATTGACAGAGAGGATTGATGGCCTAAAAGTTGTAGTGGAGAATAACGGGGAAAAAAATAGAGGAACAGAAGAAGAAATTGATAGCTTGCAAGCGTGGAAAAAATCAACAGAGGGCAAATTAGAAATTTTAGAAGTGGAGAATAGATCTAGAAACCTGAGACTAAGGGGAATTAAGGAATCTTACAGCAGGCAGAATTTAAGAGCAGAAATAATAAAGGATCTACAGGAATACTTAGCGGGGGAGGAAATCTCACTAGAGAAGGTATATAGATTTCTTGCTTAATGTTTATTAATTCTGTCATGGATTTTGTTCAGGATTAGCCTCTCAAGGAGTTTATAAAGAGCTCAGAAAGGAAACATCTGCAATTTTCTGCCAGATGTTTTGTTTTTCCAGGTTTCAGAATAGCAACTATCTTTCCTTTCTTGACCTGTGACTATCCCAGCTCCTAAATAACATGCTGAGTGATAGGACTTTCCAAGTTATCATGGACCAGTCAGTTAGCAAACAGACGAAACTGAATAACTCATGACTACACCATGACTTGGTCCTTGCTCCAGTCCTTTCCCATCTATACATCTTTACTGTTCCTGTGACAATATCCACGAAGTTTTCTTTCACTGATAACATGACAACTACAGTAAGACACAAATCAACTGAATAGACTGAGGAAATATTGACTAGGAACCTCAAATTTTTGGTTGACTATTATCGTAAATGAGGGCTCGTCCCAAGTACAGGAAAATCAGAATGCTCCTGTTTCCATCTCAATAACAATCTTGCCAACTATAAACTGAAAGTCTACCTTAATGGCACCCAACTTACACTCAACTATATACCTGAGTACCTTGGCATTACCCTGGACAGGACCTTGAGCTATAAACAACATCTTAGCAATGTAGCAGTGAAAAAAATGTACATGAAACAACATTCTCCAAAAAGTATGTGCTACAACTTAGGGTGTGTCTGCTACAACATTTAGATGCTCAGATTTGTGGTGGATGTATAGTACTACAGAATATAATGCTCCAGTGTGGCTCAGCAGCCCCCACATCCACAAACTTGATGTCCAACTCAATACAACAGTGAGAACCATCAGTGAATGTATTAAGCCCATTCTGACCTCTAGGCTACCTACAGTGTGCCATATTGCTCCCCTTCAACTCTGAAGGTAAGATGCTCTTCTTTATGAATGCGGAAAGATCACTGGAAACACAGTGCTGCCCATCTACAAAGACATGGCTGATGTGGGCCTATCCAGATTAAAGTCCTGACACCTGGCAAAGAGATATGCACAAATCCATAACCTGATAAGCACCAACAAGAGGCCGGCAGGATTTGACTTGTCATGTAAAGTATAGAAAATGGCTAATAGAATACGAACACGGGCTTTGGCAAGTCTTATTTAAATGGGGCAAAATATGAGGTCCCAAATATAATTGTGGTGCAGCCCACTAAACTATTTTCCATCTGTCACAGGAATTTGAGTATTGTGATTTCTAGGAAGATGTGATAGAAATCTTTGTCCTCTCCCCATCTATGATTGAGTGGATTGAAAATGCAGCTCTTAGTCTTTAGGGGCATTGCCCAATCTATCTGCATAACCATTGTACCTACTTGACTACTTTTAATATTATTATCTAAGCTTCCTGTGTGTAATGCTGCCATGTGCTAAGTACACAATAAATACAGATCTTACCGACTGCTTTAATCCAATCTTGGCTATACTTATCAATCACTTACTTATGCATCTTGACTTGAAACAGCACTTCCTGGCACCTAATCCTCCTCCTCTTCCTATATGTAATGGTTGAGAAAGTCTTGTTTCAGTGTATCCAAAAAAAGTATGAACGCACAAAAAAGCTTAAACAGAGAATTAAACTGTTCTTGAATAAATTTTGTTAGTCTGTAAAGTGCCCTGGACTGCTGTTTTATTTTACTGCTGTGGACTGCCATGAATACCCATCTGGTATTCTGCCATTATCCACAGCATTGTAGCTGGATGAATATATCTGCTTTCTGTGAATCACATGAGAATGACGGGAGGAAATCAGGCCAGGCAAAGGTAAATGCCATGAAGTAAACATATAGACAAGTGGTCTCCAACCCCCAGTCCGGAGACCGGTAATGGTTTGTAGATCAGTCGATATCGGGCCGCAGCTCTTCCTCGTCCTCCTCCCCGGCTACTGCCTTGGGGGCTGCGCTGCCACTCTGCCGCTGGCTGACCTTTAGTGCTCTCCAGCAGCCGCCATGGCTGGGGCTCCCCCTTGGCATGGCACTGCACAGCTGCTGCTGGCAGTGCTCCCCAGTGGGCGGCAGGAAGTCAGGGGCACCGGCGGGAAATCAAGCGGAGCACGGGCTCAGGAGGCAGCAGCATCGTCCCTCGGCAAAAGACTACCCCCCAGGCCTCAGTAAAATTGTCAAGCATTGACCGGTCCCTGGTAATATAAAGGTTGGGGACCACTGATATAGACAAAAGAAGTTTATGTTCTGTCACCACCCAATGTGGTGAAAAATAGGCTCAACTCCATCCTGTAAAGATATGTACTGCCATGATTGTAAGACAGAGAGAAAAGACCATGTGACAATGCCCCAAGATACAGAATTATTGGAAATCGTTTTTAGAATATATTAAAGACATGACAGGGTACAAAATGCCTCATTCACCACTTTTTGACCGGGTGAGATGTTTATTGATTTAAAGACTGGAGAATAAGAGATCTGTCTGAAGCTAGAATAGTAATTATCCCAAAACTGGATAAGTCTGAACCGCCATCTCATTACTAAATGGTAAGTGACATTGTTTTGATTATTACATTAACAAGATCTTCAGCCAGAGAAAGTAGTAAGTAACCGATCCATCAGTCTATGTATTCAAACCTGGACGTAATGGTTTGGAATGAAAAACAAGAGGCAAACTCATGAACCTGCCTTATATGAATCAGACCACTGGTCCACCAAGGTCACTGTTATGTACTTGGACTGGCACTGGATCTCAAATAGAGGTCTTTCATATAATGTACTATAGGATTCCTTTAACTGGAAATAGAACCTGGACCTTCCAAGCATCTGTTCCACCACCAAGCTGTGGCTGCTGTAGAAACTAGGGTTGCCAGGTCCCTCCTGACCACTGGCAGGAGACAGGGGTGTAGGGTTGCCACATCCAGGTTGGAGAACTTCAGGAGATTTGGGAATAAAACATGGGGAGAGTAGGGACCTCAACAGCTTACAATGCCACTAGAGTCCACCTCCAAAGCATCCATTATCTGCAGGGGAATTGATCTGCGTATTGATTGATTGATTGATTTATGTGAAGATGAGTTGTAATTCCATGGGATCCCAGGTCCCACCTGGAGGCTGGCAGCCCTAGTACAACCTTTGTGACGTTGTTAAGACAACTGCAGTTATTAAGATTTTAAAGAAGAAAATGGACGAACATGTCCTGCATAATTCTAGTGAGTTGCATTTTTAATTCAAATAAAAAAGAAAAGAGAATTGGGAAGCATTTTTAGTCAATAGGTTTTTCCAGGGAGTTGCCCTCTTGCTTAGTGCTTGTAATACACGAGTCAGTTCGTGTAGAGTGCCTAAGAGGTGATGAAGGCGGCTTCAAACCACTCTGCTTCTGTTTAGTGTGTACAGCTTGTCCTGGCTGACTGTGTCATTCTCTCTCCCGAGTGCCTGAAGAACAATGACTTGGGAGAGTAATCAGGCTATATTAATGCTAAATCATTAGTCCGTTCCACAGGAGGCTCCCACTTGGCAGCCCTGCCTGCATACATAATTATCATAGATCTACCAATTCTCCCCAAATTTCATGATAAACTACGCAGAACCTCCACCACGACTTATTAAGAAACAGCCAGCCTACGGCTTCCAGCAATTTTTTTTACCATTGCAAAGGTTTTCTTCCAATTAGCACTCTTCCTTGTCTTAAGTACCTTAAATGCTTTCTTTTCTGTCCTCTCTTACTACTTTCTCTGGCCGCCTCGAGCCTTCGGGGGGAGGCGGGGTATAAATATAAATATAATAATAATAATAATAATAATAATAATAATAATAATAATAATAATAATAATAATAATAATAATAATAATAAATAATAATAATACATGGTTATTTTAAAAAGAAGAGACATGCAGTCCCCTATTCTGCAGTGTCTGTCTTTCTCCAGCTGTAGGAACACAAATAGCCATGCCATTAGTTCCCATCTATTTTGTCCCCTGCCCCAGTCACATACTAGAGGTCTATCTGCTTACCAATGGGAACGATCAATTGTCCTATGCACTAGAGACTGGGAATTTTACTAGACAGCTGATCTTCCTTTAGCAGTGGTTTTGCCTTTTTTTTCCTCCCTGTCATATTTGATTATATTTTTGAGAAGAATTTGCCAAACAGCAGAACTCCATCACAGTTTCTTCCTCGGTGGATCAGAACCATGTAAGCATCAGGAGCTTTTTGGGAATTGGAGATGGGTCACAGAATACGATCTCAATTATAGCAATGCAAGAAACGCTGAAAATGATTAAAATACAATTTAGACACTTTTAGCATACGGGTTTGCTATTGATTTGCTTTGTATTGCAAATACATAGTTACCATTTTAGATGCCAGAGAATGACAACACAGTGCAAGGTCTGGGAAACTGACAGATAAAGCAGGCCAGCCACCCTCCACATATCCCCAACACACAACAAGAAACTGTGTGAATAGTTGCAGATAATTATACCATATACAGACAGAGGTTAAGAAAGCAAATTTATTTATTCAATTTTTATGCCACCGCTCCTAGACCGGCTAGCACATGGCAGTTCAGTGCTATTTCTCAGCCACCTGCCCCAATGGTTATGATGAAGAGTAACCATAAAACATTTTGCACACAATTAAGTACTAAAACCATCACCATAAGATTTTAGAAGATTATGGAAACACACATGGCTACCAAGTTGGCAAGCCTAGTAAAATGAAACAAAATGTTACCTTCAGTTCTGATGGTGAACGGAGAGTCTCCCAGTCTTTTGGCTGAAAACTGACCTCCCAGTGATGTCATTAAGAAGCAAAGAGTGAAAAATCCAATTCCCACCACAAATAACCTATGCATGGAAATAAAAGAAAGGAGACACCATCAGGTATACGTTGCTATAAGCGTCACCCTTCTGTTGATATGTTGTTCTTCTGCTGATATAATGCCATTTTTCTGCACTATACCTGCACTCCATATCATGTCAAATGTGTTGTGCTCACTGAGATCTCTGTAATCTTGCTTACTAGATGACTATTCATATTTCTTGTATTATCTTACACTGTGTAATTTTTGCTTTGTATCACAGTAGGAAAGACTGTAAACATAGGAAATAAAACAGCTATACAATACACCTGGCTGGATAACCCAAGCTAGCCCAATCTTATCAGATCTCAAAAGCTAAGTTGAGCCAGTAGTTGGATGGGAGGCCTCCAAGGTAATAACACAGAGACAGGCAATGGGCAAACCATCTCTGAACGTCTTTTGTCATGGGGTCACCATGTTGCTGTGTCTTGATGACACTCCCCATCACATTCAACATACCACTGAAAAATTCCTTTTACCCTAAGTTTTCTTTAAGAGCTGATTTCATGAAGCTTTCAAAAAATGGGTGTTACATATAAATCTAACATGCATCTACCATGCTTCCAGATGATAGGGAGGGAACTATTCCAAATGTCAGATGTTTCTCAATCAATGAATTTACAAGACTTGGAAGGTTTCTTCAGACAGGATGGAATAAGTGCATGGAGATGGGACTGCAGTCATGGCAATAGGCTCCACATGTTCTCATACACTCTGCATTTATTTATTTATTCATTCATTCATTTATTCATGCATTCATGCATTCATTCTTATATACCGCCCTCCCAGAAGGCTAAGTATCAATAGAGATACATAATCTTATAGGGTTCCTCTGTGTACAGTAGAACACTTATACATGTACAACTGTACACCTTTTCATACCTTCCAGTGATTGTGAGATGAGGAGTAGATCTTGTTACTCTGGTCCTACCTCTACACTCATTCTACCTTAATAGTTGCCTGAAAAGGACTATTAGGTAATGCATTGAATGGTTCTTCACAGTACCACAAGTCTGTGTGTGTTTATATGCTAGGTAATTAAATTAGGTAATGACTTTGAAATAGCTTCATTGATGCACTAAATAAGAAATGACAAAGCCATCAAATTTCACAGGCTCTCAGTCATTGACAAACTGAATAGGCTGTGAGCTGGACAGGAATAAACATTGACTATTTCAGCACATAAGGCCAAATCACACAATGTCGCCTGCCTGCAATTGCAGGATAGTAAATTGTGCTTTTTTGCCCCTCCATACTGTAAAGCCTTCCTGCTTTTTTCTCCCGCTGCATTGCACCTTCCCCCTCCTCACTAGTGTGGGGGGGAGGCTGAAGAGAGAGCAATGTGCTCTTTACTCCTCGCTCCTTGGCCTGTCAATCACTGGAGGCAACCAATCCCCTCTCAGCGGAGGTTTGTGGGTCTCGAAAATTTTCCCGAGCGTGAAAATTAATTGGGAAAGAACCCAGTAGGCTGACTCCATGTTTCATGCGTAGCCGGGCTGTGTACCAAATGTGTCGCCGCTGGCTGGGTTTGTTTGCCATTTGTGGGAGCCAAATGATTGCAGGAGCCCCAAGGGGCTTTCCTAAATCTCACCGCTCCTTTGCAGCTTGCACAGACCTTTAGGACACACTCCCCGCTGTGTGTGTGTGTGTGTGTATGGGGGGGGTGTTTATGGAGTAGGGCCATGGCAACCACAGGATGAGGATTTAACACTGCCATGTCTGTCTGTCCCCCCCCCACAGCCGACTCCCTTGCCCCCCCCCCCAATTTTGCAAAGTGCTGCTACCGGCACAAAAGGAGCAGCCACCTTTGGCATCCACAGCCCACCTGGCTTGACTGTCGCCCATCAGTGGGCTGACAAGGTAACAAATAAAATGCTTCCAGGCAAGGCAGCCAGGGCTCTGACACTCAGCTCTGTGTGTGCACATGTGTGTGTGTGCATGTGTGTGCGTGTGCACAAATTAATTGTTTTTTTTTAAATGAACTTGCGCATGGCAATGCATATGCGTTGCCACAGAGAGCACAGTACAAAAAAAAATTCAAAACTCAGACATCAGGCGAGGGGCAAGAGGTCTCCACATAAAATCTCCCTCTCAACCTGCTCCCTTTTTTTTAAATGCAACAGATTGCAGTGGCCCACTCCCAACAGAAGCCTGTGCCCTGCTGTTTCTCCTATTTATGAAGGTTCATATTCATTACTCCATGTATGGCACCATTTTAAAAAAAAATCTCAGAGCAGGAAATGGAGAGGGGAGGGCAGGTGTGAGTGGAGGACAATGCTAAAGAGACTATCATGTATTTCCCCCTCCATATGGTCTTATCCCTGGTTCCTCACCGATGGAACTCATGATAGAGGGATTTACCACCTAGCAGTTTAATCTTGTGGAGCCCTCAGTACCGGGCCACGGCGGGAGGGGGGAGGAGCAGGTGCCGACATGCCAGTGGGTGCGCTTCCCTCTCCCCTGCAGCACGGCACGGCTCTCACTGTGCCGGGAGCGATAGGCTGCTTCGGCGGCCAAATTGCTCAAGTAAGGGGGAGGCGTAGGCGTAAATGCGCAGGTGCGGCAGCTCCATGCTTGTGCATTTGCACCCACCAGCAAGTGCTGCACTGTGGGGGGAGGCGCAGGCACAAATGCGCAGGTGCAGCAGCTGGCGTGCACCGCTCTCCCTTTCCCCCCTCCAGTCCCCATTCTGAAAAAGGTTGGGGACCACTGATCTACTGGACAGTCTCGGGATATTGGTGACATCATGTGAAGGGGGCCCTAAAAGCCACCAACATTCAGAGGCTGTCCAGGAACATATTCCTTGTGTGGAAATAGTGATTGTGTCAGTGGGAAGAAGCAGATCACTTCCCTCAGTCAAACAGCAATATTTGTGTTTAGAAATGAAAGCTCTTGTGCCACAAATGTTCTCCTGTATTATCCCTCCTGAAAATAATTTCACAATATCTTCACAATTGGCATTTATTTCTTAAATGTTTTAGCTCTTCCAAATCAATGATCAGGATATACTGTGGACTAAAATGACCTTACATCAGCCTAATACTAATCAATTAAAGTTTACATCTGGAAGTAGCTCTGGCTTTGATTCTGAGATGCTTCCAAGGTGGCAGAAACTCCACAGTTCACCATAGTATTAATGTTACATGGCCAGTCTGAAGGTTCACTATTCCCTGCTAATCAGAGAAGGAGGTGTTCACTCTTTCTGTACCCAAAGAAAATTCTATGCCATGAACACATACATTCCTGAGTTGTTTTCTAGAATAAGTCCCAGAGCTAGAGACTAGGGGAATTTTGATTCATGGCCTAAAAAGATGAGCAAAAATTGTAAGGCTATCAAAAAGTGTGAAAGCTAGGGAAAAGACAAACATTTTTATTGGCTCAATTAAGTCCTATCACCATGGGAGCGGGGTTCAGGAGCCACAAATTTAGACTTTTCTCTGATGATGAGCTGTAATTCCTGCAGAACCCCTGCTACCACCTGGAGACTGACATCCTTATTAATAAAGGATGTCATGGCCTTCAGTTTGTAAGACTGGAGCAAGGCAGTCAATGATAGGATGTTACAAAGGTCATTAATGCATAGGGTCACCATAATTTAGAAGCATTTTGATGAATATAAGGTAAAGGTAAAGGTATCCCCTGTGCAAGCACCGGGTCTAGCGTTTTCATGGCAGACTCAATACGGGGTGATTTGCCAGTGCCTTCCCCAGTCATTACCGTTTACCCCCCAGCAAGCTGGGTATTCATTTTACTGACCTCGGAAGGATGGAAGGCTGAGTCAACCCTGAGCTGGCTGCTGGGATCAAACTCCCAGCCTCATGGGCAGAGCTTTCAGACTGCATGTTGCTGCCTTACCACTCTGCACCACAAGAGGCTCTTTGATGAATATAGCATACCCCTAATGATTCCAGGGTCTCTCAGAGGTTAAAAGTGCCTCTGACCACTTCCAATTTTTGAGGCCCTTGGAGGCCAGTTTGAGGGGGGGGGGAGCTGCATCAGATCCAACTAAACTCCTGGCATTGCAAACTATTAAGAAGGATATTAACTTATAGAGTGCACAAGAGGCAATGAGGCCCAGTACTGGGATGAAAGTTTAAAGTTGTAGGTATTGGCAGAGTTTAAATATGCAAAGGGACCAGCTGCATAAAGAATAAATAGCTTTGTTGAATCATAGAATCATAGAATCATAGAGTTGGAAGGGGCCATACAGGCCATCTAGTCCAACCCCCTGCTCAACGCAGGATTAGCCCTAAGCATCCTAAAGCATCCAAGAAAAGTGTGTATCCAACCTTTGCTTGAAGATTTCCAGTGAGGGGGCGCTCACCACCTCCTTAGGCAGCCTATTCCACTGCTGAACTACTCTGACTGAGAAAAACTTTTTCCTGATATCTAGCCTATATCGTTGTACTTGAAGTTTAAACCCATTACTCCGTGTCCTTTCCTCTGCAGCCAGCAGAAACAGCATCCTTCCCTCCTCCAAGTGACAACCTTTCAAATACTTAAAGAGGGCTATCATGTCCCCTCTCAACCTCCTTTTCTCCAGGCTGAACATTCCCAAGTCCCTCAACCTATCTTCATAGGGCTTGAGAACTGAAGCAACTTTGTAAAAAGTGAGAGAGCACAGTTCTGACAGTCTAATTGACTGTTGTTCTTCATCTGAAGGCAAACAGGGAGGAAGTGTGCTTAAAGGAGCAGGAAGTCCCCAATCTCCACAAGTTTCCTAAATCTGGATGTGGCAACCCTACCCCTCTCCCACACCAGTGGTCAGGGGAATCTGGCAACCTTATTAATTGAGTCAATCCATCTCATGTTGCTCCCTTCAACTTTTCCTGGCATTATTGTCCTTTTCCGATAAGGCTTGATTTCTCATAGCTCAATAAAGCTTGAATTCAAATCAGAAAGCAAATTTGTTGGAGCAAAAGTGTATCATCATTGGGCAAAAAGGTGCATTTGTTTCTTGGATCTTCCACGATCCCCAGACAAATTACAAGACTCCCATTGGCCATGTAAAGAAATAGGCATCCATATATAGCCACTACATACCCTACCTAGTTTCTTCACTTACCTATCCCTGAATAAAAACCTCGCAGTGTTTAAAGCAAGAAGTTTAACCAAGCAAGAAGATATGCCAGTTCCATACATCAAGTAGGCTAGCCTACTTTCACAATACTCCATACCCAATGACCTTCTAATCACCTCAACAGATAATACCTAATTTAGAGACTGGATTTACAAATGTGGTACCTTGATAGTCATATCTCAAATTCTGTTAAATATGTCTGCATAGTGCTTCAAACTATTTAAAATGATCACCATAGATCTTCCTATTTAATCAAGATATCTAATCAAAATCTTAGCACAGCCTTTACATTACTGCATTTTGAAATGATGCCAACGGCAGTTCTATGCGCCATTATACCCATGCGCCAAAGAATCAATGTTTCTGTGTTTGTAGTATGCAAGCCTTGGAGGACTTATCTCATTACACACTTGACTGTTCACTTTATGTACAACCTAGGGCCTAATTTCTTGCTGAGATATTATCTGGCCTGGTTTCCTATTCCATTACTGGGAAGATAATCTATCTCTTGTCTGATTCTGATGTCTATGTGACATAGAAAATGTCACTATATGCCCTCGCAGGAAGGAAAAAAAGAGATGACACATACTTTTTTTGTATGCTGCTTTTAATGTTTTATGGTTTTATATTAAGGTGACCAGATTTCAACATTGGTAAAGCAGGACACCATTGACCGGGGGGGGGTGTTCTTGATTAAAAATCTGGCCTATATGGAGCAACAAAAAGTTTCATAGAACACACAGGATGCAAAAACAGTATTGTAATATATATTTTTTTACTTGCAACATAAGTACAATTTGCCAGGTGCCCACAGATGTTCCTCCAAAAGTGGGACAATCTGGTCACTTTATTTTATATGGTAAACTATTCTATTTTACAGTCCCTTTTATTTTATCATATATGTCCTGCAAATGCATTGCTTGCATTGTTATTTTGTAGAGGTCCGAGGCCATATACAAATAAATCTATTGCCTTACCACACCCACCATATATCGAGCACTTGTAAAGGACACATGGAGCACATTTACCGACATGTTGATTGTTGCCAACTAATCCAAAATTCAAAGGCCAGAAGGATCAGTGCAAGTATTTACATAACATACAGCCATCTACCCCACATTAGACAACAGCCTTTACTTACATGACCTACATCCATACATACATACATGCACACACACAAACACACATGGTTTTCATGTGTAGGACTATTATATTAGGCTACTCACAGTAAGCTTTCAAAAAAAAAGAGTTAAAACTGAAACGTTATGAAAATGCTACATTATGGAGTAACAGGCGACCGAATCAGACATCTGTACTACAGGGGAGGGCAGAGTTTATGGTTATGGAAGATATTTTTATTTATTTTTGAAGAGTCTTGAGAACATCTCTAAAGACAAAATGGCTCAGTCACTGCAGACAGTGACAAAATGGCAACAGACAAAAATGTCAGTGTTTCACAGCAGGTCTGCAGAGCTCACATGAGGAAATCATTCCTCTGCTGTTTTCCCAAAGCAAACCCCCATCCCAAATTGAAAACTGATTTTCAAGGGAAAAGAAATACAGTTACCTATCAGTTTTTCTGAAAGAGGCAAATAGCAGCTTTGATGTAAGGGGAAAGAGTCAACTGTGCGTCCAGAGTAAGGCTATGACCGTTTATGCACTGGAGGTTTCATACTGGGCTGCAGGCTGGAGTTTTAGTCATGGTAGGTTGTCCCACCTCTTCCTGCACCCACATGGAGGAGCGTTTGGCCTGGTGCACTTCATCAGCCCCCGATCTGTGCTCCTGACAGGGGGATGGGGCAGTGAAGTTCCCAGTGCATAAACGGTCTATGTGTGCATGTGCCACCTTTCCCTCCTTCATGTGAAAGAAAAAGAGGAGAAAAACTGCTGTGGTAGCTTTAAAGCAAAAGATAATCAACTGATTACATCAGCAGTGGAGGAAGGCCCAGAGCTACTTTTAACTGCTTGGGGAGTGACTGATCACTCCTGAGTGACCTTTTGCTAAGGTTGTCAAACTCCAGGTGGTGCTTTGGAGATCTCCTGGCAATACATCTGACCTCTGGAGTACAGGGATTCCTTGCCCTGGAGGGTGACTCTATGGTGTATCCTGCTGAAGTCCCTCTGTCCCCCTCTCCGAGGGTCCACAATCAAATCCAGGGGGATTTCCCAATCCAGAGCTGGCAAACTCCCCTTCTGCCTACCCTTGCGCTTCGCTATTCACCCAAAGTTTCATTCTCCTCCAACAGCAAAATTTAATGAAGCTGCTGGGCATATCTAATTTTCAGAATGGATCCTGGTTTTTCTTTAGATTCTTCCCTGTGATAAGTAACTCATCATTATGCTTGACTTTGTTTATGCATTTGAAGTTTCATAATTATTCTTTGGAAAGGAGTGATGGTTAAACACTGCATTTAATTAATAGTTGAGACCACTGGAAAAAGAAAAAAATAGGGGAAAGCCTCACAATTAACTGAGAAAAGAAAAATAGTCCAAAGGAGCTGCATGGTATAGCATCTAATTATAAGGATAGAAACTTCAAGACTGCAAATGCATTTCAAGGGAATGAACCTTAAATGCCTGGAATACCTAAAAGAATCAAAAGACGTTAGTTACAAGAACTTTTAGGTACTTGGGGCAATGTGGTGATCAGATAATTAAATCCACTCTGAGTGTCCAGAAGCAAAAGTAAGAACCTGCTTTGGTATCTGACTTCCATTCAACATCTTATATTCTAACTAGCAAGAAAGCCCATTGCAAGCAGGAATGTAATGGGCGCTAGGACCCAGGGGACACCGGGAGGTGCAGATCTCTCTCTGTGTCTCTCCCTCTCCCTCTCACTGCATGTCTCGGTGTGCCTCGCAGCAGGAGCCATAGCAGGGCCCCTTCTTAGGAGGGAAGCAGGGCTGGTCAACAGCTTGGGGCAGCTCTCTCTGTGTGTCTCTCTGCCTACCTCGCAGCAGGAGCGATAGGAGGGAATGAGGGCTTGTGTTTGGTCTCTCTGTCTCTGGCATGGCTGAGAGGAATGTAGCTAGTGTCAAGGGAGGGTGGGCGGGAGCTGTAGGGGCAGGGCCCTATTCCTGATTGGCCCTATTCCAACTCGGACAGCTGGACACATTCCACCCCCCAGGCTGTTTGACAAATATATAGAGGAACCATGGATAAGGATAACCACCTATAGCTCCATCTGTGGATAGCCAGATCTAGAGTTTGGGGCCATGTGGAAGCTAAAGAGATTTTTCTACAAACTTGGAGTACTTCCTGGGTTTGCAGAAAAAACTGAAATTAAAGAAACAAACAGAGGGGTTTATATCTCCCCCCAAATTAAAGTCTCGTTAACTGGCAGCAGTGGCAGTGGCAGCAGTAGCAGCAGCAGCAGCAGTGACCTTGGGAGGGGAAGGTAGCTGCAGAAGCCTGGCAGTAGAGGTCAGCAGCTTTGTCAGGATCAGGATCAGTGTCAGCTGCAGCAGAGACATTGAGTGGAAGGAAACTGCAGTGGACTGGAAGCAGATGCTGGGAGCCTTGCTTGGCCCAGGATCAGTGGTGGTGGCAATGAAGGCAGACATGTGTGGAGGGGGTGGGGAGCTGCAGTTGGCCCAGCCACAATAGTGGAGGATTCTACTCCCTGCCAAGCCAGCAAGCCTGTCTGTGCATTGATCTATAAGGAGGGCTTCTGGTAGAGTGCAGTCCTCACTGTCCCGCATTGCCCTGCATTACCCCCCACCACACACACACACACAGCTGGCAACCAGGGAGTCAGGAAGAGAGGTGCAGCAGTCCTCTCAACCACCATGCCAGTTGGCCATGATGCCCCTGTCTTATTTATTTTTCAATTTTACCCCGCCACCCGTGACAATATCGTCTTGTGGCAGCTTCTGTGGCGGCAATCCAACCCCCCATCCGCTCCATGACCTTGGAGAGGCCCGGCAACCCATGGACTTCTCCACTCTTCCCTTCCTGTTAAACAAATGTTTAACAAATTTAAATATATATATTAAAATTAATTAACTCCCACTCATTTGGGAAACCCATTGTGGGAAGTGAGTTTAATTCTTTTCACAGTTCAGATTGTTATTAATTTACTCTGGTTTATTTCATGGATTTTGCCTGCTGTCTTTATTTTAGGTATGGATTAATCGTTCATTTTGAGCCAATCACTAAGATAAGAAGGTACTCTATAAAGGGCAAGCTGAAAAAAGAAGGAAAGCACCATTAGAATAATTCTGTCCTGCTGGGCCTCCTCTGGGCAGGCACACGAATGCAATTTCTAGGCATCCCAGAGTTTGTAGAGCAGTTCCAGGGCCAGGCATCAAAATACATTTTCCAGTGGAGCAGGCAGCATAGGCTGCCTGTTGCTGATGGAGTGCAGCTAAGTGCATGGACTACAACAGAACAAAGATATACTCAATATAGGGTTGCAAAAAACTTTGCCATGCAGAAGGCAACACAGCAGTCAGAATCTGAAATAAGCCAGTTTTTGTACTAGACTCTGGAATCAGAGGAAATAAAGGCAAAATAAATATCTAATATTTCAACAACGATGTGAGTAAGACTGGAAGACCAGACTAAGGGCCAGGGCCAGGGCCAGGCAAGAAAACAACTAAGATAGATCCTTCACTATGGCTTATCTTTCTGTTTCCACTTGCATATAGTAACAGTTTTCCTAGAATGTGTGAATCGAAAAATTTCCCAGTTCAAATTTAAATACATAAATACAGTAATGTCAGAAGAATGTAAATAAGGTTAGCAAAGGAAGGCTAATACACCATCTATAGGCCTATACCATGTCCAAGCACTATGATTTGTCTGTTTGTTATATTCCATACCTATCCGATGACTGATTTGCAGCACAACAGTCCTGACAACTATAGATAAACAGACTATCTTTACATATGTATGATGGAAAATTTGCCACAGAAAAATACAACACTGGAAAATCTTCAGTCCCACATCATTTCGATACTAGATGACAAGCCCATCCCTAAGGACGGGCTTAGAAGCCCCCCCCCCCCCCCGCCGAGCACCACCGCCTCTGTGAGGTGGCGGGCACGTTCTGCGGGGCATGGGGAGGGTGTGCTGGTTCCCTTCTCCCCCCCCCTGCAGATGTCGGCGTGTCCCCAGGCCCTGTGGAGCACACCCATCACCCGTTCTAGGTGGCAGGCACACTCCGCGGGGGCTGGGGAGCATTCATGCCCCCCCCCAGTCACGGATTTTACCCTGTGGCAAGGCTCTTTGGAGCGTGGGCTGGGCATCTTCGAGCCGGCTTGTAGTGGAGGCAGGCGGCCGATGGACCAACTGGTGGGTGC
Source organism: Paroedura picta (assembly GCF_049243985.1). Classification (NCBI taxonomy): domain Eukaryota; kingdom Metazoa; phylum Chordata; class Lepidosauria; order Squamata; family Gekkonidae; genus Paroedura; species Paroedura picta. The sequence goes on from NC_135371.1 coordinate 128,149,228, forward strand.
TTCTGTCGTCAGTCTGGGGCCAAGGGGGCCAATTGGAAGGCACGCGCTGTGCACCTTCCGATTGGCCCCTGGGGATTCTGTATCCTGGACAGCCCGCCCCCCTTAGCAAATTAAATAGTGTTACAGATACAAATGTTTTACTGTTACACATGATCATTTTCAGTCCCCTTTAAAATATTGCACAAACTCATCATGCAAGAGAAACACAAGTCATTTCTACCTTCTTCATTTTATTTGTTTCATCTGTAGTATATATGTAGTGTGTGTATACACACACTGACTCATGCACTACTACTGGTGAGAAGGCAGTACTGCTCCTCTATACATCTGCAGTCTATGAATTCTGCGCTAACTAAACATTATAGGGCCCAGAAAAAGCCAAAATAGCTCTCTGAACTGTGTTTGATATTATGTCCTGACAAAGTGTATGCATATATCACTGCTGAGCTGCAGTAGTTTTGTTAGTTTTGTATTATTTGGGGTTCTATTTACACACATTGTACTGATCTGGCTTCCAGTCAGGAAGGTGACCAGGAGGTTCTAGAGTCTAGCTTGGAGCTTAAGTTTTATCATCTTTATCCAGAAAATGTCTATGCTTCAAAGAATCTATTCAAGGCATCCTAGACTTTTGCCTCATCGTTGCCTGATTTCTGGGTTTTGCTTATCAGTCTCTTTTGATCTTTCAATTTAGGTTTCTGGCCCATGTTTCCTGGATTAGGATGGCCCCTCAGTCAAATTCAGGGCCAAGAGCCAGTAAGGTATATTAGGTAGAATGAACTAAGCTTGGGGAGAGAGACCTCCACATCTTGACACACCACAAAACTCAGTAGTGGCCTTGACCAGTCATTCCCAGCTTAACTTACTTCACAGCAGTATTGTGATGATACAGTGGAGGAGAGGAAAACCATATACACCACCTTGAAGGAAAAGTGGAATAAAATGTACTATCAAATGTAGACTTATGTGAAAGAGAATTGTAGCAATGGGTCTTATAATTCATGGAAGTGATTGAAGAAGGATTTTTTTAGTGCTCTGCATGACCCGTATATTTAATATATTTGCAATAACCATAGCATTCTTCATTATTAGATTATGAATATAATTTGACAGTCTCTTAGGTGCTCATAATTTACAGATTAGAATTCAGCAATTATTGGGGCAGCTAATGAAAGTTATAAAAGCTGTGAATAATAATGCATATGATGAAGTCAGCTCTGACTCATGAGAGCCAATGCTAGAAACAATTCTGTTAACCTCTATGGCAGGGGTAGTAACTGCGGCCCTCCAGATGTCCATGGACTACAATTCCCAGGAGCCCCTGCCAGCGAACACTGGCAGGGGCTCCTGGGAATTGTAGTCCATGGACATCTGGAGGGCCGCAGTTTGACTACCCCTGCTCTATGGTGTCCCTGAAGTCCCATTTTAGGAAACAGTCCACATCACTGTTCAAAGTTGCTTAAGGGGGCTTTCAGCCAAATACGGTTTTATTTTGGCCCTCTGATGTTTTGAAGTTAAAGTGTTACCAAAGTGGTTGGACATAAATTGCTTGAACGTATAGGAGAAACAGATATGCCACTGCATTACAAGAATTTCCTGCACTCCATTTCTGTGCAGGCTAATGTTTTATTGGTTAGTGCTGAGGATACTCATAAAGCCTCACCATTGTAGGATTCCTGATACATGCAGAGCAAGGAGAAATAGAATGCACTGACACAATCACACTCACGGATGTATACTACTAATGCTTGTCTTTAAATGCAACCATATATTTTTGTACATGTAAATATAATAGGTTGCCAGTTTGGGTTACATGTGACTTAATGAATAAACAAGCAGAAGTTCCATTAATCAACCCTGACACAGATCTGGTCACAGAAGAGTGTATGTTTAAACCTGAGGGACTATTTGTTGATTCTGGCCTTCTTAGAAAGGGGTTATTTTCTTCCCAGTTTAACTTCTGGTGATTTGGATGAAATATGGTTCAATTTTGATATACCGTATTTGCCGGCGTATAAGACGGCTTTTTTCCTCTGAAAAACATGCCTCCAAGTGGGGGGGCCGTCTTATACGCCGGGTGCTCTTCTGGCGAGCAGCAAGCGGCGGCGAGCGGCGGTGGGAGGCGGCGAGCGGCTCCCCCCCACTGGGTGAGCTGCGCCGGCGGGCGGGGAGCGGCGAGCGGCGGCGGGTGGCGGGGAGCGGCGAGCGGCGGCGAGCGGCTCCCCCCCACTGGGTGAGCTGCGCCGGCGGGCGGCGAGCGGCGAGCGGCGGCGAGCGGCTCCCCCCCACTGGGTGAGCAGCGCCGCGGGCGGCGAGCGGCGAGCGGCGGCGGGCGGCGGCAGGCGGCGAGCGGCTCCCCCCCCCCACTGGGCTCAATATTTTGAGTTGAAATGTTGGGGGGTCGTCTTATACGCCCAGTCGCCTTGTACGCCGACAAATACGGTATATCTGGAGTACGTGAGGAACAATTATCCCGTGGCCCCTGTATTATTGGCTGGGGATTTTAACGCCCCACACCTCCACATGCAGCCAAATGGGTGACCTTGGTCCAGTTACAGTTCTCTTGGAGCTCTCTCAGCCCCACCTACCTCAAAGGTTGTCTGTTGTGGAGAGAAGAAGCTGCTTTGAGACTGCTTTGGGTAGTGAAAAGCAGGGTATAAAAACCACCTCTTCTTCTAAAGACCATGATATGATCTGGTCCACAGCAATAGAAGCTCACATCTTGAACTTTATTACTGGTTTAAAGAGAAACATGGCAACAGGGCCCAACTGGATGCCACCTGATGTAATCAAGGGTTTTGCCACTTGATAGTCCCCAATTTTGACATACTTGTTTTGGATCATTTATTATTCAGGACAATTTCCTGTGATCTTATAGGAGGCTATAGTGGTTCCTATTTACAAAAACGGGATAAACTTGACCCAGATTATTATAGACCGAAAATCCTGTTGTCATCTTTTGGCAAACTTTATGCAAGCCTTCACTAAACTGAAAACCTAGATGGAGTTAGAATATCCACTGGGAATAGAACAAACTGGTTTTCAAAGGAGCATGTCAACAACCAGGGCCTTTTCGCACAGGGATCTTTGTTGCAAATTGTTTGCGGAATGAAAAATCGCCATTTAAAATAGTGGAATTCGTCGTTATGCATACCTGCCTTTGTAGTGGAATCAGTTGCGTTTTTTAGCGTTTCCCACAGGCTTCCGGTCTCGGCAGAAATCGCTAGAAAGGAAGCGCTATTGCCAAGCTCGTCCCGCCCCTGGCCGTCAAGCAGCCAATGGGCAGCCGTTAGCATGCTCCCAAACAGCCCCTTTCCCTTTAAGAAAGGTTTTTAAAAAAAAAAAAACGACCCATAGCAATGAATCTAGGTAGATTCGTTGCTACGGAGAGACCCATCCAGCTGCCTAATGTGAGCTGTCGTTTGATTGTATGATCATTTGCACGCTGCCTCGAGTGATAAAAAAAAAAATCCCCCCCCCTCTCACGGGCACGATTTTCGGCTGAATTTATTTGTAAAAAATAAAGGGACTTTATTTCAGCAAACGGGCTTTTCAGTTGTTTGTGCTTAGTGACTAAAGGTGAAGGACTGAAGCCAGGGAAGCCTCTAAACAGAAAGAGGCTCGCCGGTGCGTTTATCCCCGCTCGCTCGGAGAAAAAAAAATGGCGATCGCTTCGCCGGAAGTTTGGAGGAGAGAGCCAGGGGGAGGGACTTTGAAGAACCAGCAACAATGGTAACGCACAGATCTTTAGCGCTACTGTTGCAGATTGGTTGCAGGAGTGTATCGCTATCCGGAGGGTGAATCCACTTTTCTGGATTCCCCTGAAAGCGCCACAACGAAGCGCTTTTTGCTGATTGGTTTCAGGATTGTTGCAGATTGTCTACGACGTCGTGGGTTATGTCAAATTAGTAGCGTTTCCAAATAGCAACCATTCTGCTACTTTGAAGCCGTGCGAAATGGCCCCCAATAATTATGTGGTTTTTGCACTTATTGCTGAAAAATGTAATAGAACCAAACTGGTAAGTTTTATGTTGCTTTCTGGATCCAAAATCTCCATTCAGTAAGGTCCTTCGGGACCATATTGGAAGAAGTTAAGCAGGGCAACTATATCAGTTAGGTTACTGTGTTTTAATTAGTCATCTAACTCTCAGATTAGTCTGTTCTGGTGTAAATGGATGTTTATCTGCTCCTATAGAGGTCAGGAAGGGCATAAAACAAGGTATGTCCTTGCGCCTACCTTGTTTAATATTTACATTATAATGATTTAGCCTCTAGATTGAATATTTAGTCTTTGCACATACAACCCCTGCCCCACAGACTCATCTGAATCCAGTCATGCAACATTCAGATAACACAAATTTGTTATCAATAACTAGAATGGGACTGTATTGATAGTTGAGATCTTCATTCAGTATTTGTGCTGGTGAACACCTGGCTATTCATTTTGGTTAAGACCGGTGGCTTCTAATCTAGAAAGCCGGGTTTAATTCCCCACTCTTCCACATGCAGCCAGCTGGGTGACCTTTGGCCAGTCACAGCCCTGATAGTGCTGTTCTGATAAAGCAATCCTCTCAGAGTCTCACCTCCCTCACAGGGTGTCTGTAATGGGCAGAGGAAAGGAAGGCGATTTTAAGCCACTTTGTGAGAAAGCAAGGTATAAAAACCAAGTCCTCTTCTTCTAGGTTTTGCTAGATCTTGTAGGCCAAAATTATGGAATATTTCAAATCCAATTTTATAAATATCTGTGAGTTATATTCCAATGCTCAATTTCTTGGGCTTTGCATGCTAAAGAGCTCTATGAAAGCCAAGAATACAGCTGAAATTTTGAGGACTTTTTCCTCCTACGCGTGCTCAATTTATCTCTACGGCTTTGGATGCATTTCAGGCAAAAATAACCTTACTGTATTTGTATGTTATTCTAGTGTGGACTGGCAGCCTCGGTACATGCCCAGATATATTCCAGACAAACTTCCTTAGATCAGTCTTAGCTTGTGTTAGCATGTATCACCTCGTCCTCCTTGATAATGGAAACTGGGCAGAAGGCAAATTCTCATATAGCCTGGCTAATGGTCAATAAATGTGGCCTTGCAATTAATCTAGTGAATAAGGAATCACTAGTTTCACTATCAGGATTAGAGTCTTTTAAGTCTAGTTGGATTCACCTGCTCATGGACAAACTGAAGTCACTTGATTTGGATTGCAACTCTCTTCTGGCCTTAGGGAAGATTGGTGCTTATAGTTTGATTAGTAGCCACCTTGTGGAGGAAAAATGGTGCAGTCTTCAGGAAGGGAAGTACTTGGGATATTCTTACTTTAATCATTCCCATATTATTCCTAGAGTATTATGTACTGTGTTATTGGAGATTTCTGTTTCCTTGCACGAATGAATTCACTCCCAGTTGCTGTCTTACATGGATGATTTACAGGACAAGAAAGGGGATTTAGAGTTTGTATCTCTGATAAGTCTTCTAGAGAAACTACTGAGCATTTCTCCTTTTTCTGTATAATTTATTCAGATCTGAGAAGAAAATTTCCAGATCCTTGTGTGACAAAGAAGCCTGTTCACTCTTCTAACTATCATTTAATGACTCAGTAGACATGGATTTTAATCTAACATTAGATGTATGCAATCATATGCCCACTGCAATTAAACATCATTTGTTTTAAATAAATATTGAACAGCAATATCGTTTGGTTGTATTGCTGTCTTTTTCTGGTCGAACAGCCTATTGGCTTTAAGACCTAGATGGAGAAATTATAATGGGAAATTCAACCCACAGTTAGATAGCTTAAACAGTGTCAACTTGTTAGCTAGTCCAATGAACCTAGTTCTATGCCAGGCAGTCCCCAATCCTGCCATCCATCAATACATCATGGAAAGTCTGGTTCTGGTATTCTGTTAAGTCAAGCATCAGTCAACCTGTACGTAGTTCCTGATGCAACTGGCATTGCTAGTGAACGGCTACTGGGAATCATCCTTCCAGCCAGATTTTTTGCATGCAAACACTCTCCCTCTCCTCCAACGGCCAGCTTTGGGCTCATCATTCAGTCAGCTTTCCCCACATACTGTAACAAGATTAGGGATGGCACATTGTTTAGAAGCCCACTAGTGTGGAAAAAATTGCTTAAATTAACCTCTTCCACATGATCCTACTGTGAGTCTCCTCAATTGTCAGCAGCAAACAATCCGTTCCCTGGCCATTCTACAAGGAGGATATGTGTGTTTTCATAACAGTCACATTTTAAAATATCTTGATACTGTTTGCTACAGCAACTGGGGCTTGTCACCAAGTGGGCACTCAGCAGGGAGCACAATCTGACAAGTGTACCCATATGATGCCTGTATTTTCAAACACTTGTCCTTTGCTTTTGCATTTTTCATTACTGGGAATACCAATGAAAACTATATATTGTATGCAAAGTCCCTCTCCTAAACATACACACACACACACACAAAGCATTAAGTGATCCATAGACCCAGCTTCTGCCTGAAATCTCACTCTCACTCTTCTACCTATCTGGCACATTTCCTTCAAGGAGCTGCTAAGGGAAGCATACTCTCATTTCACTCCTAAGAAGAACGGTTAGGCTGAAAGAAAGAGACTGACCCAAGAACTTTCACCGCTGAATGGGGATTTGGCCCTGGATTTCCTGCATCACTCTGTCACCACCTCTGGGTTTGTTTTTTAACTGCCTTAAATTAAGGTTGGCAACCTCCAGGGGAGACCTCCCAGAATTTCAACTGACCTCCAGAGCCAGTAGGAGTGCGGACTTCTAATCTGGCATGCCGGGTTCGATTCTCCGCTCCCCCACATGCAACCAGCTGGGTGACCTTGGGCTCGCCACAGACATGGGTACACAGCACAGCACTGATAACACTGTTCTGACTGGGCAGTAATATCAGGGCTCTCTCACCCACCTCACAGGGTGTCTGTTCTGGGGAGAGGAAAGGGAAGGCGACTCTAAGCCGCTTTGAGCCTCCTTCAGGTAGAGAAAGCCGGCATAAAAGAGCCAACTCTTCTTCTTCTTCTCCAGACTATAGGTATCAGTTCCCCTGAAGAAAATGACCCTTGTAGAGAATGGACTCTATGGTGCTATACTCGGTTGAAGTCCCTCCCATCCCCATCTCCACTCGCCCCAGGCTCTACCCCCAAATTTCCAGGAATTTCCAAATCCAGAGTTGGCAGCCCAGCCTTTAACATTTGTACTTGTGTATCTAATGGTTACCACATGAGAAGGAAGGACTCCCTGGAGAAGAGCCTAATGCTGGGAGAAATTGAGGGCAAAAGAAGAAGGGGACGACAGAGAATGAGGTGGCTGGATGGAGTCATTGAAGCAGTAGGTGCAAACTTAAATGGACTCCGGGGAATGGTAGAGGACAGGAAGGCCTGGAGGATCATTGTCCATGGGGTCGCAATGGGTCGGACACGACTTTGCACCTAACAACAACAAAATCTAATGGTTGACGAGCCTCTTGTGGCGCAGAGTGGTAAGGCAGCAGACATGCAGTCTGAAAGCTCTGCCCATGAGGCTGGGAGTTCAATCCCAGCAGCCGGCTCAAGGTTGACTCAGCCTTCTATCCTTCCGAGGTCAGTAAAATGAGTAGCCAGCTTGCTGGGGGGTAAACGGTAATGACTGGGGAAGGCACTGGCAAACCACCCCTTATTGAGTCTGCCATGAAAACGCTAGAGGGCGTCACCCCAAGGGTCAGACATGACCTGGTGCTTGGACAGGGGATGCGTTTACCTTTTTATCTAATGGCTATTTTCTGTTTCTGGTAGCTACACCTTCAAACAGATGTTCTTTCCTTAACCCAGCTTTTCTCAACTGTTTTACCATTGAGAAGCCCCAGAAATGGCGCCATTGTGCATAATAGGGTTAGAAAGCACAGCTGTGTACACACCCACCTGGAGAGCCTCCCCTTCCCACCCCCTCCAGGCTCATCATTGGCCTTTTGGGGGAGTCAGCATGACCATATATGGTAATATCACCTGATAAATGTATAAGAAAATTTTAAAATATATTTTGAAGTAATTAACTTCCACCCATTTGGGAAATCCTTCCAGGGCCATCAAGAAACCTCGGGTTTTCATGAAACCCTGGTTCAGTAAGTTTCCTTTAACCCAACAGGAGTGACCACTGACAATGAAGTGAGGGAAAGTCACCGTGTGTATATCCAGAATGCTACTGTAGTATATTATTTTTCTTGCAAAGTGTTAGTATATCTGCCCTTGATCACTTATATAATGACCCTTAATGCTGAGGTCCCTGTGCCCTGGCAGGATGCCGGTAAAGAGAAAAAAGTTCAAAGTACCATTATGAACGCCAGAAGCTGCCTCATACTGAGTTAGACTTCGTGGTATACTTAGGTAAGTACTGTCCACCCTGACTGGAAGCAGGTCTCTAGACCTCAGGTTTTTCATATTACCTACCACCTGACCTTTGTAAGTGGAGACTGAACTTGGGACCTTGGGACCTTCTGCATGCAAAGGAAATGCTCTACCAATGAGCCATGACCACACCCTGACCATTAACAAATCTTTTACACAGCAACACATCTCATTCTAATTGTTACTCACCACGAGCCACTATGTGGGAGTGGCGGGATACAAATACACACACACACACACATCTTATGTACATTTTTAAAAAAATAACTCTCACTGAACTCAGTGGAACGTATTTCTGGGGAAATCCAGTATGTTCCATCTCTAATAATACAATTTAGTCTGCAGCATATCCTGTTCTTCATTTTAAGATGACCAGCTTTAGTCTATGGACTTTGCCACTATGCCTTGAAACAACTAATCTTTTATCATTATCACTAATATATCTAATTTTCAACATGGCCACATATATGGAACCCCAAATCAGCCTTCCATCCTTCCGAGGTCGGTACAATGAGTACCCAGCTTGCTGGGGGGTAAACGGTAATGACTGGGGAAGGCACTGGCAAACCACCCGTATTGAGTCTGCCATGAAAACGCCAGAGCGCATCACCCCAAGGGTCAGACATGACCCGGTGCTTGCACAGGGGATACCTTTACCTTTACCTTTAAATTCAGAGACTGGGGCAATGATCAGTAATGACAAATCTTTTTACACATCTAAGAAAAGTCCCAGATTTTCAGAAAAATCCGAAAACAAAAAACAAAAATCCACTGTGATAGTTAAAGCCACCCAAAACAATAGAAAGAGTACTTGTGGCTTTAAGAAACAAATATCCTCAGTGGCCATTGCTAGGCAAACACAACTGTACTGCCAGCCTTGGTTTCTGATAGAAAAACAGCAGGGAGCAACTTCTGGGTGATTTGCTATCTCGCAACCAGCATAACTCTCCCAGGCCTACTTGCTTTCTTCAGTTCAACAGCAGACACCTCACAAAAGCCAGTGTGGTGTAGTAGTTAGAGTTTCAGCTTAGTAAAATCTTGAAGAACAAGATTCGAATCCTACTCTGCCATGGAAGCTCACAGTCACCCACCCACAATCTAACTTATGTTACAGGATAAAATGGAGGTGAGGAGAATTACGTGAGCTGCTTCAGGTCCCCATTACAGAGAAAGGCAGGGTACAAATGAAGTAAGTAATGCATTTAGCTGAACATGGAGGACAGATGGTTTGTGGATAGGTGGAAAGGAAAAAAGGAAGCAGGGAACAGTGAAGATACCTGGGCTGCCAGGTGGACAAAAAGAAGAGCTGTTTTGTTTTGTTTTTTACCCTGCTTTTCACTACCCAAAGGAGTCTCAAAGCAGCTAACAGTCACCTTCCTTTCCTTTCCCCACAACAGACCCCCTGTGAGGTAGGTGGAGCTGAGAGAACTCTGAGAGAACTGTGACTGGTCCAAGGTCACCCGGCTGGCTGCATGTAGAGGAGTGGGGCATCAAACCCACCTCACCAAATTAGAGGCTGCCGCTCCCAACCACTACACCAAGCTGGCTCTAAGAGGAAAATGAAGGAAGGGGAATACAGGGAAATGTGAGGTGCCCCTGCAAGTCTTTGAGGGTTTCCACCACACAACTGGCCCCAGTCCATCAGTCAAAACTTCACAGAGTTTTCCTAGAGAGGGACTGCCAGGGGAAAGGAAAACCAAAAGGGAAGATAGGAAGCAGGCTGGCTAGTGGATGGAAAAAAGAGAAGCAGAGGAAATGGACAGATTGTAGGGATTTTCAGGGAACGGGGAGACTGAATGGTCACCATATTTTGAAAAGCAAAAAAGAGGACATTTTTCCCAACTAACTAATTCAAACTACTAGCACTATGACTAATCTAATTTTAAAAGCCCCCACTATTTCTTGCCTCCACTGGAGGATTATAGAGCAAAATTAGCTCAACCTCCCAACCCCAAAAGGAAATTTTCATCATTTTTTATAAAGATCCCAAAAGATAATAGGCACCATAAGGAGGAGGAGGAGGAGGAGAGAACATCAGGTAAGCCTAGAAAGAGGGAAGTAGAGGAAAGGAAAATAAGATGCTCCCCACAATCCATTGGTACATTATACAATAGCAAACATCCAGCCTGGTGAGTTCTACTGAAAACCTGAACGCTATTTTGCAATGTACACTGTTCAGTTGGTCTAATAAGGCATTGTACGATATTTGTTTCTGGAATTTGCCTGCAAACCAACATAGCTACTTGCAGCTTATTTTGCCAGTAGCCTCTTATTTCACACTCCTCGCTCTGGATATATGTTCCTTAAGTCACAAGTCTGTCTGTCACGAGTGTGGAAGGCCACCATGCTGCACAACCAGTGGGCTCGTTTTAGAACCTTTGTTTGCCTCTTTTCTTGGTGCATTCCAAGCCGAGTCTGCTGGACACTACAACTCTCCCCACAGACACTTGACCTGAAATAGCCATGGCATAGCTCCATTTTTAAAAGAACACCCAGCCTCTGATGGAATGTCATGGAGGAGGACAGTATTCCTTTAACAGCAGGTAGACACAGTAACCTCTCAAGTCATCACCTCCATCACGTCCACACATGGCTTGGCTGCTTGGCACTCAGTCCTAGAGATCTACTTCCACTGGCCATGATGCGTTGATCGGCCATTGGGTGGGAAGTCCAGACATAAAATACTCACATGTCCCTCCCCACAGCAGCTAAACTTCTTCTGGTAGAAGGTAGGAACCCCCAACCCTAAATTCGGGTTCCTACCATGTGCCTTGAACTCTTCCTGGAAAGGCTCAAGCAGTTTACCTTGATGTTGTGTTTCCTCTTGGATTTCACTTTCCATTCCTGTGATCTTTCCAGTTCCTTACCCTTTAACGGCACAAGCCAAAAGATGATCCCTTAAACCAGCTGGTGTTTAAACTTCAAAACCTCTTACATTGTTTTCAAAGAGAAACATCAGAAGAAAGGCCCCAGGATGACAAATAAGACCCAATAAGAGCCCAAACAAGCATGAACTATACCATCATGGCCTGCAGGGAGAACAATTGCAATACAGCTACAAAAACTTTACATAGTAAGGAACACCGTAAATGCCTGAATGGTATGGAGACTCACAATGCAGTCCTAAATCCATCGAAAGCTTCAAAAGGTATAACTGTCCGCTGAGCATCGCACTGTGAAAGGTAGCACCTTCTGTTTTACAATAACAGGGTAACTGCTAAGACAATGTACACCAATAAGCTGAAAATACCCCATGAAGAAGTTTAATGACACTGGTGATTCCCCCTCCCCCAGACCTGCAGAAATCATTGCAAGAAGGAGATCATCTTCAAGACCCCTGAAACGAATCCCCAGCAAACCTCAGCATCATAAGCAAGCCCCCAGAAGGGGCTGCCACACAACCCACACCCCAAGCCCTCTCCCAAGCCAGCTGGCCTCCCTTTACAGCCAGGCTGACCTGCTGTCCCATAGACCCTCCTATTAGCCAACCCAACAGCTGCCAGCACCCCCACCCACTCCACCCCACCCCCGCCCTTTCAAGTGGCATGGGAGGGGAGTAGGCAGTTTGAGAAGAGAGCATTACCTAAAAGGCCTCAAGGTGACGAGACATCTTCTGACCATTATTTTCCCATCTGAATTCACTGTGATCATTGTTCAGACTTCTTGGAGGGGGGGTGGGAAGGCAAGAAAGCAGGCAGGTAAGCCATCCAATCGCGATTGTCATGGAGAGGTCATGGGCAGAGGCTTTGCCAGGCGGCGTACTAAGGAGGCGTGCAGAAGAGCCCCAGGAAATCCACATGTAGGAAGGAAGGCAAGGGGCGCTTTGTTTTCCCTCCGAGGTGTTCTGCCTCTTGCGCTTTGCCTCCGAAGAACGAGCGGGCTGGACAAAGAGAGGAGGGCTGGCTGGTACAATGGGGAGTCACATTTTGGAGGCAGGTCGCCGGAAACAGAGCATCCCTCCCTTCTCCAGGGATCACAGCCACCGCTGCCCGGTTGGGAGGCACGCAGAGCCAGAGACACCGCTCCGCACGGGGTCCCTCATCACAGTCCCTTCCTCCCCGGGTCGCCTGGAGCCCCAATCTCACAGCAGACGGATCCCGGTCCTCTCTCTCTCTCCGCGCTTCAGCACTGCCCGGCGGCTGCCATTTGCAGCGACCGCTGCCTCCTGGAACGCCGACTCCCGGTCACGGCTGGAGAGGCAGGGGCGAAGGGGAGCCGCTCCATCCCAGGTCCGACGGCTGCCTTGTCTCGCCCCAGACGCGCCGCGCTTAGCTCCTGGCGACCGGGGCTGCCGCGCTGCCTCCGCCGGGGAAGGATTCACGGCTCCCGGGCAGAGCGGCGGCGTTGGGAGGTTGGGAACGGGGTGCCATCTAGTGGCCACGTCCCGCCCGTTCGGCCTCTTCGCAAGCCGTTCCTTCGCCTGCGACTAGACTAGACGGAGGGCTGGGGCTGGAGGTCTGGCCAGCGGAATGCAGACCTCCCTCCCCAGTAGGCTGCGTTAGGGGAAGAGCTCTGCCGGCCAGATTTAAGATGGCTAAACATGCTGCCCTAGCAAGGCAGGGCACAACCGGGTGGCAGTGGGAGAAGTTAACCCACCCAAGAGTTTATATAAAACAAATAGGACAACTACTTTATTGATACAGTCATTGACCTGAGACATTTCCAACAAATCATCGTAAGAATAAGCAAGTTAAATTTCTGGTTAACAATTTAGAATAGCACCATTCCACGTTGAAATAAATTCCCCACAAACGTTAAATGTAATTCAGACAAAATCAGTAGTCAAAAATTACATCCCGTACAGGAAATACGAAATGCCTGACAACATATATATGAACTACATCATAATTATAAGAACAGATATAAAATACTTAATGCAACAAGTATAAAACCTAGATCATAAGTGTGAGAAATACAACAACATTAGCTACTACTCGGGTTGCTTAAGAGTGGTTTCCGTTTGCGAGCCACTATGTAATGATACTTTGATACTACGCGTGAGACCGTATTTCACCTATCGTCCAGTAAGTATTTCAGCAATAAATCCTCTGCATAATTCAGGGAACTTTCTAGGGGATTAAAGCATGTAAGAAGAGGCATAATTAATCGTTTTCTCTCTTCCCCATATAAAGCACAGTGTAATAATACAAAATGCTACTCATTTAATCAATGAAAACCTATTAACGATAGTAGAAGATAGAAAAATGATAAAGAGTTTAAATATTCAACAAAAATGAGAAAGAACTAATTAAGTTTCATGAAGGCTTGGAAATGTATTGTCCCACCCCCTCAAAAAAAAAATCCTATGCACAGGTTTGTGTCCTAGCTTTGGGGTGTTTGAACAACAGCCCAATCCAGTAAAGTCTTTCAGAATTGGCTCCCGATGCACCTTTGTCTGAATAACTATTTCTTATATAGGTGCCTCAGCCTGTGACCTTCTCTTACTCTGGTAGGGTCCCCAGATCCCCTGAAGCCACCGGGGGGTGGGATTGGGCTGACTGGTTTGGGGATGGAGCCTGGCACAGACAGGGAACTTAGACGGATGCAACACCATTGAGTCCTCCCTCCAAAGCATCCATTTGCTCAAGGTGAACTGGCCTCTTTAGTCTGGAGATGAGCTGTAATTCTAGGGGAATCGTCAGATCCCACCTGAAGGCTGGCATGCCTATTTCTATATCGGCAGCAAACAGAAGAAGCTGTTACTTGGGTGGTAGAATTCTTAGCATTCCAAAATTATGAAGCCACTAGAGGCAAAGCCTGTTGTATCCAGGCATACAATGGGCGCTAGGGCTTGGTAGTGGGAAGAGGAAGGGGAGGAGCTGTCCAGTCTGTAAGGGCATGGGGTTGAATGTGTGTGTGTTGTGTGGGAGGTTGTGGTGGCGTGGAGACAAATGAGGGCATGGGTGTGGAGAGATGGGTGTCAAGAACCTGTGGTGTGGAATGTTCATTGAGTATGGGAAAGGGAATTGTGAAATAGTGATTACAGATGACCTTTCCAGAGCCATGTTTGCAGATATGTGAAGGGAAAAATCAGACTGGAGACTCTTCTTAGTGGGAGATTACATGGCAACCAATTCCTCCCAGTTCTGCATTCAACATCATTCCCCTTCTTGTCCCCCTGTCCTAATACATATGGGGTGGTCACAGTACACAGGTGCCACCGTGCTTCTTCTGTCTCCATTTTTTTCCTGTTGATAAAATATTATTTGCCCAAATGCTTCTTTCACGGTTGCTCCTTAGAAGAAGAAGAACTGGATTTTTGTACCCTGCTGTTTACTACCCAAAGAGTCGTCTCCCCACAATAGACAACCTGTGAGGGATGTGGGGCTGTGAGAGGTCTAAGGGAACTGGGAATGAGCTGCAGTGACCCTGCAGGCTTCAGGCGTCTCAAAGCAGTTTCCAATCGCCTTCCCTTCCCCTCCCCATAGCAGACTCTCCATGAGGTTGGTGGGGTAGAGAGCCTCACTTGGAAGATGGCAAACCTAAGAGGAGGTCCCTGTGTGCACAGCAGTCTTGACCTTAGTCAGGTTTATCCACACCTAGGTAGTGTGGAATTCCAGAAGATGAATCTACACCAATCTGGCAACCTTGCCTCCTCTCTGCAATGTTTTCTTGACCTAAAATAGGTCAGGGGGTGCTAGGTAGCTGTGGGGGCTTTACACACTTTTGAGGCCCCACTTTCAGACTTCAAGGAATATGTTCAGGTGGGGCCTGGAGCTGCTGCTCATCTCCAGACTATACAGACCAGCTCTGCAGGCAAAAATGGCTACTTTGGAGGGGTGACTGTGTAGCATTGTATCCCCCTGAGGTTTAGGGATGCCAGCCACCAGGTGGGTTCCAAGAATCCCCTGGAAGTACAGCTCATCTCTAGGCAGTTAGGCTGAAGAGAAAGCTCTCTCCCCTCACATGCATCCCTTCAAAATGAATGCACGTGGCTCCCGAATCCACTTGGTTGCTTGGCTGGTGATATCTGCCCTTCCGAAGCCTCAGACCTACTGGTGGCAAATGCAGTCCCTGTCATTGTCTGCAAGCCCAAGTCATTGCCTAATAAGAGTGGATCACCTAGTTTTCCCCAAAATCTCACTGTCCACTTTCCTGTAAAGCTAACTACACTTGAAATTCTGGACCACTTATGTCTTTGAGTTCATAGGAGTTACCTGGCCAAGCTTGAAAAAAGTCACTTCAATTCCCATGCCTCTCCAGCCATTTACTTGTTCACTATTTACAGTTTCAGGCTGTAAATATTTGTTATTTAGATCTTCCTGAACTTCCCAGACTCGCAGGATTGATATTGGTTTGTCTGTCTGTCTCACTGCACCACAAAATACAAACAGTTGCTGGTAAGGGCTGGCCAAAGCCCATAGCCTAGGAGGGACACCTGTAACCACTCCGCCCCAATCACAGTCTGTAAGCCTCTACCATCCTCTCTAGATCGCCGCTCATCTCTAGATTATAATGATCAGCTCTGCAGGCAAAAGTGACTCTGAGGCATAGTACGATTTTAAGGCCCTCCTCCAAATCTCCAGAAATATCTCCAACCCAGGGGTAGCCAACCTCCAGGTGGAGCTTGGAGAGCTCCTGGAATTACAGCTCATCTGCAGAGTATAAAGATCAGCTGCCCAGGCAGAAAGGGCTCCTGTGGAGTTTGGACACGGTTGAGGAGAAGAAACACTTAAGGTCTCCCACACAGGTTGTTGTGGAGTTGAAACACTTGAGGCCTACTGCACAGGGTTGTTGTGCAGATGAAACAGGAGGCAAAAGAACCTCTGCAACAGCTTCCACCTGCACAACAGCCTTGTGTGGTAGGTCTCAAATCTGCAGAGAGTTGCTTGGCTGTTTCTTCCTTCCAGCAGCATGGCCGGCCAGAGCAGTATTTTGAGAAGGGGCTTTTCTGTGGCCTTCCTGTTAGCCAACTGTTTGGCAGAAGGGGGAAGCCCCCCTCAAAAGGAATGCCCACACCCATGCCCTCAGATTCCCCTGGGTTGCTCTCAGAAACACCTCCCTCCCCTCAGTCAGGGGAGACCTGAAGGGAGGGGGAGGGAGTGTACTCACCAGCCTCCTGCCAGCTCTGTCAGTGTTCTGAGGCAACTGGACATGACAGTTAGGACAGCCTTGGGGCGAAAAGGGCTGGCGCAACCTGTCTAAGCCTCTGTTCTCATCCCCCTTGGGAGCCCTACTGACCTTCTCTCCCTGCGGTGGTCAGGATCAGACTGGCAGTGATGTCTCCAGATTGCCCCTGGGCCCAATGATTGGACCTCCCGACTGGCTTCTCACCTTCCCACTGGCTAGAACTCTGTCCTCTCCTGGTGAAGGCTCTGCGCCTTCCCGTTGGGCCCTCACCCGACGCTCTGCGCCTTCCCGTTGGGCCCTCACCCTACTGGCTAGAACTCGTCTGTCCGGGTGAAGGCCCAATTGGAAGGTACTTTGCGCCTTCCGATTGCCCCCTCACGCGGACCGGCCCCGCCCACTCTCCACCCACTTAGCTCTTAACCAAATATGTATACTGCTCCTTGAGCGGTTTAAAGATTATGGGTGGAGGGGGGGTTACAGTTCCCTCTAATAAAAATAATAGGAGAATTAGTTTTTATGCCTCGCTTTCCACTGTCCCAAAGAGTCTCAAAGCGACTTACAATTGCCTTCCCTTCCTCTCAGCACAACAGACATCCTGTGAGGTAGGTGAGGCTGAGAGAGCCCTGATATTACTGCTCAGTCAGAACAGCAGTATCAGGACTGTGACGAGCCCAAGGTTGCCCACCTGGCTGCGTGTGGAGGAGCGGGTAAGCAAACCTGGTTTACCAGATTAGAAGCCGCTGCTCTTAACCAATATACCACACTGGCTCTTTATTTTTTTTTTAGCCTGCCTTTCCCAGTTGGTTCAGGGTGGGTCACATATACAATTAATGTTTACAATGATAAACAGTTTTGGAATATTTTAAATTAAAATATATTAATTAAATTATTTTGTTGCACCTCCTCCTTAAAAACCTTATAGAAGGAACCTGATCCTGTTTGGGTGAGTTGGTCTTTTTGTGGATGGTGTATTGCTGGACAGGAAGGCTAATTTCCTGGCCTCTACTATTGGTTTAGACAGGTGGGCTGTAGGAACCATTGTGTCTTCAGTTTTCCAATCCCAGACTCCATTGCTCTAAAAGTTATAAGCAAGAGAGAGAAATGAAGTGGTATTTATCGCTACTCCCCAGAATATTGACAATTTAATTTCATCTCATTCCTTTCCCTCCATTTGGTTTTATGGGTCTATGGAAGATGCTGTAATCAGATCAAACTTCAAAACGGCTGCAGCTAGCAGCTGGCCCTTAAAACACCAAAGGGCAGTTTGCACCCACAGGCCACTTTCTTGTATATGTTCTCTTCTTCTTCCATCTCTTTAGTTCTTTGGGTAAACCTCTGTAATGAATATTGCCACCTAGCCTTATGGTAGGGGAGATCTGAGACCTCTCTGTGATTGTGCTTTTCAGTGAAGCTCCATCCAGGAGCTTAGTAGGGTTAATTTAATGAGAGTGATTTTTTTCCCTTTTCCTTAAGTGTGTTGATTAAAATTTTACTATTCAGGAAAGAGTTTGGCAAATGTTACTATTTGTGCTTTAAAAGAAGTGTTTTAATGTTTCATTTTATTGATTTAAAAAATGCATGTAAGCTTTATTGTTAGCCACCTTGAGAGCTTGTTTAGAGGGCAGGTGGGATAAAAATTGTGGAATAAATAAATATAAAATAAAATTAAGCCTACCCCCCTAGCTCTGGGGAACAGTTTATATTGAAGAATTTGGAAAATCTCTTTTAGGTCTGGTGTAAACAGTCCTATAAACATCAAGGGCAAATGAATTCCACTAATGTAATTTGATTGCTTAAAACACATCCCCAGGTGGCATTAGCTAAGTTATTTCCCCTACTTATCTTGCAGAGATTAAATTCTTTTAGTGGTAATAAAGCAAGTTGATTATGGATGCACACAACTGAATCTCCAACATGCCTGTCCCCTCTAATATCCACTTGAGTGATCTCCTCTTTGCAGACATTTCCCTCAGATCTAATAAACAGAGATCTCATGTGGTGTATTGTCCAAAACTCTCTGGACTAGGACAAGCAACGAGAGATCATAAAGAGGAAGTAGGAAAGCAGGTGTGACAATTAAAACAGATTAAGACATATGAGGAAAGGTTGAGGGAGCTTGGTCTGTTTATCCTAGGTGTAAACTGCACGGAGCTTTTATTCCAACCCCAGATCGATTCAGTCCCTGCCCTCTACATAAAATGCGATTTCCGTTTGGATTTTGGGCGATTTAAAATTTCCTTCTGCAGCAAGAAGGATTGATCCGGTGTGACCCTACCTTTATTGTGTGATATCTCAGACTGCTTTTAATCCTCAATATCCATTTGGAAAAGAAAGCTCTGTGGTAGAGAACCTCTGATAGGCTACACCTGGTCATGTGACACGCTTGCCTTAAAGGAGAAGCCCCTAATTTCTCTCAACTTCTGTCGGTCCTGGATTTTTCCTCCCTCCTCTGCCTTTTTCGATCCTCTCCCCCACCCCTCCAAGAAAAGAAAGAGGCTCCCTGCTTGGCTCCTCTCTCCCTCCCACTTCAAGAAAAGAAAGAAAGAGGCTTGGCTTCTTCCCCCCTTCTGAGCCTCCCTAACCACATGCAGAAGACTTTCCTGTTTCAATGGGGGGGGGGGGGAGAGGAAGGATCAAGTTCAAAGCAATCTGAATTCAACAGGATTGACAATGGAATAAACAAAGTAAGTGCAGACTCTGCCCTAGGGAGAGGGTCTTCCTCTCCCCCCCCCCATTGAAACAGGGAAGTCTTCTGCATGTGGTTAGGGTATCCAGATATTGAGTATTAAAAGCACTCTAAGATATCGCACAATAAAGGTAGAGTCACTCCGGATCAATCCTTCTTGCTGCAGAAGGAAATTTTAAATCGCCTAAAATCCAAATGGAAATCGCATTCTGTGTAGAGGGCAGGGACTGAATCGATCTGGGGTTGGAATAAAAGCTCCGTGCAGTTTACACCCTGGAAAGAAGATAACTAAGAGGTGAATGATAGTACTTGAAGGGCGGTCCCATAGAGCAGTGCTCCCCAACCTTTTTATCATCAGAGACCGGTCAATGCTAGACAACTTTACTGAGGCATGGGGGGGGGGTAGTCTTTTGCTGAAGGACGTCACTGCTGCCCCTACTTTCCTTGCTTTCCCGCCGGCGCCCCTGACTTCCTGTTGCCCACGGGGGGCGCTGCCAGCAACAGCTGCGTAGTGCCACGCTGAGGGGGAGCCCCAGCCATGGCAGCCACCAGAGACCACTAAAGGTGAGCTGGTGGCAGAGTGGCAGGGCAGCCCCCGAGGCAGCAGCCAGGGAGGAGGACGAGGAGGAGCTGCGGCCCAGTACCGAGTGATCCATGGACCGCTCCCCGGACCGGGGGTTAGAGACAGCTAACATAGAGGATGGAGCAGAGGGTTTTTTTTTTCTGTTGCTCCAGAGGGTAGGACCATAATCAATGGAATGAAATTAATCCAAAATAATAGTTAGAGTGGTTCCTCAGTGAAACAAGCTTTGATGGGAGGTGGTAAGATTTCCTTCCTTAGAAGTTTTGAAGCAGTGGCTAGATAGTCATCTGACAGAAATGGTGATTCTGTGAATTTAGGCAGATTGTAAGTGGCTGGCCAGAAGGGATTGTGCCCATTCTTTGCTCTTGTGGCCCTTTCTGGCATGTCCAGGGAAATGCAGATTGCCATTTTGGGGTCAGGAGGCGAATTTCTTCCAGGCCAGACTGGCCAGGGATTCTGGGATTTTTTGTTGGGGGAGAACATCATCTGGGCATGGAATCGGGATCATTGTGGGTGGGAAGGTAGTTGTGAATTTCCTGTATTCTGCGGGGGGGGGGGTACGACTAGATGACCCTGGAGGTCCCCTCCGATTCTATGATTCTTCAGTTAGAATTGTTATCTCTACCATGATCTCCATCATGGACAAGTTCAAATTAGATTTTATTTCAATATAAAATCAGCTTCGGAGAGTCAATAAAAATAAAAAAGAGAACACATGCAGTGTGACAAGCACAAAACAACGAGTGCAGATTAAGGGAGGGGGACATAGAAGATAATGCCCTCCTCTGACAGACAGGCAGTTATTGCGATTCAGTCAGTCACTAGTGTATCCCACGCACCTATAGGCAGGATCTGGCAACTTTATTAGTGATCTCCTGGGAAGAGTCTGCAAGAAGGAGAGAGACAGATCTTCCTGGTAAAGTTGACAGAATTGGGGCAATATCCTGATGTCAGATGTCGCTATAGAATGAGCAATGCAGCAGAACATGTTCAATAGACTCTACTTTCCCTGTCTGATATGGACAAAGCCGTTGAGGGAGCAGGACATGATGATATCTGCCTTCCAGGAGGGCTGGAGATAGAGCATTAAAGCATGCCAGGGTAAAGAGAGTCTGATGTTTGGAGATCTCAAAGGCTCTGAAATAATCTGCAGGTTGAAAACATCTGACATACTGCAAAATAATTGGATGTTTCTACATCCGTGCCATATCTGATTGGAGGGCCTGATCCCAGAAACGCTGCTTACTTATTTCGTTTGTTTTCTGATGCCCAAGATGCAGTAAAACTGGCAGTTTGTGGAGCGGGGGGCACTCCTCTTAACCACTTCGCCAAGCTTGTTCTCAAAGAACGCAATGGCAACATAGAGGAGAAATCATCAGGACAAGCTGTTTTACCACTTCCCATGGCACCTATTCCATGATCTTCCATTGAATAACTTGCAAACTGAAGTGAAGGGACTATTGCCCACTAGAATTGGATTTGGATTTGAAAGGCACATCATTGTGAAATATTTCACGGTGTAAATGAAATCAGCATAGTGGAACCCGTTTCTGATGGACTGTATGTCAGATGAAAGGTATTACTAGAAACCAGAGGACTGTTTCAGATCCAGTCAGAACTGTATGCAGCACCCTTAGCAAAGTGATACATGTGTAAGCCAGAGATGCTTATCTTTACCAATGGAAGTGATGCCACCTGGTTAACAGATTAAAAGGCAGAAGAGAATGCAGTGATTACTTACAGTGCAACCTTAAATACTCTTGCATGGAAATAAGCCACACTGAGACCTTTTGTGCCAGGCCACTGCCAGTTCTGGGCCATGGGGCCATTAGTCCCACCGTTTCTTGGATCCTTACAGGGGAAGATTTCCCCCAACAGACTCAGTCTGCCCCAGATTTCTGCCTCGGCATGGAGGCAGCTAGGGCAGGAAGGTTCTGTTGCACTTCATGATGGCAGTGGTTATTTTCACAAATGTGGGATTGTGTTGTCATGAAGGGAAAAAAAATCCTGCCCCAGTTGGTCCCATGGCATCATGAAACGCCACAGAGCCAAGTGCCCCACTTTCTGTTCCTTCCGGGATGCTGTAGAAGGGTGCCGAGCCTGCACCTGGATAGCTGTTGTTGGGCCTGCAGCAGACAGGGGAATGCCATGTGGCAATGGAGAGCCTAACGCGCGCTGAGGCTGGGATGGCGCCAATGTCATGTAGAAGCAGAGAATTAGCCCTGCAGCCGTATGAGTCCTGCAGCCATACGAGTGCCAGCCTGGCCTTTTCTGCCCATGCGGAAAAGGTCTGAGCAGGTTTTATCATTATTGCAGTGTTAGTTGAATATTTGATGTATTACATTAGAAATTGCAGGGTTTAGTGGGAGAGTTACTACATTTATATCTCACAGATTCCCCCCTCCCAAAGAAGCTTAACATGAAGCACACAGGGTTTATTAATATTTTGGAATGCAAATTTCTTCCTAGTGCACCATTGTTTTTCTTAATCTCATTGTCCCAATATGTGAGTACATCCAGAAGAATATTCAATCAGCATCACTGAAATTGTCTACTCTCAAGTTGCTAATAGCTCAAGGTCAAACTTGATGTAACCGAACAACCATACTTGATGTTTACATATGTTGCCTGTTCACAGATTACGCTGGATGTCCAGTGTAGAACTCCCTCACCAGAGGTATCTTTTACTGTAAAAATGGGATCCATGTCCACTTCTTACTTTTTTATATATATAAAAGGGAGAGCCACAAGACTTTCAGGGGAGAGGAACCCCATATGGCTGCTGAAATCTCATGAGATTTTCTTTCTGGCTCTTAAATTATTTTATTTTTATTCAAAGGTTTGCAGAAACAGTGCCCTTAAACCATACATTGCCTTCATTATGTTTGTGTGTTTATCTGAGTTCTGGGAAAGATTTGAAATTAGATGTCAAATGAAGCTGTTATTTAAGTAAATAAATCTGGTTGCCCCCACCATGTCTATTAACCTTTCTAGACCTTCACAAACATGGCCTGGATGGTAGAGCATAAATACTAGGGCAGTCCAGAAATTTCCTGAGGGTTGCCCGCTCTGGGTTGGGAAATACCTGGAGTCTTTGGGGGTAGAACTGGAGTGGGCAGGATTTGGGGCAGGGAAGTGGAGTATAATGCTATGGAATCTACTCTCCAAAGAAGCCATTTTCTCCAGGGGAAGATTCTGGAGATGAGCTATAATTCCAGAAGATTGGCATCCCTATGAGATACTGGGCAGCCATTAGCAATTGCCAGGGGGTTCTGTGGTTCAGAACTCTGACTTCTCATCTCCAGAACCAATACTCAGGGCTAATTCATGTATATCCCTTGATTTTCATCATATATATGGCAGGATGCTGCATGTGATCATGCATATAATCCACATACAAAATTCCTAGGCACCTGAGCCACACCAGAGCTAAGTAGCATATCCCTCAGCCCACTGAGCATCAGAAAGTTAAATCACTGCCTTCCTCTAGCTCCCCAGCCTCACAACTGAAAAGGGAGCCCCAGGTAAGTCTGGGACTGTTGCTTCACAGAAACCAAGGTACTGCCAAGGTACTGATTGAGAATAAAAATCTGACTACTTTTTAGAGATCTTTGTTGCTGTTCTTGTCTAAGGTGACCAGATTGTCCCACTTTTGGAGGGACATTTGGGGGTACCTGGCAAATTGTACTTATGTTGAAATTAAAAAATATATATATTACAATACTATTTTTGCATTCTATGCATTCTATGAAACTTTTTGTTGCTCCATATAGACCAAATTTTAAATCAAGAACCCCCCCCCCCCCAAGTCAATGGTATCCCCCTTTACCTATGTTAAAATCTGGTCACTTTATTCTTGTCCCACATTTCAGTCACTAGGTGGAAGGTCCTTTCTTTTGAATTCTCACCAGATATCTGTTTATTTGCTTGCTTATCCATGATATGAGTGTGCATAGTGCAGGGGGGTTGGATTAGATGACCCAGGAGGTCCCTTCCAACTCTATTATTCTATGATTCTATGATTCTATTTATTTACTTCATTTATACCCCATTTTTCTGCCCATCAGGGACTCAAACAGGGTTACAACATGTGGGAAACCTCTGCCCGAGACCCTGCCATTCTGAGTAGACAATACTGATCTTGATGAACCAATGGTCTGATTTCACAAAAAGCAGCTTCATATGTTTCCTGCTCCATTTTATCCTCACAACAACCCTGTAAGGTAGACTAGGCAGAGACTATGTGACTAGTCCAAGGTCAACCCTGCAAACTTCCATGACAGAGTGGGTATTCAGAGTTGGATTTCCCAGATCCTAGTCTGACACACATACCCAGCGTTTCCCTACCATAGTACCATATGGTACCACAGAGGCCTTTCAATGGTACCAGAGCATGGGGGAGTTAAAAATGGCAGTGGGGAGAGCCCGTAAGCCCTCCCACCCCCGAGCCCTCCCACCCTGGTTCTGCCATTTCCAGCTCTGAGTAAAGAGGAAAGAGGAATGTTTTTTTTCATTTTAAAAAATTCTACCCGTATTTGGGCCGACTGACCTAACTTTCTCACAAAGTGGCCAATAATGAGCCTGGATCAGGTGGCGAGGGGCGCTGGCCATTTAAGTCTTTGCTGGCTGAGGCTCCTCTCACTTCCAGGAGGGCATGGCAGGGAGGGATGGCCAGCTGACATCACTTCCTGGCACCTCAAAGCCTGAAAAGTAATCCAGTGCTACCTCCACAGTTAAAAGGTTGGAAAAGGCTGCTCTAATCATGCACCACACTGGCTCTCAAGTTTGTCTCACGTACACCTGTGTTACTCTTTGCAGTCAATGCACAATCACCCTTCTGGACTGTAACAGAAAATACTATTCTATACCATTTCTGTTGTGGCCCACACATTCATCACACAGACACGTTTGCTATTTTATGAACATTTCTGGCTATTTCCATTATCATGGAAGAATACTAAACTGTTTCCTTCTGTGCCACAAAAGCAAATGAAAATATGTTTCTGTAGAACACCAAAATATTTCCTTACTCAGAGCAGTGACCTTGAGGAGGGGTGTTAGGGGGACTGCGTTCGCCAAGATAGTTGGCAAGCTGTATTAGGAAAGATCTCTCTAGGTTTTATGAACATAAATCTCTCCACACTGGGAGCCAGGGATGGTGGTGAATACTTACTGCCAGAATACTTACTGTTGAGGAAGTGGCTGGAAGAGAAAAATAAATCATACATCTTTAAACATGAGCAATTGCCTGCTCTTTGTGCCCTGGACAGCTCTTTTTATGAGTGTAAGGCCGGCTGCTAGATGATTCTGCTAGTGAGGCAATCACATCCTTAAAAAAGCTTTGAGGGGGAAATTTTCTTCCTCTACCCAGCAGACTAACTGAATACAACTGGGGGCAGCTAGGAGACCAGAGAGGCATTATACCTGCACTGTTAACACCTCTGGTCCCTACTATCTGATAGCTTCATATTATCAGGACTGCAGGTTGGTGGGACTTCAAGTAGGGATGCTAGAGCTCAAGTGAGACCTAGGGATCCCCCAGAACTACAGCTCATCCCCAGGCAACTGCGACCAGTTCCCCTGGAGAACATGGCTGTTTTGGAGGGTGGAGTCCATAGCAATATACTCCACTGAGGTCCCTACCCACCCCAAATGCCACCCATTCCTGGCTCCACCCCAAAAATCTCCAGGTATTTCCGAACCCAAAGTATGTAAGAAGAACCACTTGGAAGGTGCAAAGGTAGGGAGACATTTATGAAAGAAACTAGAGAGCCAGCTTGGTGTAGTGGTTACGAGTGCAGCATTCTAATCTGGTGAGCTGGGGTTTTGTTTGTTTGTTTGTTTATTGGACTTTTATACCACCCCTCCCACCAAGCTGGATTGTGGCAGTTCACAAAAAAGAACAATATACAAGTCACATCTAAAAACATAACCTAAAAACAATCCCCAGTAATCTTAAAACAATCCTCAACATCATAAAAAGGCAGTATATTTTATATACTAATAAAAATATATTTGACCATCGGGTCACTGCTAATGGCAATATTGATTGGCAACACAAAATAGATGACATAAGATCCCTATGCTGCCAAATACTGCACACAGGGACCAAAAGGGGGGAGAGGACCAGATCGTACAACCCGGGGTTACCTCCCATCCCTAACCAAATGCCTGGCAGAAGAGCTCTGTTTTGCAGGCCCTGCGGAACTCAAGGAGTCCAGACAGGGCCTGCAGCTCACTCAGGAGCTCATTCCACCAGGTACAGGCCAGGAATGAATAGGCCCTTGGCCCTGGTCGAGGCCAGGCGTGCATCCTGGGAGCCCGGGACTTCCAGCAAATTCATACCTGCAGAGTGAAGTGTCCTGCGGGGCGCATAAGGAGATAGGCGGTCCTGTAGATAAGTTTGATTCTGCACTCCCCCACATGCAACCTTGGGCTCACCACAGCACTGATAAAGCTGTTCTGACCGAGCAGTAATATTAGGGCTCTCTCAGCCTCACCCACCTCACAGGGTGTCTGTTTTGGGGAGAGGAAAGGGAAGGCGACTGTAAGCCGCTTTGAACCTCCTTCAGGTAGAGAAAAGTGGCTTCTAAGAACCACTTCTTCTTCTTCTTCTTCTTCTTCTTCTTCTTCTTCTTCTTCTAAAAATGCCTCCCCCAATATGCTCCCTGGAGTGCATTGCACTCCGGCAGAACTAATTTAATCTCTGGCTCTAAAGATGTTTGCCTGGTCTCGATTCATTCCAACCTGGTGGAATGAGTTGCCTGATGAGATCTGGGCCATGTTGGAACCATCATGGTTCCTCAAGGCCTGCAAAATGGCACTCTTCCACCAGGCTTATGGTTAAGGCTGGGATGGACTGGAAATAGACAGACCTTCCTCTCCTTGACTGCCCTTCTGCATTCTCCACCATACTCTGGGTAACTGGCGGAGGATATTCAGGCGGGTGAGTGGGAGGTGGGACTGGTTTTAAATTGTGTTTTATACGAGGATTTTATTACTGTTGTGAACTGCCCTGAACCCACTTGCAGGGAGGAACAGTATAAAAATCTAATTAAAAATGCCCCACAATCCAGCCTCATAGTCTTGCAATTTGTCCCATACTCTCTCTAGATTTAGCAAGAGCCACTGGTTCATTAGAAAAGCAGAGTTCCATAGCTGAGATGTGGTTAGGCCAAACAGGCAGAGCAAGCATCTAGAATGGTTAGGAGCCTAGATATTTTAAGATGCCTAGGTTTAAAACTTGCATTTGCCCTGGGCCACTGTTACATGGATTAAAACTAAAGCAAAGTAAATTGTTTGTATCATGCCTAGATTTCCATAGCATATAGATGGGAAAGAGGATATATTTTTTTTTAGAAAAATGAAAGCTGGGAAGAATTCTAAGAACCTGCTTAAATTATCCCTACAACACTACAGCATTATATTAATAGTTTTAGGGTTTTTACAAAAACTTAAGTGAAAATATTTGTGGGTTTCAGGAGATAAACTAAAGCAGTAAGGGACCAGAGCTCAGAAAATAAAACCATTGGTAAAAGTGGAAAAACCCATAGTTCTGGGTAACCTGTCCTTTCAGAAGTATGTTGTCAAATTCACATGTAGTACTCAGAGAGTCTCTGCGGAAGCAGGGGGGAGGGCTTCTTCCTCTGAGTGAACACAATGGAGGGGTAGCTGGGTGCTTCCCCCACCACCACCCCTGGCTTCAGCATAGGCACTGGGGAACTGAAGTGAGGGGGTCCTTAGCTTGAATGGGGTCCAAGATAGTTTACAAAAAGCCTCGAGATAACCTTTTGTCATGTTCTTGGAGCCAGTGAGAGATGTTTGTAGCTTTCCTTTTAACAAGAGAGAACAAAGGAATTTTTTTCAGAGTATTGATACGGAAGGAAGATGATTACTGTCATTATCTTTGGAGGACAAGCATACAATTGGTGTCTTCCAGGAAAAGATGCTGTGCTCACAGACTTCTCCCCAGAGACCAGAAGGAGCAGCCTGCCCCCAGTGCTGAGTTGCCTTGTCTTGCAAATGCCAAATGCTTTGGTAAAGATGTTGGATTCTTGACATTCAAGACCCAAATTACCATCTGCTTAACTTTAACAGATTCTTAAGCTACTCTGGAAGGAAGGAAGGAAGGAAGGAAGGAAGGAAGGAAGGAAGGAAGGAAGGAAGGAAGGAAGGAAGGAAGGAAGGAAGGAAGGAAGGAAGGAAGGATCCTTTCAATATTTTCAATCTCTTCCAGATAATAAAAGAAATTATTGTGAAAGATATTGAAGTGAAAACAATCCACGATTTCCTTATTCCTGACAATTAACCATTAGTGCGAGTCTGTCTGTTCCTTCTCATGCATATATTGTATATGTACACCAAATACACAGAAGTTCTATCCTGTTTTGGAACCCTGAGTGCTTGAGGGAGTGCTTGAAGGAGACCAGGTGCCTGCAATGGCTATTGTATATGTGCGCAAGAAAATAGAACAAGGTTTCAGAATGAGCTGTGACAATATCCTAGGCCTTTCCTGTATGTTTAATTGCTGCATAAGAGTGTGGGCATTTTCATGCCTGAGTCTCAAAGCAGTTCATACTGATGCTGGCTTCTGATACGAGTCAAAATGGCTCATTTGCATTACAAAAGATTCCCCTCCACCTTCTCTCCCACATAAATAGTAATGATTAAATGAGAGGAGCTCAAGGGTGATTTCAGCATGATGTAGCTTGATGTATGATTCTATGATTCTATGTAGCCAAGCCATGCCATGCCACTCATTTGGAGCTGTTCCAGATTGTGAAGGGGACTGTGATCGGGGCAGTGCATCCCTGCCAGTTCTTTCAACTTCCAATATCTTCCACCACAGCATTCTTCTGGAGACACTTGCTAGGTTTAGAGGGAGGGCACCATGCTCCTGTCCTGGGTATTGCTCTCACCTGATCCCTGAAGGTAGCGGCTGGGGATTGCTGTTCAGCCTCATGGCATCTTGTCCTCCAAGATATTTAACATCTGCATAAAACAACTGGGAGGTACTGTTCGGAGATTTAAAGCAAGGTTGCCAAGATGCAAATGACAGCCAACTGTGTTTCTCCTTAATAGCTGAGCTGGCTCTGTTTCTGGGAATTCCAAACAAATCCCTGGAGAAGATAATGGGATAGATGAAGGTCAGTAACCTGAATTGCAGTTGGCTGCATTGTTATAATGTGCTTTATATAAGACTGCCTTGGACAAGTACCTTGTCCAAAACGGTTGAGTCCAGTGGCATTTTTCAGACTCACAAAGTTTTATTCAAGGTACAAGCTTTCGTGTGCACATACGCTTCATCAGATACTGTGAAACAGAAGTTCTTCACATATAGGTAGAGTTCTTCAAAAGTTCTTCACATATAGTTCTTTACATATAGGTAGAGAGAGTGCTGGAGGGGGGTTAATTGGAATACAGGAAATGTTCTGAAATGGCTGCAACCCTAGGTCGCTTTCTCTTCTCTTTCTCAGAAACATTTACCAATACAGCATGCCTAGGAAAAGACTGTGCTACATAAGTTGACTTAGGACCCTGGAGCAAATGTTTGGTGTAGTACTTGACCAAGGTGGCAATTCTTCAGGTAATCCAGAAGTTCAGCCTGGACCTGAAAACAAGTTCCTCTGACTGACACTGGAAATCTCATAAGGTATCCTCTCTGTCTCCCATGGGGTCAGTGGGGAAATGTCAGGCGGTACCATCCTTAACAAAGTTACTCCCTTCTAAATCCATTGAAGCCATTAAGTTTAGAAGAGTGTAACTAACTGACTAGGATGGTAATGTGGGTTTGAGAAATCAGCATGCAGAAAGGGTTGAATTTAGCTGCTGTCAAGATTGGCTCCCACAATTGCTTCTGTGACTTTTAAAATCTCCCTTTACCTCCTCAGCCTTCTGCATGGGCAGACCAAAGCACAGGCAAACCATTTATCCATGCTTACTATTAACCATAAGATCAACTGTTTGTGGAAGGCAAAACAAACTTGCCAACATACAGCCAAAAGGATTTTCTTGGCATCTTCAGGGACACTTTATTCAGCTCTCTGCTTGATCATTCTGCCCAAGGCCTACCGACACTCTCCTTAATGAAGAGCTGTCATTGGAAACTACAAGAAATTTTCTAGAAAGCATTGGATGTGCAGTCACGTTTCCTCTTCATCGCACCACCTGACAAAACATAATCTTAATTAACTACCACTTCACCGCCTGTTTAATTTGATAGATATAAAACCCAAGTAGGGTAATAAAGTGATCCATCATCTGCTATTAAACGCAAAAGGCAGAGCAATGGCCTTGAAAATCAATACTTCGCAAATTATATATATTATTGTGGTGATAAATTAGGCAGTGTCAGCACTTTAGCCATCTCCCTCATTCTGTGACTCACAACAAAGAAGGAAGGGGTTTTCTGAGAGTCGACATGGGCTGATTCTACACTTCCTTTTTTCCCCTTACTGTCAATCCTGCTGGATTCAGATCGATTTGAACCCGAGTCTTTCTGCTTTGTCCCCCCCCCAAAAAAAATTGAAACAGAAACCCTTCTGCACTTGAGCATGAGGCTGCTCGTCTCTTTCCTTTCCTAAAGGAGCGAGCGGGCAAGTGAGCAAGCGGGCAGGTGGGCTGGGGGTACCAAGCCAAGCCAGCAGCAGCCTCTCACAGAATGAGTCAAATCTCTGCTGAGAGAATTGCGGGATTCTGGAGCAGAGTCACTTCAAAACTTTCTAAAAATCTTGGGAGGAAAATCTTGCAACTGGGAACTGGGAATCTTTGAACTGGTGCCCAGCCAATCAGGGACAGACTGCTTCTCTACCTCAGCAGGGAGGATGTTAATCTGTAAAACTTCAGATCTACACTTTAATACTGGGAGCCCTCAAAGCAGCTTGATCAATTATACCAAGTTATCTCCACTCCTGGATATCGCAGGGAAAAGGTAGGGTCACCATGGCTCAATCAGATTGGCTGCAGAGGGAAAATTTAAAGCACCCAAAATCAAAATGGAAATTGAATTCATTGTAGACAGAGGGGATTTATTCAGACTGGGTATGGATAAAAGCCCCATGCAGACTCCACTATAGTATATTGGTTGAAAAGAAGTGGACTCTAATCTGGAGAACCTGGTTTGATTGCTCCCACCTCATTTTTTTTTTGGGGGGGGGAGGTGGATGTCTTCTGTAGTCCATTTAAACAGGACAAATTTAAAGAGTCTGCACAAGAGAGCATGGAAATCACCTGAGCTAGTGGGGAGCAGTCTCCTCACTACTCAGCTTCAAGCTCTGTTATGCAGTCCTCTTAAACAAGAGAGCCCAAAGCTGAGCTGACAGCTGTCTTAGGCTGTCTTGTGCAGCCCATTTAAACCTGCCTATCTAAAGGAACTGCACAATAGAGCCCAAAACAGCTGAGCTGGTGAAAAGACAGCCCCTGTTTTGGGCTGTCTTCTGCAGTCCCTTTAAACATGCCCTGTTTAAATGGTCTGCATAAGAAAGTCCATAAAATAAAATAAATGAATAGCAAGAGCAGTCTGCTCCCACCTCTCAGCTGTTTTGGGGCTTTGTCAATCTTCCTGGTAATTTCCAAATATACTGAGTATTTTCTGGGGATTTTTTTCCAGTTTTCCTAAAAAATCCCAGATACCTTTGGGGTGCCAAAATAAAACCATAAAACCCCAGGGGGGTTTTCTGTTTTTTGTTTTTTTGTTTTTTGGCTCAGGTAGACCTGAATGTACACATCTATTAAATGGCAGAACAGCTTCTAACTGAAATAGTGTAAAACAGGAAAATAGCACAGCAGATCAGCTAAGGTTTTTTTCAAAAGCCTCACACTTTAAGTCACTTTGGTGGTATAGTACACCCATAACAGTATGTCCCTGCTATTGATGATGCCACCCCCTGTCTGGGCCTTAGCCCTTGATCAGTCAAGGCCCCTTAATCCTATAAAGCTTTAAACAGCTTGGGCAAAAATCCCTTCCTCATCACAGCAAATCTCTCCTTCTCTACTCTCCATTACATTTATAATCAAATGAGAACAACTTTCAGCTGCAATAGAGCCAACAGTTCTCAGTCTGAAACAATCAGATTCCAATGGATGTCCACGGATTATCTTCAAAACCCAAAGATTTCCAATGTGTTCAGAATATAAGCTTTCCTTTGAGGGGGAAAAGGCAAATGAACATGACAAATAGAATATGCAAGAAAGAATCAGTATTTTCTTGGGAGGAGCAAAAGTGGGAGCAAATGCCCCCCCCCCAGGAAGCTAGCACTTCACAGGATGTCAAATGAAAGATATAATGAAATCAGCACACCAGGAGAGCCAGAATAATGTAGTGAAGCTCTGCAGAACTTGTGATCCACCAAGCAAAATGTAGCCTACCAGCAATGTATGTTTGCCTCAGTCTGCTAAAGCTAGGATGTAGATGACTTCATTAAGCTTTGTGAGTCAGAAGTTCTTCAAACCTGATATCTAGCAGTTAGCATGTCTCAATATGAGGGGGGAGGAGTTTCAGATCTCTACATTATCCTGAAGATCACTGGGTAACTTTGGGCAACCACTCTTTCCCAACCCAGCCTACTGTTGTTAGGAAATCTGGAGAAAAGAAATTCATGTAAGCTACCCAGAGCTCCATGGAAGAAGGGTAGAACAAAAATGAAACAAACAAGTCATGGATTTTAAAATTATGGAGCACATACATGAACCATCACAATACATGCACCGGAGGGCACTACATTCAGCAACTGCAAATCACCTGGCAGTCCTAGGATCTGAAGAAGTCCAAATGGCCTCAACCAGGAGTAGAACTTTTTCATTCCTGGCCCCTGCCTGGTGGAATGAGCTCCCTGAGAACATCAGGGCCTTAATGGAATTAGCACAGTTCCATAGGGCCTGCAAGATGGAGCTCTTCCGCCAGGTTTATGGCTGAGGCCAGTTCAGACAAGTAAGTATATTAACATTAAGGGCCTCCCCAGTGGCATTCCAAATGATTCTTCCTGTCTGCTTCCTAATGAGAAGAACAGCAATAGAGATGTCACCATTGTTGGCTATTTTTAACAGTTTTAATGATTTTAATTATTTTAATCTTGATGTATTTATTGAACACTATAAACTGCCCTAGGACAGCAGGTCCAGTAGGGGTGATCTATAAATGTGACAATAAATAAATAAATAATGCACCAGTTGCCAGGAATTTGGGGGTGACATTTGATGCCTCACTCTCTATGGAGGCTCAGGTCACCAATGTAGCTTGGATGGCATTTTTCCATCTTCGCCAAGCCCATCTACTAGCGCCCTACCTGTCCTCGGAACACCTGGCCACAGTGATCCATGCAACGGTCACTTCCAGATTAGACTTCTGTAACTCGCTCTACGCGGGCCTTCCCTTGTCTTTGACTCGGAAGTTACAGCTAGTCCAAAATGCGGCTGCCAGGGTCCTCACTAGAACACCTTTGAGGGCCCACATTCAGCCGGTGCTTCATCATCTGCACTGGTTACCAGTCTGTTTCCGAATCAGATATAGGGTATAAGGTATTGGTATTGACCTTTAAGGCTACACGCAGCCTGGGTCCCGTCTACCTGCGGGACCGCTTGGTTGCTTATGCCCCCCGCAGGGCACTCCACTCTGCGGGTATGAATTTACTGGTTGTCCTGGGCCCACGGGATGTTCGCCTGGCCTCGACCCGGGCCAGGGCCTTTTCAGGCCTGGCCCCAACCTGATGGAATGAGCTCCCAGAAGAGCTAAGGGCTCTGCAGGATCTACCAGCTTTCCGCAGGGCCTGCAAGACGGAGCTCTTCCGCCAGGCATATGGTTGAGGCCAGGGCAGCTCTCCCACAAATCCATCAGAGGATCCCCTCCAATATTGAGATCTCTAACATTGAGATCATTATTATTACTATTGTATTGGTGCCACCCTCTTCTGAATATTATTCTCCCCACCAGGCTGAACTTGGGGGGAAGTCGGGTAACTACGATCAGAATTGTGACCACAACCACTTATATGTTATATGTGACTTGTTGTTGATGTTAATTGGGGGTTTTATGGGGATTTTATTGTGTTTTAACTGTTTATGTTGTAAATCACCCTGAGACCTATTTGGAGAAGGGCGGTCTAAAAATTAAATAATAATAATAATAATAATAATAATAATAATAATAATAATAATAATAATAATAATAATAATCTGTAGCAATCAGCAGTAAACTGATAGCAACAATCAGAAATCATAAGAATAGTAATACATCTTTAAAAAATGGCATCAAACAAAAATCCCATAAAAGAGATACAGACAGTTCGGTCCCCAGTGAATACCTATCTAGTTTCCAAAAGCAGGAACACCCAAAGGTCACCCAGGGAAGATCTCAACTGATGGCCATGGGGGAGAAAGGACCACCTTTGTTCCTGTGCATCAGCTATGCTCCTCAAACTGCTACTTCCTGGCTGTTCCTCCACTTAAGGTGGCCCACCTGGCATCAACCGGAGCCTGTGCCTTTTCCAGTATCGTTCCCACTTTGTGGAATAGGCTCCCTGGAGAAGTGAGGGGGTTGCCAACAGTAGAAGCTTCAGAAGATGCTACAAGGCCATACTGTTTCATAGGGCTTCTAATGGGGTATTAAGTTCCAAGGAGGGGGTTATTTGAGTTTTATTTTGTTAGAATTGTGGTGTTTTTAATTATGATTTGAAAGCCTCCTGGACCCACAAGAAAGGCATGACCCAGGGTTTTCAAGGCCAGAGAGGTTGGGAGGTGGTTTGCTATTGCCTGCCTCCATATCGGCCCTGTCTATCAAGGGTGAGAGTAATGTGACTGACCCAGGGTCATCCAGCAACTGTGTGAGACCCCCCTGGTCCCTTGTCCCTTATTCTTCCTAATGAGCTGACCGTTTCAGTCTCCCTGTCTGGCCACCTGAGTTCTAGAAGCGAACCCAGCACAGGAGCCACTTGGGTGCTGGAGTTCCTAGTCTGAGATTCCCTGGTGCCTTACATATAAACTATGACATGATTCCAGCTGTCCTTGCTTATGATGAATTGTTGTATCACAGCATATTGGCCTGTGGGAAATTTTAATGAAACCAAGTACAAGAGAACTGGAAAACTCCAGAAAATTAGATCACATCAGGACCACTCTTTGGGCTAGGATCCTTCTCCTCAGAGATTTCAGCATGATTTTCAGCATAATTCATACTGAAAGTTGAAAGCCTAAGCATTCAGCCTGGGTCATTTCTTACTAGAGAGCCAGTATGGTATAATGATTAAGAGTAGCAGGCTCTAATCTAGAGAACCAGGTTTGATTTTTCACTCAGCCACATGAAGCCTGCTAGGTGAGCTTGGGCCATTCATAGTTCTATCAGAATTCTCTCAGGCCCACCTACCTCACTAGGTTAGGGTTGCCAGTCATGGGTTGGGAAGTACTTGGAGACTTTGGGGGTAAAGCTTGAAGTGGGCAGGATTTGGAGCAGGAGGGACCTCCTATGGAGTCCACCCTCCAAAACTACCATTTTCTCCACGGGAACTGATCTCTGTTGCCTGGAGATGAGCTATAATTCCAGGGGTTCCCAAATCCCACATGGGGACCAGCATCCCTGCACCATGTTCCTGTTATGAGGACAGGAAGGAAATGTAAGCCACTTTCAGTCTCCTTAGGGTAGAGGAAAGCAGGGTATAGAAACTAACTCTTCTAAACCGTAAAAAATAACAATCACCATACTTTCACCTGCAGTCATTTGTAGATGAAAATCTAGCGGCCTCTACTTTTGAAGGTGTCGTTAACCTTCGTCCCAACACAGTTCAGCATGGTTATTGGGCTTTGAGAGGTAGATCATTCAACAAGAAGCCTGGAAATCAAGAACATTTTCTCACTGACGTTGCCTCCACATTGTTTACATGCATCTTTATGTCTCGGTAGAACAGCAAAATAATTGGCTTGCAACCTGGGCTACAAAACTCAAATGTATTGCTGTTTCCAAAAGCAAATAGAAAAGCCAGTGTGCACACATTCCATTCTGGAACCCTCTTCCAGATAAGATTTACTGCTCCTTCTCAGAAAGCGTAATAGAGAAGCTCAACACAGCGATATACAATAAGATGGTGGCTGTTTTTCTGAGAAATGTCTGTCTACGATGTTGCCCTTGAGATAGGAAATGGAATTGGATTGCATTATGGGCACAAGGTACAAAGTGCATTCTAGCATATTGTTTCAGCACACACACCCCTCACTTGCCTGGCTATGCTTTATTGCTGTTGCCCTAAAGACAGCTGCTATTTATTTGTGCAAGCAGTTTTAACTTGGAGCCCCAGATAAAAGATTCAGTGTTAATTGCATGACACCACGTAGCATCCATCACCATGGCTGAAATGTGGTCTTCTTCCTATCTCTTCATTTACATTGTTGTAAATCAAGGTTCATTTAATGATTACAAGGGTACACTGTTTATATCTGATTTATACAACCAGTTTTTAGGCGAAAAATTAAATCCAGGTATTTTAATTTGCCGGTCCAAATTGAACGAGTGCATGGCGAAGCTGCCGTCTGAGCACTCCACTCCTAATGCAGATTCCCAATTTTAATGCACTGCTATAAACAATCTTTCAGAAGTGGCCGAATGAATTGACCCTTCATCATCAGCTGAAGAAGGCAAGCCTCCAGTACACAAATCACTTAGAGCAGAATGCTCATACTTTAGCCACTTGTCTCTATTTGTATTAATGAATTTAAAGCCATGTGAAAAGTTGGACAAATCAGAATATTTGCATTTCAACATTTTCAGCTGTTGGTTTTAAAATCCCAGTTTACAGGACAAACACTGAATGTCTTTCAAGAAGGCTTAAGATTAAGGTGACAAAAATGCGTATTGGTTTTGCCATAAGTAGTATTTTACAATGACTTTCTTTTACTGTCTCTGGAGCACAATACTCACAGCTATGCTACTGGTGCAATGGTATACTTGGGAAAAGAACTCTTCCTCTTCATTTGCAGCTGACCTGAGCTTCATTCACATGGGTGTTCACCTGCTACTAGGGCTGCTGCCTTTGGGTTGGGAAATATCTGGAGATTCTGGAGGTAAGCTGGGAGTGAGCAGGGACATCAGTGGAGTATAATCTTATTTTCACCCTCCAAAGCAGCCATTTTCTTTAGGGGAACTGATCTCTGTCACCTGAAGATGAGCTGTAAAACCAGAGGATCCCCAGGTCCTACCTGGGGATTGACATCCCTACCTGCCACAGACCACTGCTCCATGAGACAGACAACCTTCTCCAGGGATTGTGAACACTGTGGAGTGGGCAGTGTGGAATAGGACCTGCAGGCTGGAAGAGGCTGGTTCTGCCATATGACCAAAGTGGAGTTAACATTTGTTTGACACAAGAGAGATTGCCTCATAGCTGTTATCTGAGGAATCATCATTTTATTCCAGATACATCTTATTTTCTTGGGTTCAAATGGACTCAGGTGATAAATCTCAAACTTTGAACTGGTGGCTTATTTTTCAGTTGGTAGCCATATAGAGATCAATGGGAAATGCTCACTACTAAAAAAAAAAAAGACATATATCCTCACATGATTAACCAGTGGAAGAAAATTTGTTGAAACAATAAAATAATCAATGACACTTGCCCCATTGGTACTGAGGTAAATATAGTCCCCTTCTGGATCTCCTCCAGAGTGGCTGCTTATTATGGTCAAATTCCTCTAGATGAAAAAATTAACCAATTCTGGTCAGTTTGCATTTCTAACAGATTATCAAATCTATAAAACCAGAAAGAGCTGAGAAAACTTCCATCGTCTAGGTGTAATAATTTTCTATACGAATCTGCATTAGAATTCCCTATTCTAGCATTAAAGTCATCTGCCAATTGAAAAAAGGTACTGTGAAAGGGACTTTAATATCATTTAAAATCTGGCCCAAGACTGACCGGTTTTGAGCTGATTGAGAACAGGAAGGGGGGTTAGGCATATTTAGAATTTAGAATATTATAAAATAGAAACTAAAGATTATCTTAACTACAAGAAACAGCTCATGAGTAACAAGAACTTCAGGAGGTTGTGATGCCAGGGCTAACATTTTTAGACAATCAGGCCCCCTCAAGGGTGACTCATAGGTCCTTTCAGGACGTTTTGTGAAAAAAACAGAAATCAATGAAAGTAAATCTCATTGGTCAATTGTGTCTCCTGGACAAAAATGATACCCAAAGCAAATAGAAGGGACCAAGGTTCTTTGCATGAGGACATAGAGAACCAGCCTATTACATTCCAGCAGAATAGCTGTATTGATCAGCCTTTCTGAACTTTTTGACCATTGAGAAACCCCTGCAACATATTTCAGGTTTCAAGAAACCCCAGAAGTCGAGTGATCGTGCAGAATATGGTTGGGAAGCATAGCTGTGTACATGCCCACCTGGGGCCCCTTCCCTTTCCTACCCTCTCCAGGCCGATCCTTGGCCATTTTAGGGGGGGCATATATGATAATTTCATTTTATATAGGCTTAACAAATTTTAAAAATATTTTTTAATTAATTAACTCCCACCTTCACGAAACCTTGGTTGAGAAAGCCTGCTAAAAATGATGGCAGTCAGGCCTCCGATTGGCTGGCAGAGGTAATGGCACCAGGAGATGAACAAACTATTACTGTGGCCTCCACGGGAACAGAAGGAGGATGCCTCTTGAGAAGGTGTCTTTACTAGGAGAGGAATAATGCCTCCTGTGGACTTAAAGAGGATTGAATTTCCAGCAGGGGGAGAAAACGGCCAGGCAGCAGGTGTGCCTCATAAGTCGTTTCTATAGCTCTCCCTGATCAATGTCAAATTGTCCTTGAGATTTCCCCACCTATCAATGATATTACTTAGTTCATCAGCTGGCAAGGCACTGAAGGATTGTATTAGATTAGAATTGGCCTTGTCCACAGGAACATTCC
This sequence comes from Paroedura picta, assembly GCF_049243985.1. NCBI lineage: Eukaryota > Metazoa > Chordata > Lepidosauria > Squamata > Gekkonidae > Paroedura > Paroedura picta. The sequence goes on from NC_135371.1 coordinate 128,187,847, forward strand.
TCACTAAAATTGGCAATACTAAAGAAAGGTTCAGAGATAGAGTCAACACTTTTCTTAACTGAGTCACTGCTGTCAGATTCCTCCTTAGCAGAAGTTGCTATCTCTTGGCAGTGCTAGCAACTCTTTTGCCTCTGTGCAGAGCCCCACAAACAGATTAGGAGGAAAAGGCTCTGAACCCCTTATGATGCACTGCTAGGGCCAAGCTTCAGTGGGCTGGCAGGATAGGTTTGGTACCTGGCGGTGTGAGGGGGGGGGGGTATGAGGCCGTGGAACACAGGTGGTGGAGAATTTCTTACCCCCAAGATGAGCACCCTTTGCACCCACCTTAATCCTCATGCCACACAAAGATATTCATAATCTGGAAGGGTATAAATGTGGGTCCTAAGCTGAGGCACCCAGTTGTTAGGCCCCTCTGCTTGGCATGAACATAGAGATGGCGTGGCTCAGAGCCCAAAGTCCACCTAAACCCAGACTCCACCAGGGGAGTCTCGATTGGCTCTGATGGCTGGTTCCTTACAGATTATGGTTTCATTACTCCCAATGGACTATATAGTCAGTGGCCATATTTCATATCACAGAATGACTCTCTAAACCCCCAACAGACTCTGACAGCCATCCTAATCCTGACCTGAAATGAAATACATGTACATGAGGGTGGGTGTGGCATTTTAAGCATTTGATTAGGCTTCTGTACAGCAACTCTGGCAGATAGTATGCCACACATTTCAACAACTAGCCGTCTAATCTAGTCTTTTCTAGCTTCCTTTAACTATTCTTGGCATTTTGCTACAGATGGCAAACCTTTCTTTAAATGTAAGATATAAAAATAATCTCTCCCTCTAATATGTCTAGGAGACAGAAATATGACTAGATCTCATAAATCACAAAATGGCAACAAGCCAAAGCTCATGTAGGTTCAGTATTGGGGACATATATCAGGAGGTTCCTCAATGCCCTATAAAGTAATATACAATAACCACATCCTATAACATATTATAATATCAAATAACCATATCCTACAAAATCTAAATATCCTATAGCGGAGGCATCATCTGTGCAATTAAAAAATAAAAGGCAGCGAGCCAAATTACACTGAAGGGCAAAGCACCCTATCAAGTTCATTAGTCAATCTGATAGATTTTTTCCCCTCTGACTACAGATGATTCACAATGATCAAGTTACTACCACCAAGCCTTCAGTTTTGTTGGTTCTTCTCCTCCCCCCCCCAAAAAAAAACATGAGTCTAGCTAGTCGTCACATGAGGCCAACAGCAGAACTCCTGGCTACTTGCATCAAAAGACTGATGGCTAGCAGAAGGAGTAGCGCCATGCCTAACTGAATCACACTTACTGGGAAAGAACAGGTCCCAAGATTAAAGGAGTCACTTTCGGCATTAGGCAATCAGATCATTAATCAGAAATCACTGAAGTAATTAAGCAAGGTGCTCTCAGACACAATGCATTCCGCTGCACTGACATTCCTGCCATATTAGCATTTCCTACCAAAAGGTTCCTTATTCATAGTGATCCAATTTAGAGCTCAGTGAGGTAAAAGCCCCTCCATCATTCCATCTTCTATCCTAGCAATTTTCCTTCTATTTCCTTATTTGGAAATATCCCCAGGATCCTGGAACTCTCTTTTCACCTTATCTAATCAGGAAAGCATGCCTGTTAGCACACCTGGCTCCCTTCCCCATATTCCAAGCCAGAATGCACTCTCCTAACAAGGTCATTATCACCACTTGTCTATAATCTGTTTTTCCTTTTAGTTCCACCCAGCTCCTGCACAGTCACATCTTGCAAAGGTACAGCCTATTACTGAGTAGTAGCAAATTTTTAAAAACTTTCATTGTCTTTTCCTATTTACTTTCTCTTCCACACAAAAGCAGGTGAAGCTTTTGGAGTTGTTCATGGCAAATTGTGCCTATCAAAATTTCTTTTTCTATGCACCCATTAGATGACATATTTGCATGCATTTATTTATTTTTATCCCGCTTCTCTTCTCACTTGGATCTCAAAGCAGTTCTCTCCTCCTCCATTTTCTCACAAAAACAGCCCTGTGAGATAGGCCAGGCTGTGGGTTTGTGATGGGCCCAAGATCACCCAGTAAGCTTCCATGGTGGAGGTGAATATTTGAACCCAATTTGCCCACCATTTATCCACTACACCACGCTTGTTCTCATGGACCATTTCCACACTGGGAACCTGGCTCCCATACAGGAGCACAAATCCAGGGTGGATGAGGTGCACTGGGCCAAATGCTTCCCTGTGTGGGAGCAGGAAGAGATGGGGCAACCTGTCCCAGCTCAAACTCCAACCTGCAGCCCAGTACAAAGCCTCTCGCATGGAAATGGTCATGATGGAGCATTGTTTTCTTTTCTAGCTGAACAAGCAAAGGAGAATGAGGAAACAAACTCTACTGAAAATGTATTGAGAATGCCGCAAAGGTTGGGCTACGGCAGATAAAATTTATATCAAAAGCAATATATTTATTGTATAGCGTACACCACAATTTAGTTAAAAACATAAAGCCTGAAGATCCAGCTGCTTGGAAAGTTATCCAAAATCAGTTTTACATAAGCTATAAATCCTTCATACAAAGCTGATAATTATCAAATTACCAACATAACACCTTACGTGTTTCAGCCTCATTGGCCTTCTTCACTCGTCTATAATAGTTTCTAGAAACATTTAGAAAATAAACATTCTATATTTTAATCCTGATGAAGTAATGTTATCCGGCACAACAGAAGGGGAAAGAAAATTGAAAAGTCAAATTGTTATAATAGAAATAAGCATTATTAATATTGTATTTATCTATTTGGAAAATTGTTTTTAAAAACCCTATTTTTACATATATTGCATGTCTTGATGTTAACTTATAAAGCAAAACTTGGGCACTGTCACATGGCAACTACTCACTCATAATCATACATTGGTACTATAATATATAAAACAACATTATATATGAGCTAAGTTCTACTTTACACATGTAGAGGAAACTTTAACCCTCTTAAGGAGAACTTTAAAAGACCAAATGTAAACAAACCAGTACAGAATTTAAAGTATTCCTGAGTATGTGTGTATTCAACTGGCAATAAGATACAGTGGCACATTTATCAGGTCAGCTATATGATAAAATGAAATAATGATGCTATATCACCCACATGATGTGTAATTTGGCTCAGAAAAGGGGGAAGGGAAAGCAGCAGTGGGGAAACTAGCACTGCTCACCTGAGAACAACAAACACTTAGCTTCAGAAATAGTGCTTGCAATTCAGCGCAGCCAGCCCAGTCTGCTCCTTCATTCATTACCTGTGGCAACAACACCTGCAGACAGCAAATCCAAAATACTTATCTTCTCTGTAGAACTCTGTGCAGATGTAAAGATATAGACTGGACACATTCCAGCATCCAGAAAAGCAGGTGTTGTTCTGTGTGGCTGGAAGTTAGATAATGGTTGATGAGAGGGGCATTTAGTTTATTTAATCTGATGATACAGCTCTTATGTTTACAAATCCTAACTTTGACAGGTCTGGTAGTCATTCCCACATACAGTAAGTTACAAGGACAATGAATAACATAAATTACTCTCTTAGAGTTGAATGAGTTTATTAAAAAAGGCCAATTATTGAACACATTATGAAATATTCTTTTAGTCACTGCACAAACACTTCCTGCACAGTGGCTACATGGGGGTGAAAAACCCTTCTGCCAATGTCCTCCCACAGATGTTATCGTTCCCCTGTAGAAGTCTACTTCGTGAAGCCTTTTTGCTCTTTTAGCAGTAAATACGGGAGGATTTTGGCACATCACAATGTTAGATGGAAGTTGCCAATGGGTGTGTGTGTGTGTATAATTTCTTGAACTGATTTATATGTACTATTGTATGTCAAAGGATTTATCATCCTATCAAATTTATAATTATTTTACTCTTGAGAAAGTAAAGTTATTCTTGTTGTATTTTTGGTCCTTTAAATGTTTTAAGATTCTTATCCATAAGTCGGCTCATTAATTCATTCATTAATTTATTTATCTGTCTTCTGGCATTTGTGTAGCATATCCAGGAGATGTGCTGCCCTAGCCGGGCACACACAGGGTTAGTGAAGGGCAAGCACAGTTACCGAGTCCAGCAAGTTCAAAGCGTGTACCAGAGAGTAGTCAAAGGTCCAGTCCGGGTCTTATCAGGAATTGTTAGCTGACGAAGTCCAAAGGAGAACCGAAAGAGTTGTCGTTTATCTTTACCAAGGTCAAGCCGGGAATCAGTCAAACAGAGCTTCGTTGAAGCGTCGGGGAGCAGGAAACCAGTCAAGGCAACGGGTGGACATGTGCACAAAGTTGCAGCCACACTGGGAAGCACTTCGGCTGTGCTTAAGAATAAGCTGAGCTGTCACACCAATTGGCTGCACCTGGCACTAAGCCTTCCTCCGATGAATGAACCCCACCTGAGCCCAACCTAGCCTGTTGCTGTAGTCTAAGCCGAGCACGTTGCCTGCGTGTTGCCAACGTTGTCCTCCTGCATCCCCTCCTGCGCTCTGGAGATGAGTCTGGGCTGTTCAGGGGTGTTGCTGCAGGCTGAGGTAATGCTGGTGCAGAGGGCATGGTGCTTGTCTGGCTGGGACCTGGTTGTGGCTCCCTATCGGGACTTGCCTCTCTAAGCAGCACCCTGCTGCTTTGCTCCAGCTCCTCCACTTCTTCCTCCGAGAGAGCTGGCAGAATGAGCTCAGGCAGTGGTGCAGAGGCACCCTCCGGAGATGGGGCCATGACAGGAGATTAGTCTGGAAGCGAGGCAAAAGTCTTTCATGCCTGCGTCATGACCCTCGTGTTCCTTGGGAGTCTCTCATCCAAATATTAGCCAGGGTCAATCCTGCTTAGCTTTTGAGATCTGACAAATTTGGCCTTGCCTGGGCTATCCAGAGCACAGCAGGACCATTATTATCCCAATGTATCTATGGAAGTCAGCATCTATACTGCAATTCCTAACTGGCAATATTTTTTAAATGATATGGATAGAAACTATCTCCCTCTTAATGTGAATTGGCATCTGTGAGTTGGCATCTGGAGAATACATTTATTTTACAATTGGTCCATAAACAAATTGATCAATTCTGGTGTAAATTTGCACCTGATAGCTGTGTCTGAGGTTTGCAAAAAAAATTTACCTTGAAAAGACATTGAGGGATTGGAGTGCTGATCTCTTTTATCTAGTCTACCTCCTATAGTACATCCAGGAGTTCATCTTGTGGAATACTGGCCCAAAGGTTCTGAACAGATAAATATCCTGAAACTGTGCTGCCCTGCTAGGCCACACTCACTTAGCCAGGTGGTCAAGCTGATTTGGGGGCCAACATGGAGTCCAGAGCCCAGTCAGGATCCAAGGGAGACAGTATACACATGGAAGATGGGCTGGGGTTGAGAGCCAGGGAGTAAGTCAAAAGCCAAACCAGAGTCGGAAGCTGGAAGCATAGTCAGACGTCTATAGCCAGTAGCTGAAGCCAAGGAGCAGGAGCTGGGAACATAGCCAGAAGTCAGAATAAAGTCAGGAACCAGTAGTCAGACAGACAGAGCTTCGCCAAAGCAAACTGGAACACCAAATGTCTGGGAGGATGGGCAGAAAAGCTCACACATTGCACCCACGCAGGACTTTGCCTCAAGACTCTCCTAAAGTACAAGAGCAGGTTGGAGCAGTCCTCAGGGCTTACAGTTAGACCTTATATTCATCAGAGGAAGGAGTTGTACTTGGATCCCATCTACCCTGACAGTGAGCTGACAGGAGTGCTGATCTCCTAACAGCTGTCAAGTTGGTCCAACAGTGCTGTCACTGCCACTCTGGCAAATGCTTGGGGCTAGCGGGGGTCTTGGTACAATGGCACCATTGCTGCAGCTCTGGTGAGTTCTCAAGGCTAGAGGGGGTCTTGTCATGGGGTATGATATAGACTGGCCCATAGGGTTGGGTATCAGCCTGGTGAGCACTAGGTTGCTTGTCATCCAGGGAACCAGGCAGATCTTGATCCTTGATGGCCAGGTTTCCCAGTGGCTGCGTGAGAGTACTTGGTCCAGACAGCACATCTGGGTTGGCTACAACTTCTGGAGTGCCCTCTGGCACCTGAGCCAGAGTTGCAGCCAGACTGGGCATGATCCCCCCCCCCCAAGAGGGTTGTGTTCTGGCTTCTCAGGGTATTGATGGAAAACATGAACATCCGTAGTGGATTCCTAGAAATGGTTCTTTGGGCTGGTGGTTCGGGAACTTGACAACCAGTATCTGCAAGCTGCAGAAGGGACTGGTGGATCACTGGATGTATAGTGTTGTTCAGTTGTCTATAGGTCTGTTTTTCTAATTTATTTAAATTATTATGCCAGTCTGGAATCTCCTTTTGTTCTAGTTTTTCCAGGTCTTCTAACACCAATTCCTGGAATACCAGTATCCTTGAGTTTTTAGTAGAGGGATTAAATGTAGATTTAGGTTCCAAATTCAAGACTTTCAAATCCATGTCACTGGTCTCCTTATTATCTTTTTAAAAATGATAATATTTCTGAATAAACTTTGGATTTCCACCCTTTACTAAAATGAGTTGCAAGGAGGTGTAGGGATGAAAAACAAACTTACCTTCCTGTAATAGTGGCCAGGCCCCACCTCACTTTGAGGGGAAGTTTGTCCACAAACACCCTTCTTGAAGATCCCCTATACATCACTTTCACGTTACCTGACTGAAATGTACAAATGGATGTCAGTTTTGCCCAGGTGGATGTGTGTTACAAATCCCAAGCCAAAATCGAAAATGGACACTCCGGTTGGATGCCATGCTCCCAGGAGCTGTGTGGACCCTTTGGATGAGGTCACTGGAGTCCACAGGTAGGTGTTAACTGCCAATTCTTTCTCCTCATTCAAAAAAGAAATGCATATCTGCAGGACAGTAAAGCTCTTAATGGTCTTACTAATTACATCAATATTAAAAGCTTTTTGCTTTCCTTCACCTGGCAGAATTCAGTTAGGAAAATCACTAACAATCTGTAACGTCCTACAATCTAGCCGTCCTCAAGAAACCACTTACAGTTTTAGTCTCACGCAGATAAGGCCATCATGGCTTTGTCTCTTTTTCTGGGAAATTAATAAGAGGTCCATCCAAGGCAATCCCAGGTATTGTTTCCATTCTTGGAAACCTCTGGAGTTCCACATAAGGTTTTGTCTCAGACCTGAGAAGACCATTATATGACCTAGTTTATTATACACGCACAGTCATTTCAAGTACATTGTTTTAGAGGCTGCACTTTAGCTTCAAGATTCAAAACTTGCTATTTAAGGCACACACCAAAATTGTCTGTGCTCTCTGGGATTCCCTGCACACATCTACTTCCCAGCATCCCTTTGCCTCTCTGGCTGGGGTCCAGACTTCACTGCCACCCCACATACACACATAACGCACCTCCGACCATGCCACCAGCCCAGACCCACCTGAATGCTGCTGCCACTGGCCCACCAGACTCTGAGCCACCGGGGTACAGCAACGATGCCACCTGGGGCTGGCCATGCCAGAGATGCCAACGCTAACTGCCACCAAGCTGCCCAAAGCCTTCAGCCCATTGTGGCCATGGCAGCCCTGCAGCGCTAACAGGTAGTCCCACCACGGCCAGGACAGCCCCAAAGCAGGGACAGACAGTCAGTCCTGGGACTTGGACATTACCAGAAGCAACCACAGGGACTCTGGGAAGACACCAACCCCAGGAGAAGGGTTCTTGAAAACTCAGGGGTGGAGCAGAGGGAGTGGGAGATTGAATGGAGCATAAAAAGAAGAGAACAAGTGACAGGACTGGGTGCTGGAAGGACAAGAAGAGCAGAAGATCCTACAGAGGAGAACGAATGGAGAGAGAAAGGAGCAGAGACAGGGAGAGGACACCAAAAGAGAAGAGGGAAGGTGTCAGTGGGGGCAGCCTGGAGGGCTGAATAGCATTCTCGGGACTGACAGGCATACCCCAACTGAGTCACCTGAGAGCAGTGAAGAGAGCAAAAGCTCTGGGAAAGACAACCCCTCCCCTGCCTCCCATCTGGCATTCCCTGAAAGGGGGCACCCCAGCACCCCAGCACCTCGGGGATCCCAGGGGATACCTCACACCTATTATATGTGAGACTGACTTTATCTTCCCTTGTATGTGTGTTTTTGGATTCAATACATTCCTCCCTATATGCTCGTAGACATTATCGTTTCCAAAGGTGCTAGTCATTTCTCCTGTGGACTTCTTCATGTTGAGATGGTAGTTCCTCTATCACACCATCTGAACTCTGTTTTTCTCATCTTATATGTGTGTTTAGTTTAAGTTCATATGCTAGTTTGTTGATTACTTAAATTGCTGTTCTTTTTTAACACAGTCTGGTTAGTTCGAAGCATTTCTAAGGGACTAACCCTGGTATACACTGGTGGAGATCCCATTGTTACCCCTTTGCTAACTAAATTACCCAGCAATATCTAATTTGGGTATCAATTGTAGAGGGATTTCCTCCTCCACTTTCTACTTTTCTCAAACCACAGAATATGTGTTTTTTTGGATGGCAGAAACATGTTCCTAATCTACCTAACCTTGCTTTGAACAATAAAATCAGAGTCCAGTAGCACCTTTAAGACCAACAAAGATTTATTCAAGGCATAAAATTTCGAGTGCAAGCACCGAGGAAGAGTGCTTGCACTCGAAAGCTCACACCCTGAATAAATCTTTGTTGGTCTTAAAGGTGCCACTGGACTCTGATTTTATTGTGCTACTTCAGACCAACATGGCTACCCATTTGAATCTTGCTTTGAACAGTCACCTAGAATGAGTGACAGAGGCTAGCCATGACTCTCTATTTTGATCTAGAAAGAACAGGAAACCCCAGGCACCTTAGATTATTTAAAAGTGAGGGGAAAATACTCACCAGTCAATCACATTCCTCATGTCTTTTCAATCAATTTCATAACATGTGCCAGTACATTTCATACACGTTTAAACCATAACATAATAGAAAGCAGCCTTAACTATCTTAGCACCACATTATTATAGAAGGAAAATGCCACCTCCTGTCCAAGAAAGTGAAGTAGAGAATACGTTTGCTTTTATGCGTGGCTTCTCAAACTGCTTGAGACTCAGTTAATCATTTCTAAGGGTTCGTTTCATCTTAATTTAATTAGCAGAGTGTCCTTGCTCTTGAACGTGCTCAATCAGTAGCTGTCAGTATCCATTTTATAGAACAATGAAGATAATGAATGAAAACTTCAGAGGAGAAAATACTTTTATAGTCAGACTAAAGAACAGGTATAACACCTGCCTCAATGATCATTAAGGGGATAAATGTGAGTTAACTAGTTAATCGTTTGAAAGAAGCCAAATGTATCAGCTAAAAGTATGGGTCTAGGAAAGAATGTCTGTTTGGAGCATTTATGAAGAATCAGAAATAGGAGGGTTCCATTATACTTATGCTGTTCTACCCTACTTCAGTTTGCTGTTATGGTTTGTTTATTATTGAGTATTACCCAGCCATGCAGACCTGAACATGTCATTCCCAAGCCCAGGTAAATGGGGAGGGTCAAGGAAAGACCTAGCAACCTACATTTTAAAAAGTTGCCAAGAAAATCCTATGGTACAGCTCCCAAACAATTTTGATATGGTGCCCAATGGAGAGCCCCTCAGACAAGAAGTTACCCAACAAGTGACTGGGGAGGAGCAAGGACTTGCATTTTTTTGTTTGCTGTGGCAGTGGCGGCCATCTCAGCAGTGGCTGGTGGCTGCTGCAGGCGGCCAGCTGCCGAGCCATGGCACTGGCCGCCTCCATGCCACCTCCGCCCCCGCGTGTGCGCACACCACCCCCGCCGCCACAGTTGGGGTCGCAGCGATGCGGCGGTTGAGAACCGCTGAGTCAAAAGGTTACAAAAAGGGACACATGAGAAATGTTTCCCCCAAGTAAAGAGGTTCTGAATACTATTTGCAAAAGCATTATCAAAGATCAACTAGGGAAAGAACTGACTGATCCACAGAGCATCAAGAACAGGTGGTGGGAATACATTGAAGTTCACTCTCTTCAAAATTAAAAAAAAAATAGATCTTGAACCGGCCATTCCTGAGGAGGAAATCAAATGAGCATTGAGTCAATTGCCAAACAACAAGGCTCCAGGCATTGGCATCATACCCGTGGGGCTGCCAAGATGCATACCAATCAAAATCATTACAGCTTTGTACCAGAAAATCTGGGAAACTAATAACTGGCCAGAGGAGTGGAAACAATCTGTGTTCAGCTCACTACTAAAAAAGGGTGACTCAAAAAACTGTTCCAATTACTGTACAATAGCCCTAATTTCTCATCCTGGGAAGTTCCTGCTCACACCCTGAATAAATTTAAAAGTGAGGCAAAAATATTCATGAGGCAAAAATACAAAGTGAGGCAAAAATACAAGAAATATTTTGTATATTCGCAAAAATATACAACAACAGATAGCCACAACCATTATGCAGGCCCTATTGCTGCATGCCCCACCTTAGTCTGGGTCAACCCATGTCAGCCAAGTCTTTGTGCCTAGATAACACTCTGTTTTCAATGATATTTTGATATTCACAAGGAACAGCATCTTGCCTTCCGAGGTGTGGGGGAGCAAAGGTGGGTTTACTACATCTGCTGATGGTTCTCATTGTTGTATTGAGTTGTACATCAAGTTTATGGACACGAGGGTTGTAGAGCCACACTGAAGCACTGTATCCTGCAGTACTTTATGCCAACCCCAAAGCAGGTCATCTAAGTGTTGTAGCAGATGCACTTTGAGTTGTACCGCATAAGTTTTGAAGGATGTTGTTTCATGTGTGTATTTTCACAGCTATGTTAATTGCAGTTTATAGCTCAAGGTCCTGGCCAGAATGATGCCAAGTTCTGTAGGTGTAAGATTGTGTGTGAGTTGAGTTCCATTAAGGTAGATTTTGACTTCAGTCCTTTCAATCGATCTGTGTCTTGCTGCAGTCACCATATCATTGGCATAAGCAAACTTTCTTATGAGCCAGTTTGGTGTAGTGGTTAGGAGTGCGGACTTCTAATCTGGCATTCCGGGTTCGATTCTGCGCTCCCCCACATGCAGCCAGCTGGGTGACCTTGGGCTCCTCACGGCACTGATAAAAAATTGTTCTGACCGGGCAGTGATATCAGGGCTCTCTCAGCCTCACCCACCCCACAGGGTGTCTGTTGTGGGGAGAGGAATGGGAAGGCGACTGTAAGCCGCTTTGAGCCTCCTTCGGGTAGGGAAAAGCGGCATATAAGAACCAACTCTTCTTCTTCTTCTTTCTGGATATCGTCTCAGGAACATTAAAGAGGTATAGATTGAAAAGAACTAGAGCTGGACCAAGCCCTGAGGTAGCCTGTTATTCACTTTTTTCCTGCTTGCTAGCTGACTGACCCATAATCACTTGGCAATTTCTATCATTCAGCTTGTAATTTGAGAGTCAAAATAATATTCTGTGGAGGGAAATTGTAAGGACTTTTACAGCAGACCATCCCTCCATACTGTGTCAGATCTATGAAAACTGCTGATATCTTAAGGCACTTCTGATACCCTGCCTCAATAAAAGTTGTTCAATGAGAATCTGATCTTCACAACTACCCTGAGGTCTAAAACCTGCGTGTTCTTTAGGGGCATGTTTGGTAATTCTGTTATGGATTCTGTTCAATATTAGCCTCTCAATGAGTTTATAACAGGAGTTCGAAAGGAAAATACGTCACAGGCATATGCACCACCACCACCACCCCACCACCCCCACAAAAAAAAATCAGACCTTTTTGGGTTTGGGGAGACCTGATCTGAACTATTTAAAGCCCGCCTGAAACAGCTCTTTCAGATTTGAGGCTAGTTGAATCATTTCAAAGCTCTCCAACCCCCCCCCCCCCCCCTACAATCCAACATTTCTTGTTGAAGTTAAACATGTAAAATTCCAGCATGGGATTCAAACCCCCAAAGTCAGACCATAACAGCTGCCAGCAGATGTCTCATGCTTGTCCTGATGCATGTCAGAGCCCAGCCAGCTGCAACCCTGATTCTGAAGAACAGGCTAATCTGCACATCTGGCCAGGATCAGATCCTGAGCTTCAGCCACTGCCCGCAGTCTCAGCCTCTGAAGTACCAGGACTGTCTTTGGAACCCAGCCCAGCTCTAAACACCCAGCACCGCCAGCCTCTAGACACCCACCCTGTTGCTAAAACCCCAGCAGCAGCTGGCTCCCCACCCCTATCTCCAGAACCTAGTGAACAACGATGTAAAAAGCAATGCTTTGCAGGAAAGGTGGAGGAGCGCAGGGCTAATTGCTCAAGGAAGATCAGGCCCGACCTGTGAATGATTAGCTGCATGTCGGGCTTAAAAGCAGTGAGCGCAAAAGCCCATTTGTGCTGGCAAGTTGTTTCTTCCAGATCTGCACCTCCAGAGCCTTGTTCTTGACTTCTTGACCCTACTTCCTTGTCTGACCTCCAGCTTGTGACTTGACTACAAGCTTTCCTCTTGCTTTTATCAGACTTGGCGTGTGAGTCACTGATTTCTGGCTTTAGACCTCGGCTTCTGTTTTGTGACCACATCCTTGCTCACGCTCTTAAATTAACTGGCTCCCTGCACATCTCTCCCTGCTGCACTTGGAGACTTCGTGTCACCCATGATACTGGGGGGCTTTTTGCACGGCTTCAAAATCGCACAATGGTTGCTAATTGGAAACGCTATTGATTTGCCTTAACGCATGACGTCGTAGACAATCTGCAACACTCCTGAAACCGATCAGCAAAAAGCGCTTCGTTGTAGCGCTTTCAGGGGAATCCCAAAAAGTGGATTCACCCTCCGGAAAGCGCTACACTCTTGCAAACAATCTGTAACACTAGCGATAAAGACCTGTGCGTTACCATTGTTGCGGTTTCTTCAACGTCCCTCCTCCTGAACCTGTCCTCCAAACTTCCGGCGAAGCGATCGCCATTTTTTTTCTCCGAGCGAGCGGGGATAAACGCACCAGCGAGCCTCTTTCTGTTTAGAGGCTTCCCTGGCTTCAGTCCTTTACCTTTAGTCACTAAACACAAACCACATAAAAGCCCGTTTGCTGAAATAAAGTCCCTTTATTTTTTACACATTAATTCAGCCGAAAATCGGGCCCGTGAGGGGGGGGGGGATGTTTTTTTTATCACTCGAGACAGCGTGGCAACGATCATACGATCAAACGACAGCTCACATTAGGCAGCTGGATGGGTCTCTCCGTTGCAACGAATCTACCTAGATTCGTTGCTATGGGTCTGTTTTTTTTTTAAAAAAACCTTTCTTAAAGGGAAAGGGGCTGTTTGGGAGCATGCTAACGGCTGCCCATTGGCTGCTTGATGGCCAGGGACGGGACGAGTTTGGCAATAGCGCTTCCTTTCTAGCGATTTCTGCCGAGACCGGAAGCCTGTGGGAAACGCTAAAAAACGCAACTGATTCCACTACAAAGGCAGGTATGCATAACAACGAATTCCACTATTTTAAATGGCGATTTTTCATTCCGCAAACAATTTGCAACAAAGATCCCCGTGCGTAAAGGCCCTGGCTTTCTAGCTCTGCAGAAGTCGGGAATGCCTAGTTTAGAGTGCCCAGTGAAGCATAAGGTGCCGTTTGTTGGCCAGAAACATGTAGTAAGTGGATAAAAATGTCCCCAAGAAAGTTAGTGTCATACACAACAGAAAACCCCCTGCTGGATACACCAGTACTTTCACCCATTTTGAAGCCAACATGTGTCTCAGTTGTATGCCTCAGTAACCACTCCCCACCAATTGTCTGCAAGTAATGACTGGGGAAGGCACTGGCAAACCACCCCATATTGAGTCTGCCATGAAAACGCTAGAGGGCGTCACCCCAAGGGTCAGACATGACTCGGTGCTTGCACAGGGGATACCTTTACCTTTACCTTTACCTAATATCCCCCTCCCACTTCTGTCCTCCTTTGCTGTGCTCCCCAGATTGTGCAGGCATAGTCATAGAAAGTGCTAACGAAAGTGCGTCTAGTCAAGGCTATGGTCTTCCCAGTTGCAATGTATGGCTGTGAAAGTTGGACCATAAGGAAGGCTGAGCGTCAAAGAATTGAGGCTTTTGAACTCTGGTGCTGGAGAAGACTCTTGCGAGTCCCTTGGACTGCAAGGCGAACAAACCGGTCAGTCCTAGAGGAGATCAGCCCTGACTGCTCCTTAGAAGGCCAGATCCTGAAGATGAAGCTCAAATACTTTGGCCACCTCATGAGAAGGAAGGACTCCCTGGAGAAGAGCCTAATGCTGGGAGCGATCGAGGGCAAAAGAAGAAGGGGGCGACAGAGAATGAGGTGGCTGGATGGATTCACTGAAGCAGTCAGTGCAAACTTAAATGGACTCTGGGGAATGGTAGAGGGCAGGAAGGCCTGGAGGATCATTGTCCATGGGGTCGCGATGGGTCGGATACGACTTTGCACCTAACAACAACAAGTCATAGAAATAAAATTTTTCTAGCCAAAAGGTTTATTAAAGTATTAAATGCTGCGGTGAACCCCATTGGGAAAAGTCAGGGATTATGAGTGGCACGCCTGTCCTCACAGCTAGCCAATGAGCGTCCAGTACCCCTCCCACTGAGAACTGGTTTTCCTTGTTCTTGAAGATTTGTCATCATAAATGTTTTAAATGCATAATCTTTTGCTACAATAGGCAAAAAATAATAATAATACCAGTACACATGTATAAATGGGATCACTTTTAAAAGGGATGATTTAAAAGGGTAAGCAGTGAATAAAAGGTAAGTGCATAATCCTCCCAGCTTCCAGAATAGAAACTATCTTTGCTTTTTGGAATTCCCTTGGGAGTCTTCCTGTTTTCATGATGTCAATCAGAAACTTCACAAACCATGCAGTCAAAGCCCTTTCATTCTTGATATTCATCAGTGCCTTGAAAATCTCATTAGCACCGAATTCCCCTGACAACGTGTAGTCTTCAGGGCAGGTGTGTTTCAAAATCTGGAGAGGTGTTTTTTATCCTGATTGTGAAATCTCAATCCTTCGGAGTGCTGGATAGGGATACTAGGTGGGTTTACAGCTAGATTTTTCAGCAGGTTCCAGGATATTCTACTGAAATCCAAATTTTCAGTTGCTTCAATCCATTTTTTGTCTGTGTGCAGCATCAAGTTCAAGGTAGTAGTTCGTTTGCTATTCTGGAATCTTTGCTGTCTAGGAAATTTTGATACATCTCTACCATTGTAATAGGCCCAATCAAAATAACCAGAATCAACCAATTCACACCCTTCCCCTATCCCAAAAAGTCTCATTCTCATACCAATTTTAAAATGGCCACAAGCTCTTCCTAGATTTCCCCCCTCTGAACAAAAAGCTGTCCTTTTCTGTGAGTTTTGTTCAGACCATCACTGTTAGCAATATTATTTTGGTTGGTCTCCCTAAGGCCTTTTATGCACGGCGACAGCTACTACGTGCTGCCGCCGTGCCCTTGCAGTGGGGCAGGATGCTCCGCCATTCCCCATGTATGCATGGGGGCGGGGCTTGCTGGCTGCCCCGGCATAGTGCACATGCACACGCTGAACACCGGGGCCAGGAGGTAAGCCAGAGTGGCAGGGGGGGAGGTTTGGATGGCCCGGGGGAAGTGGGGGGGGACAGGCTCCCTCATGCCCAGGTGGGGTCAGGTTGGCCAGTAGTCTCTCCATGTGTGGGGTTGCCAACCTTCAGGGGAAGTGTAGAGATTGCCTGGAATCTAGAACTGGAGGTCTTCAAGCAGTGGCTGCACAGGTACATGAATAGGGATGCTTTCGGATGATCTTGCATTGAGCAGGGGGTTGGACTAGAATTCCCACCCACTCCTGACTCTACCCCCAAAATCTCCAGGTATTTCCCATCCCAGAGCTGGTAACCCTACGGAGAACCTAAACCTGATTTGTATTCCTCAGGCCATGCAGCTGCTGCAAAGAAAGGTGCTTTAAAGGTTCATGTTGCCAGACCCTTCCTGATCGCTGGTGGGGGATGGGGGTAGGGTTGCCAATTCCAAGCTGGGAAACATCTAGAGACACAGGAGAGGAACCTGGGGAGGACAGGGACCTCTGGGGGTATAATGCCATAGGGTGCACATGCCATTGGTGGCTATTAGTATAGGTGGAACACTATCCATGGAGCAGTGATGCTTTGTTTCATTGGCACGTGGGGAAGGGACAACAGTGTGTGTGTGGGGGTGGGTGGGTGGGTGGGTGAGTGGGTGCTTCTGGGGTTGTGGCCCTGCTGGTAGATGCAAACATAACTTAATGGCTTCTTTTCCCATGTATCTATGGAACCTGGACAATTTCATTATGCTGTATGTTAATTTGCCCTCTCACTCCATCTATAAGTCTGGACTGATTGTTTTCATTCTGTGATATTGTCCCTGAGGAAGTGTGCGCGTGCATGGAAGCTCATACCTTGAATAAAATTTTGTCGCTCTTAAAGGTGCTCCCTGGACTCTAATTTTGTTCCCATTGACTCTTCAATGAACCAGACTTGTCATAGCAGCAAAAGGTGGTTTATTGACCAAGCCAAACAGAATACACGAGGTTTCCTGTGGAAAGTGGTTTGTTAGCTACATACAGATCAATACGTCCATTAGTAAACTGTGGCACAGCATCCAAACACAGCCATATAATAACTCCCTGCCAAACCAGCCAATCAGACCCCTCAAACCCATTTGTAGTTCACAAAGACATATATCAGAAATAAAACTGGAGGTTGCTTGTCACCCCTTGAAATCTCCAGTCTCTACCTGGAGGTTGGCAAGCCCCCGTCAATGGTATCCCTCGGTATCAATCTTAAAATCTTGTCACCTTAGCATTATGGCCCGTGCATAATGGGAAGATAATGCCTGGTTTTGGATGTTGCTTTGTACAAGTGCAACATCTGACAAAACTACTATATGTGTTGTTTTTTTTATTCAGAGCCATTTTCTCTCCCTAATACTTGCTGGTCTGAACATAACTATTTCAGACTCCCAGCTTCTTTCTTGCTATTTATAAACTTGTTAGGATTTCTGAAATCTAAACAGCAAAAGTCCTAGCAAATTCTTAAGATTGAGTTTTATTTTCATGGTTCAGTGAAGGATATGAGAATTCCAATTTGTACTCTCAGAGATGCATTCATTAAAGAAAGATTCAAGATCATCTATGGCATTTCATCTAATTTACATTTGCTTTCTGTATCAGCAAACATAGATTCGTATTTGGTTTAGACTTTTCATAATTTAAAATAGCAGTTCAGTATTTTACTGTGCGGATCTCTGTGTTCAGACAAAATAATCTACAAGGCTATTAAGAGGGAAACAATATTTTTAAAGGAAAAAAAACCTTGGACTGTTCCAATCACACATCACACAGATGTATATAAGAGCCACTGTTTTCATTTTAAAAATATTACATTGTTTAGAGCCAAGTCAAAGGTCTGGAATGGATCAGCTGGAGATTGAAATAAAGAAGAAAAACAGATAAATTAAAAGATAAAATTAAGAAGAAATTGAACCCCAGAAGGAAATACGTTCCCAAAGAGAAGGTGAAAATGATGTCCACGTACCTTTCCCTCTTTCTTCTTTTTGTTGCTCCAGAACTGGTTTCTGGCCCCAAGTGGCTGGTGCCTCAATTCACACTTTAAATCTAAATTCTGCCAGAAGTGTTTATCTGAGAACTCAAACCAGTCACATATGCATTTATACAAAGCAGGATATCAGATAGCCAGATAGACTCCTCTCTCTCTTTTTGACTGCATAATTTAGAGATTTATATGAGATTAATCTCATAGGCTGAAGGTAAACCCCATGATCATGTATGGAATTTGGAGAGACTGAGCTGTTGTACTTGCTTCATGTGAGTGGATGTCAGAATAGTCAATGATCAAAAGGAGTGATCGGAAATCTCACTAGAAAGTATTCATGTCATTGCCAACCTCAACCATAACTATAACAAAGAGCCTTGAGTCCAAGAGATCTGACAGACAGTTCCAAGAGATCTGACTGGTTAGCACCAGCTAAGCAGAGAAAGACTTCTAAACTGGATGCTGAGGAGAATTCAGACTGATTTAAGCTCTTGTTTGTTTGTTTGTTTGTTTGTTTGTTTGTTTATTAGATTTCTTACCCGCCACTCCCATACGGCTCTTGGCGGGTTAGTCTGTTTAAAACCCCAATAAAATACACTAAAGTACTGACAGTTTTTTAAATTCAACCATGACTGAGAGCAGTTTAACTCTGAAGGAGAACTGGAGGGAAGGAAATTTGGCAAAGAAATTTGGAAAGTAGGCAAAGACTCCCATATCGGCCAAGAAAAGGGGATAAATCATCTTAAGAGAAAAGAAAATCCCATACTCAAACAGGGAGTTAGCTCTGAGGAATGCAGAGATCCCTGATCTGGTGTGATTAGAAATTGCTTTTAGAAACCTAAGGAGTCAGTTAAAAACTCAAGACAAGTATTGGTATTTCAAGAGATGGGGGCTGTGTACTAAAAAGAGTATGCCAATCTTCTGGAAACCAAACTAGTTAAAGAATACTCAAAGAAAGTATACTGAAGCGTTTGGAGGAAACAATGGAACAAAAGCCTCTCAACATTAAGTCACTTGGAAATGCTTAAACTCTCATTAGCCTGAATCATAAGAACTAAAGTCAGTACATGTACTGGCTTTATATCAGAAATGTCAACCCATGATTTCATCTGACTTTTCTCCTCTATGATAAAGTACTTTGTTATTTTTGAATTTCAAAAACCTTTGAATGCCATTTAAGTTGCTTAACCTTCCCTCAGATTCCTGGGCTGGACAGCCAGAATTCTTCAACAAACCGAAAGAAAAAAGGAGAGGAAATCTTGCCTTTGAAGAAGAGAAGTAGACAGGCCATCATAGCTATGTAAACCACAGTAGCTCTGTCACCTGTGCCAAGTTGCCTCATGCCAGCAATCATGGAATCATAGAATCATAGAGCTGGAAGGGGCCATACAGGCCATCTAGCCCAACCCCCTGCTCAACGCAGGATTAGCCCTAAGCATCCTAAAGCATCCAAGAAAAGTGTGTATCCAACCTTTGCTTGAAGACTGCCAGTGAGAGGGAGCTCACCACCTCCTTAGGCAGCCTATTCCACTGCTGAACTACTCTGACTGTGAAATTTTTTTTCCTGATATCTAGCCTATATCATTGTACTTGTAGTTTAAACCCATTACTGCATATCCTCTCCTCTGCAGCCAACAGAAACAGCAGCCTGCCCTCCTCCAAGTGACAACCTTTCAAATACTTAAAGAGGGCTATCATGTCCCCTCTCAACCTCCTTTTCTCCAGGCTGAACATTCCCAAGTCCCTCAACCTATATTCATAGGGCTTGGTCCCTTGATTTCAGCACTCACCATATTTCAGCACTCACCATAGCCCAGCAGAAGGAATAAGAATTACAGGAAGATAATTACAGGGAGATAAGCCTGCCAGAGAGGGATAGGGCTGTTGGAGTGAACAAGGTAATTCTAGCACTACCAGCATTTCTGTGACTCTGGCCAGTTTAACAAAGTCTCCTATTAGGAAGCAGACGCAACCTAATATTCAGGATATCAGCAGAGGAAGCTGTTTCTGATATATTTCCCCTTTGTTTGAGAAAGAAAGGAGATACAGTCCTTATATATACAGTCCATGAACATAAACTAAGCCCAGGTTTCCACGGGGGCAGACAAGGCATCGCAGAGTGAGAAGTCCACTAGGAGCCCACAGCTACTACAGTCATCTCCAGAAAGCTTCTTTTTAATCTTCTATCAGTGCTCCCTGCTTACTAGCTAGTCCTCACTTTCTCTAGTGCTTCCTGGCAGCATCTTGGACTCTGAGGAGGGAACAAAGAAGATCCACCGACTCTTTTGTTCTTTTCTGTTGCTCAAGAAGAAGCCAGATTTGCCTTAGTCCAAGCTCAAAGAGGAGCATATGAATGAGGACCACTGTAGTGAGGAGCCTCCAGGTCACTGTAATAGCAAATAAGCAGAGCTGGGAAAGGGAAAGGTAGCTGTAGCAGCTGTCAGAAATACTAGGGGGCTTTTTGCACGCCTTCAAAATAGCACAATGGTTGCCAACTGAAAACGCTACTGATTTGCTGTTTTGCACAACGTCGTCGACAATCTGCCACACACCTGAAACCAATCTGCAAAAAGCGCTTCCTTGTAGCGCTTTCAGGGAAATCTCCAAAAGTGGATTCACCCTCCGGAAAGCGATACACTCCTGCAACCAATCTGCAACACTAGCGAAAAAGACCTGTGCGTTAACATTGTTGCGGTTTCTACAAAGTCCCTCCCCCTGGCTCTCTTCTCTGATCTTCCGGCGAAGCGATCGCCATTTTTTTTTCTCCGAGCGAGCGGGGATAAACGCACCAGCGAGCCTCTTTCTGTTTAGAGGCTTCCCTGGCTTCAGTCCCTCCCCTTTAGTCACTAAGCACAAACCACAGAAAAGCCCGTTTGCTGATGTATTTTCCCTTTAATTTTTACACATTCATTCAGCCGAAAATCGGGCCCGTGAGAGGGGGGGGGGTTTCCACTCGGAGGAAGCGTGGCAACGATCAAACGATCAAACGACAGCTCAAACACACTAGTCAGCTGGATGGGTCTCTCCGTTGCAACGAATCTACACAGATTCGTTGCAATGGGTCTGTTCTTTAAAAAAAAAACCTTTCTTAAAGGGAAAGGGGCTGTTTGGGAGCATGCTAACGGCTGCCCATTGGCTGCTTGACGGCCAGGGGCGGGACAAGCTTGGCAATAGCGCTTCCTTTCTAGCGATTTCTGCCGAGACCGGAAGCCTGTGGGAAACGCTACAAAACGCAACTGGATTCCACTACAAAGGCAGGTATGCATAATGATGAATTCCACTATTTTAAATGGCGATTTTTCATTCAGTGACCAATTTGCAACAAAGATCCCGGTGCGTAAAGCCCCTAGGTGCTACTTCCACCTAGAGGCTTCTCTTGGAATGGATCCTCATTCACATGTTCCTAAGTGACCTGGGACCAACTTTCTCCATTGGATTCCTTTGGACCCGTTTCCAATTTACCTCTAGCTACTAAACCTTTACTGCCAATTGAGATTTCTGTACTTCACATTTCCTCTTTGGCTTTTTGATCTATCCCAGCTCAGGCTCAGCCATGAGAATGAAGCCATGCATCATAATTCAGAGGCCACCATATATCTTCATTTCAGTTCAATGATTATTCAGTTCTGCTTCCTCAGTTTTTACTTGGCTAACATACCCATGTATCACCACTTCACGCTACTCAGGTTTTGTTTTGCGGCTGGTCAGTGGGGAAGATGAAGCTGTATAATAAATTACTCCATCCTCTGTTTCGCCTCCCTCCTCCTTTCCTGAGAAAGAGGATACGTTCTCTGCCAGAGCCAATGCCCTGCAGACACACACCCTCCCTCCCTCAACACCAATTATTTATTCTTGTTCATTATATACAATCAGGGCATTTGTGTGTACCACGTCAGCAGCACAAACTCCCTTTACTTACTAATAAGGCAAGGAGACTGATTTCTGAAGATAGATGCTGCTTCTGGCAAAGCATCCAGGAAACAAGGCTGTGTAATGATGACAGGGTATTACTGACCCTCCATTTTATGCCCAGTCCAAGATTACATTTATTTGGCACTGAGTTCACACTGAAGGATACAACTGGGATCGATTTGTTTTCAAAATATCCCTTTAAAATAAGGGGACCCCAACTTGGTGCCTGTGGGTACCACAATGCCTACCAGCACTTTTGCTGAGCAGCCAGGCAGGTGCTTCATCATCTCTCCTGAGTTGTCAAACTCTCGCTCCTCCATCTCTGCTCTGCTAGCTCAGGGGAGGCTAGCAGAGACATTGGTCTCTGGAGCTTCTCCTGGAAGAACAAACAGCTCAGCCGTACTGGAAAGTGTTCTCACTTCTTGATTAGGGATGCCAGCTTCCAGGTGAGACCTAGCTCCTCTCCAGATGAAAGAGATCAGTTCCCCTGGAGAAAAAATGGCTGCTCTGAGGGGTGGGCTCCATAGCATTGTACTCCACTGAGGTCCCTCCCCACCCCAAATCCCACCCACTCCCAACTCCCCCCTACAAAGTCTCCAAGTACTTCCCAGTACTGCCTTGGCAACCCTATTCCAATGCTTCTCCCCTTGGGTCTGCTGAGGAACTGACTGCTCAGATGGGGATTCCATTAGTGTGGGAGGTGTTCCATTAATGTGACTGCTACCATGCCATAGTGTTTAAGTCTTAGCACCTATTGGACATTTGAGAGCTGATGGCCTTGGGAAAGACAGATGACAGCACTTATGTTCAAGAGCCTGTGTTTTATCAATGGTGTGATTGTTAACATAGGTATTGCCTGTGTATATGATGCTTTATATATTCACTAGCTTCAAAGCCCATTTATAAAAATGGGGGTTGAAAGGGGAGAAGGGGGAAGGGTAAGGGACATGCCGCCACCCGCCCACCCCGTGTCCCAGAGGGTCCCCTGAAATGCGGCCCCGCGCTCCTCCCTCCGAAGCTGACAGAGAACCGCAGGCCCACTCACCGGCTTCGCGCTGGTCCTGTCCGTGAACGGCCCGGGCGTGGGCAAGGAGGCCGGGTAGCACGGAGGAGAGGCGGCCCCGGAGAGCCGGCTGCTGGCCAGCCAGCTCCCCGAGGCTTCTTTTCGTCTGCAGGCTGGCTCGGGGAACGGCGCTGCTGCTGCTCGGGCATCCGGCTGCAAGAAGGCAGCTCGGACTCCAGATGTTCTGCAGCTGCTGGCTGGCTTCGGGGACGCCGCTGCTGGCTGGCTTCGGGCTGCTGGCTGGCTTCGGGGACGGCCACCCGCCGCCCCGAGGCTCTCCCAAGCCTCCTGCCAGCCGGCGGAGTGGCCTCGCGGTGTCTACGACGCCGCGAGGCCGCTCCGACAGCCAGGAGGAGGCGGCCAGGCCCACCCGCCACCCCGAGGCTCTCCCAAGCCTCCTGCCGGCCGGCGGAGCAGCCTCGCGGCGTCTACGACACCGCGAGGCCGCTCCGCCGGCCGGCAGGAGGCGGCCAGGCCCACCCGCCGCCCCGAAGCTCTCCTGAGCCTCCGGCCGGCGGAGCAGCCGGGAGAACGCTGCGCGGCCGACTGCTCACCCATGGCTGTCTGCGCGGCTCGGCTGAAGCAGGCAATGGGGAGCCGCGCTTCGCGCGGCTCCCCATTGGTTGCTTGGGGCAAGATGGACACTTGGAGGGGCAAATCAGGAGCCGCTTTGCGGCTCCTGATTGGCCCCTCCAAGTTTTTATCCCGGACAGGGCCCGCCCTAACTCCTCCCACAGTGCCCTTACTGCTTTATTCAGTCCGTGGCGCTCCGCGCCACGGGGCTGTTTAAAGATTACCTGAGAGCTTATGCATCTGTTGAAGTTAAATGGTGTGGATATTTGGATATCGAGGCTCTGGTCCTGTTTTTTTAAACAAGAACTTGGAGATGTCAGTCTTCCGTGTTTGAAACAGGTCTGCATAATGCAGCAGGCCTCCAGCTATGTTTGCAAGCCTACTAGAAGTGGAAGAACTTTTTGTTTATGCTGTTTAATTGGTAATGCAGAAACAAGCACTGGAAAGACTGCAATAGTTGGTTTGTGGGCTGTTTTTGAAAGACTACATATTTTGCAGATCTGACCCAAAAGCAACAAGGACATACACTTTAGTTGTGCCATAATTGGTTGATGAGTCATATAGAGTTCATTGTGAGCAAAATCCCTATTGACCCAACACATTTAGAGCTGGTTGACAAAGCACCCAAACATTTCAGGAAGAATTATAATGCCCACCAGTGGGTTGAATGAAACAGCTCTAAGAAAAGCCAATGCATATGCACCATTGTGATGAATTTTGGGCAAGTCACTTTCATATGCCAAATGTAGGTATGTCAATGCAAGATGTTTTTTTTTTAATTTCCCAAAAATAAATATGCTATAGTAGACTGCTGCCTGAATGGGAGTAATATGCATATTGTGCCTAGGACCTGATAATATCCAGGCAGTGGTATTCTATCCCCAATGTAGTCTCCAAGTGGACTTCAAGGACCCATTATGCATGGGCCAGAATGCCCGAAATGGCGGTGGCAGGGCTCGTGGAAAATCCCCGATTATGCCCGCCATTGCCGCCATCCAGGGCCTGTCCTGACCCAGGCCCTTGGAAGACCCACGTTAACGAAACATAGATTCTTCTGGAGTCCTAGGTCCCCCGAGGGCGCAGGCGAGGGCTAGGTCAAGCTAGCCCCGTGCATAATTGGAGGAGCTGGGGTTTTGGCCCACCTTTTCCCCCAAACTATGGCGTCCCTGCAGGGACGTCTTTGCCCCTGTTGGCTCTGCGGAGCCAACAGAGTTGACCCCCCGCCCCTGGCATGGTGGGAGAGCAGCATGCTGCTCCTCACCATCCTGCAGTGGGGACTCCCTGCTCCCAATCCCTGCCGCTGCCGCCGCCGCTTTACAACACCCCCAGCACTTCCAGTCCCGTGTTGTGTCCACAGGGCCATTGCAGCGGCACAGCCGGTAGAACTCCTCCCCCATAGGGGACGGCAGGGCTTTTGGTCCCGCCGCAATGGCACAGCATTAGCACGCCGTAGCTGCCACCGTGCATAATGGGTCCAAGGGGAGACTTACGTATAGTGCTATACTCAGGATCAGGTGTGAACAATAAAAAAGTGAACAAAGCCAGGGCAGTAGAGTTGTGTGGCATGTTAAAGACTGACAAACTTTTCTTCCTTTTGTCGCCTAGAGCCCACTTCTGCAGGGACAATGAGCAGAGCCTTACTGTGTAGTCATTTTGCAGAGTCTTGAAGGTGCTACATGAAGGTGTTTTTCTTGAAACAGACTAGCATCACTACCCTATGGAATTAAAGCCAGGACATAAAACTACACTTTTAATAAGGAACAAGAAATGGCCTGACAAATCTGAGGTATAACTTTTTTAAAGTACACTTTCAGCTTTAGGATACTGGGCCATAGGTTCAGCTCAGGCCAGGTCAGGTTCTTGTTTTTCATATTTTATCCCTAGAACAGAAAACCTTCCAAAGATCTTGGGTATTCCTGTCAATGCAGAAAGAACTTCTTTCATGTCTCAGGGGAAATAGCTTTTTGGTTTTATTAATTTTTATTATTATTGAAATATTACTTTGTATAAGGGCTGCATAGAAAATAACCCCATTTCAATCCATTCAAGAGTGAAATTAAGTTGAACAACAAAGCAATTTCTATTAGCAGAAGGAGGGAGAAGGAGGAAAACCAAATTAGGGATGAATAGAGAACTCACAAAGGCAGAGAAGTGTGTCAGGCAATAGCGAAAATAATAAATAAAAATAACTGCCGAAGCATCAGCAATACAATTGTACTGAGTTATATATCTCAGGGCTACTGTGTTCTCCTCCAATAACTTGCAGATGCCTGGTAGCTCAAAAGTAATGGTGATGTTTGGAGGTGATTTTCAAGCTGGGTCACTACAGTGCACCTCTACATGGGGCTGTTTTGAAGACTGTTCACAAACTTCCATTAATACAGAAAAGCGGCAGAAAGATGGTTTGCTGGTGTGAATTATACAGGCCATATTCCACCAGTTTCATGAGTTCCAAAATGGCTGCTGTTCATTTCCATGCCCAGCTGAAACACCTGCTTGTTGCCTCTAAACAGCCTGGAATCAGGACAATTTTCTCAGCTCCCATTAAAACCTTCCTGTCAGTTAAGTTCTATTTCAGAGGCCCAGGCTTGCATGCCTTCACTGATGGGTAAACAAACAACAATATTTGGGAACCTCATTTATGAATACCTCTATCTCACACAGAGAAATTCATCTGGCAGGTTTCCAGGTAAAAAAATGGTTTCCAGGTAAAAGTACCAACAGGCAAGAGTTGGTGGATGAGGTGAAGAAGGTGGGGACCCTAGAGGGAAGTGACCATGTCTTCATAGAATTCCTTTTGAGATGGGGAGCCAAGGAAGCTTGTAGCCAGACGCGGATGTTGGATTTTCGTAGGGCAAACTTTAATAAACTCAGAGACATGATGAGTGTCATACCATGGACGAGAATGCTGGAAGGGAAGGGAGCATGTGAAGGGTGGGCGCTACTCAAAAAAAGAGCTATTGCATGCTCAATCAGTGACTATCCCAGAAAGACGAAAACACTGCAGGAGCTCTAAGAAGCCTATTTGGATGAACAGAGAACTTCAAGAGGAACTAAGAAAGAAAAGGGAGATGTTCAGGAAATGGAGGGAAGGACAGAGCTCTAAAGAACAGTACCTACAGGTTACTAGGCACTGTAGATCAATCATAAGAAAGGCCAAAGCTGAGAGTGAGCTAAGATTGGCCAGGGAAGCCCACTGTAACAAGAAAAGATTTTTTAGTTATGTGAGGAGCAAACGTAAAGTAAAGGAGGCAATAGGCCCACTGTTGGGTGCAGATGGACAAACTCTAATGGAGGATGCAGAGAAAGCAGAAAGGCTCAGCTCCTATTTTACATCTGTTTTTTCCCACAGGTCAGAGGGTTTAGGCACATCTAGAGATGGCAGTAGCCAAGAGATAGTGTCTAGGTGGCAGACTGACATGGACAGAGAGGCATTTAGCTACACTGGATGAGTTCAAATCCCCTGGGCCGGATGAAATGCACCCGAGAGTGCTCAAAGAACTTTCCAGAGAACTTGCAGAACCCTTGTCCATCATCTTCGGGACCTCTTTAAGGACTGGAGATGTCCCGGAGGACTGGAAGAGAGCAAATGTTACTCCGATCTTCAAGAAAGGGAGGAAGGATGACCCGGGAAACTATAGACCAGTGAGTCTGACCTCTGTTGTGGGTAAGATAATGGAGCAGATATTAAAGGGAGCGATCTGCAAACATCTGGAGGACAATTTGGTGATCCAAAGAAGTCAGCATGGATTTGTCTCCAACAGGTCCTGTCAGACCAACCTGGGTTCCTTTTTTGACCAAGTGACAGATTTGCTGGATCGTGGAAATTCGGTTGATGTCGTTTACTTGGATTTTAGTAAAGCTTTTGATAAGGTTCCCCATGATGTTCTGATGGATAAATTGAAGGACTGCAATCTGGATTTTCAGATAGTTAGGTGGATAGGAAATTGGTTAGAGAACCGCACTCAAAGAGTTGTTGTCAATGGTGTTTCATCAGACTGGAGGGAGGTGAGTAGCGGGGTACCTCAGGGCTCGGGGCTCGGTCCGGTACTTTTTAACATATTTATTAATGATCTAGATGAGGGGGTGGAAGGACTACTCATCAAGTTTGCAGACGACACCAAATTGGGAGGACTGGCAAATACTCCAGAAGATAGAGACAGAGTTCAACAAGATCTGAACACAATGGAAAAATGGGCAAATGAGAACAAGATGCAATTTAATAAAGATAAGTGTAAAGTTCTGCATCTGGGTCAGAAAAATGAAAAGCATGCCTACTGGATGGGGGATACGTTTCTAGGTAACACTGTGTGTGAACAAGACCTTGGGGTACTTGTGGATTGTAAACTGAACATGAGCAGGCAGTGTGATGCAGCGGTAAAAAAGGCAAATGTCATTTTGGGCTGTATCAACAGGGGCATCACATCAAAATCACAAGATGTCATAGTCCCATTGTATATGGCACTGGTCAGACCACACCTGGAGTACTGTGTGCAGTTCTGGAGGCCTCACTTCAAGAAGGACATAGATAAAATTGAAAGGGTACAGAGGAGAGCAACGAGGATGATCTGGGGCCAAGGGACCAAGCCCTATGAAGATAGGTTGAGGGACTTGGGAATGTTCAGCCTGGAGAAAAGGAGGTTGAGAGGGGACATGATAGCCGTCTTTAAGTATTTGAAAGGTTGTCATTTGGAGGAGGGCATGATGCTGTTCCCATTGGCTGCAGAGGAAAGGACACGCAGTAATGGGTTTAAACTACAAGTACAACGATATAGGCTAGATATCAGGAAAAAAAATTCACAGTCAGAGTAGTTCAGCAGTGGAATAGGCTGCCTAAGGAGGTGGTGAGCTCCCCCTCACTGGCAGTCTTCAAGCAAAGGTTGGATACACACTTTTCTTGGATGCTTTAGGATGTTTTGGGCTGATCCTGCATTGAGCAGGGGGTTGGACTAGATGGCCTGTATGGCCCCTTCCAACTCTATGATTCTGATTCTATGATTCTACCTTCGGTTCCCAGGTAAAAGTAGTCTTTGGGGCGTTTTCCCCTAGGTCTCATAGCATTTATTATACTCATTCTTTTAAATCTCTTAGTGATTAATTCTGTCCCATGATTTTATTACAGATCTCTGGTTCCTTTTATTGATCCCATATATCAATAAACTATGGATATTGCTCCATAATTTCCTTATATTGAGCAGGGGGAATTGAGCACGAACTAGTAACATTACTTCTGTAAAAATCTCTTGTTCCAAATCTTCAAGCTATCTTTTGAATCTGAGAGTTTATGGACATTTGAAGAATCTGCAGGGGCACTATGTGAATGGGATATTGGTTTCTAGGTACTGTATTACCTCAGGCATATCCAGGAGATGTCATCTTGTTCTGGGAGCTGCATGGGAGTAGCATTTTTGGAAATCAAGTCGGAATAACACTTACATTATCTGAGCATAAAGGTAGGGGGAATTATATGGGTCTTTCCCCCCAGAGCTGACACTCCCTATTCTACTGGCAGAACAAGCATATGAACTGATGTACAGCTGTGCATGACAAAAATATATCCCACGGAGAACTGGTTACTCCTTTATACTGCCTGCGCCTTCAAGCAGCAGTAAGACAATGGCTGCAGGAAAAGGTTAATCAGAGACCTGACCCTCTACTGGTATTGCATATTGTCTGTGTTCACAATCTCCCATAACTTGCCCTGTTTTAAATCTATCATGATGGCGTTTGCTTGGCAAACAAATCAACATTCATCAGGGGAATTCTGATGGATGACATGAACCATCTTTCTGCAAACATATTGTCGGCAGTCGTTTCACCTTTACCTTCAAGCAGCAAAAAAACCTGGAGAAAGAGAGCCAGAGTGTCCACATCGTGATTCACCCTGGCTGACGCTGTGAAAATACATATCTGGGACTGAGAAACTGCCAAAGCAGCCTAGAAGGCTGCCACTGTATTCATGATTATGACAAGGTATTTCTTCACTGCTCCTTAAATCACATTCTCCCCCCACTCCCTGCTTTTGCAGAGTGCAAGTTTTCTTAATGATCGAAGACAGTGGAACAATGAAAAGTGGGAAAAGATCAATTCTCCTCCAACTAGTAGAGCAAAACCTTGGCAGGATAGCTGTTGGCCTACATTACACTATGTTCAGGCCCCAACAGTTCATCTTGTCTTCAGTTTATTTTATTCTGCTTTTGTCAGGTAAAGTTAAATGGTAGCTTTTAGTCCTGTTTTGACAGTGTCTAGGGCTGGAATGTTAGAGAGGACCTTGTAAGCCTTATGAGGCCCTTTGGGGTCTCTGCTGTTGCCCTCCCGAGGCCGCCTTTCCACATCCCACATGCTGTGGTCATTTCCAGAGCACGACTGTGGATACAATCCTTCTCAGCTATGCCTGCACTGCAGCCCCAAGTCCCCTTTCTCCCTGAAGCAGCATTGATGAGGTGCATTTAGAGCTGCAGTAGAAGGAGGGATGAGAATTTCATGCTGTGTGGGTGGGAATTAGGGATGCCAAATCTGGCTTGGGACATTAATGGGGATTTAGGAGGGGGGGCTTGGGAAGGTGGGGTTTAGGAAAATGAGAGACCTCAGTGAAGGATAATGCCATAGAGTCCACTCAGCAAAGCAGCCTGAGAAACAACTGTATCTCCAGGAGACCTCCTAGAGGTTAGCCATCATGATGGAAATCCTTCTATCCATGCAGAAACTCTGTTAGGATCCAGTTAACAAAGAATGTAGGCATGCCAGTCCCCAGGTAACAGAGATCAGTTCCCCTGGAGACAATGGCTGCTTTGTAGGGTGGCCTCCATAGCATTATACTCCTTTGAGGTCTCTACCTGCCACAAATCCTGCCCACTCCCGGCTCCACCCCCCAAAGTCTCCAGATATTTTCCACCCAGAGCTGGCAACCCTAGAAGAATGTAATGTAGAATCATATCTGGTGGAATCCTGAACCAAAGCAGAAATGACATCAAAGTACACATTCTGTAATTTCATTTTATCTTTTTCTAGTTTTCATCTGTTGTCCCTGTACACTCCAGTGTTGCTCTTTGATGCCGTCCACATATGGAAAGAGCAATACTGAAACGTCCTGCAAGGAAGTGTCCTACAGTGCGATCCAAAGCAAAGTTACCCCTAAGCCACCTAAGCTTGTGTTTCTTCAGGTCAGTAAACCAGAGAAAGGGGATTCTATCTGAAACAAGAGACTGGTAAATATAGCTGACTGTACCTAGATGGCCCAGGCTACAGCATTGAACCATTTGTAATGCTGATGAGTGGCATGCACAGGGGGGAAACTGCTGACTGGACAGGGATGAAATTAACATTGTTTTTAATAAAATGTAACCCTTGCAGTATTTGTGACAACTCCATTCCTTGATCCTCAGGCCAGTATCTCAGCCTGCTCTGAGCTAACCACATGGCAAAGCATTTGTTATGATAAACTAGAAATTCTAAAAGGAATTTAGTCCAGCTGTTGCTTTCTGTGCACAGGAAGGACTCTGGGGGGGGGGAGTACAAGAGGAGGCATTTAGGGGCAAGAGATGCTGCTAGATGGAAATTGCATGGAACAAATAGACAGTTGGAGGGGAGAAGACAAGACAAAAGAAGTCCCAGTTCCTGAAGGGAAATACCTTTCCTGTTGATAGTCTAATGGTCTTTGGCAGGGAGGGGGTGGTTTCCATAATGTGCACATTTAGCTCAGTCGGTTTCACAAGCAGGAAGTGGCTAGTCCAGTTCAGACCAGCCGGAAACCTGGGCTGGCTTTTCTAGGCAAGAGAAAGAAACCTAGTGAAGCCAAACAAGATGGAGACCTGGCCTGGCTTCCTAGGTTTGTTAAGGAGCCCTACATAGTCAGTCTCTGCCAGGTTGGTTTCTGCATGATTCAACCTGCTCAGAATCTCAATCATGGGCTTCTGTGAGGGAAAGTACCTCTGTGTGAGGCACCCTTCCCATTATGGACCACCTTTATGGTAACATAAGTATAGAAGAAGAAGAAGGATCTGTGGTTATGTGGATAAATATACCCAAAGGCTTTGTGTAAAAGCTTTATTCATTTCTTCCTCAAATTGCTAGCTCCCCTCAAAAGCCACACATTTTCAAGTATTGCTCTTCACTGGGACAAAACACTCGAGGAATCTTTTCAAGAAAGAGTCTTCTGGTAGGTTATTATTCCAGAGGGCTTTTGTAGACTGTGAAATAACCTGTGCAGTCTTATATGTCCAAAGGATTTTAAAGTCCAAACATAGGAAAGTAAAACTCAGTTAAGCTGATGGCTATAGAAATTATAGGCCTCAGGGTCTGATTGAGATAAAAATAACAGAGCTGGTCATTCTCACAGAACACTTGGGTAAGAAATGAAAAGTTTCTGCTTATCCATTTCTTACAAGTTTTTCTTACTTGCTTAAAGGAAAAATAGACTACAATAACAGTGCTGTGGAACAATCTCCAAAGACGTTATTTTCAAAAAAACTAATTTTCTAAGAGATCTCTAGCCTCTCCTTGTGTCTTTCAGTTTGAAAACATAATTGTTTTGAGTTCCTCACTCTACTTCTATCTTTACTTGAACAAATTATTCCTTATCTTCACCAGTCCTATTTCACAATAGACTACCCCCTAGGGTTGACAGCTCTGGGTTGGGAAATAGCTGGAGATTTTTGGGGGGGGGCGGGGATAGAGCTTGGGAAGGCTGGGGTTTGAGGAGGGGAAGGTCCGCAGCAGGGTGTAGTGCATAGAGGTCACTCTCCAAAGCAGCCTTTTTCTCCAGGACAACTGATCTTGGTAGTATAGAGATTTGGTAGTATAGAGAGATAAACTATAATAGTGGGAGATCATTTGTTGCAACCTGGAAATTGGGAACCCTACCCTTTCTTCCTCCTACCTTCCCCTTTTAAAATCCCACAGCACACAGAAGGCCCTTCCATATCTGAGCTTGCCATGATTGGCCTTCCTTATCTGCATCAAACTGGAATATAACAATGAAGGTGTAAGGGTCCCCAGCCTGTTTGAGCCTGTGGAATTCTGACAAGATGGTTGGTGCAACCACAAAATGGCTGCCATGGGAGTCAGAGCCAACTAAAAATACCAGTGAGTGCGGTTATGCATAACTCTTGCTGATCAGTCTTCAAATTTCAGACAGGATTTATTTAACAGGATACCTTTAAAATCAAAATGTTGTTAAAATGTATGCTACTGTGTAGCCCCTTCAGACTTAAGGGCCAGGTTCAAAGTCTAGAGTAGCATTCATAAAGTTAAAGTAAACCAATTTATTTAAACACAATAAAAAGCAACTGTGAAACACACTCCCAAAGAGACAATGATTGGTTCCTTGATAGACTTAAAGCGGAGTCCTACTGAGACAGCACTGAGT
Source organism: Paroedura picta (assembly GCF_049243985.1). NCBI lineage: Eukaryota > Metazoa > Chordata > Lepidosauria > Squamata > Gekkonidae > Paroedura > Paroedura picta. The sequence goes on from NC_135371.1 coordinate 128,220,332, forward strand.
GTTCTTCCTGAGGCTAAGCGTGGAGCTGAGTCCAAGATGTCAAGAAGGCCTTCATGCAACAGCAGGAACTCTTCCTGAAAAGATGCTGGAGGAGACTTCAAGCTTTTTCATTGCCCTAAGAGCAGTTTTCCTTTTCTCCTGGCAAGACAAAGTGGAGCAGCTGAAATAGCAGATGTGAAAATAGGCAGTAGTTGGCTGGGTCAGATGAATCCAGGGCCTTTTTTAAAAAGTGGCCTAACCATGGCCTCCTTTAATTAATTTATTTTATTTTATTTATTTAGATTTTTATACTGCCCTTCCCTACGGCTCTGGGCGGTTTACATAAAACATTTTGGAACATTTACATAGAACACTATCAAAATCAATATAACAGTATAACAATAACAACACACCAACTGGAACAATTAGAACAGCACTTCAACAATAACTTTGACAATCCCTGGCTCGGGTGCCACTTGTTGGGATGAGAGAGATTCAGACACACACAGGTATCCGAGTGTAAGGGAAGTCTGCCGACTTTCAGCCAAGCTCCTCCTGAAGAACAGCATCTTTTATTAACGTCACTTGCACATAACATGTATCCATGTATCTCTTTTGGCCTTCAGGCCAGTACTCAGACACAGAAGCTTCTTGCATGTAAGCGTACAAGCATCTATTGTTCTTTGTGCTTTCTACTTGCATTGCGATAACAGCGTGTTCAGCAGTTCACTTTAGCAATACACACAGACACACTAGGCCTGCACCACAGATAGATAGATTAGATAGACAGATAGACAGATAGATAGAAGGTTAACAACCAACTCTAATGAGATCTGAGCTTGAAACATGTAGCAGTGGTGTTCCTCAGGCATAAGATGAGCCTTAGAGTAACTGGAATTAGAGAAATGATCCCCAGAAGAGGGAAAGTAGAAGATTCCTTGGGATGATTTAGGGAGCAGTAGAGTTTATCCAGACTGAGGGTAGTAAAGAAGCTGGATCCTTATTTTTTTAAAACACAGTTTCAACCTATCCAGTGGTTTCCAAATATGTAGAGATGTGTGGCTTAATATGGAGTTCTAACAGAAGGAGGAAGAGACTTCTGACCCACCCTGGAGCTGCTAGTTCCTCCTAACCCAAGGCACCACCAAAACAGCTGGTTTGAGTGGGATGGTCAGCTGGTCACAGTCTCTGTGACCCACTCCAGTCAGTATTCTGGCTGCAGCATTTTATCCAAGCTGTTGCTTCCAAACAGTCTTCAGGATAAACCCATGTACAGCACATTGCAACAGTCTAATCTAGACATTATCTTCTCCTATATAAACCCAGAGCCTGTTATTGGGCTTTAGTCTGAGCACTGGGGAGGCCACTGTTGTTCCTCCATGCCGGTCTCCTTCTCCTGCTTGCCCTTTTTTCCATTTTGTCCAGCATGCCTGACCCCCTGGAGCTGTTTGTATGTTTATTCTGCCATTGCTCTTTTCAACCCTGTCATGTTGGACCTTGCAAAAACAGGCCTCAGAGTAGCCGTCAGGCTGTCCAAAATGCAATCATTAGAATTCACTAGAGTCTTTGCCCCATTTACAACTCTTGGTCTCCTGCCTCCCCTTCACAGCAGATTCTCCAGTGTGAAGTTTCATCAGGCCAAACCGTTCTGGAGCTGTCCACAATTGTGTGTGCTGAATCAATCAATATGGGACTTCTGTCCTCCCCCCCAAAAAAGATTTTTATCTAACATGAAGCATTCGCTAGTCGATAGCATCGTAATGTGCAAGAAATATGCTTCCTGAATCAAATGCTAAGCAGATTATTTTTGCTGTGTCCAAGGCAACTCCATCTTCCATCTCTCTTTCCATCCTCCTTCCCAAAGGCAAAGGATCAATAAAGTTATGAAACCTCCTTTGTGGCCTTCAGTGTTGATAAACTGCCTACAATAGCACACAATTCAATATGAGGCGTTGGAGGAGAATACATTCCGAAAGTTGGTTTTAGTTTGACTTTTCTTTTTAAAATGCAAATGAGGAGATAACTTGCTATTTACATTAGCTTTGGTGGTAGTGGGAAGATACCACTGAGCAGAGTGCCACAAAAAAACCTCGAACTTTCCCCATTTTCCTAAAGCAATAATGTAAAACTCTTGTTCATGTGCAACAACATAAAACAAGTATATTTGGTGCCATGATCCAACACTGCCCTGTACACCCCTACATGTCCATTTTTGGGACCAAACTAACTGGGTTCTGGCAGGGCCTCCCAGACCTGGCCCCCCTCTTCGTCCCCTTCCAAACATGGTTTTATTAAATTTGGTTAAATTTGGTTGTGATCAGAATGAGGTTTTTAATTATTTTAATGTCTATTTATCACAGAATTGTTTAATTGTCACAATATTATGTCCATGTATATTTTAAGGTTGTACACCAACCCAAGACTGCGGGCTTGAGAGGGGCGGTATATAAGTTAATAAATAAATAAAATAAAATAAAGGATGAGGTGGCTGGTTTTCCATCTTTGGAAATGTTTAAACAGAGGCTGGATAGCCATCTGATGGAGAGGCTGATTCTGTGAAGGCTCAAGGGGGTGGCAGGTTACAGTGGATGAGCGAGAGGGTTGTGTGTGTCATGCATAGTGTGTGGGGAGGTTGGACTAGATGACCCAGGAGATGCCTTCCAACTCTGTTATTCTATGATTCTATGATGAAATTGCAAATGCTGGAAACTTAAAAAGCAAACCAGTGTTTGGGTGGCACTTTCAGTTGTAGCAACCCAAAATAGCTCCCAAAATAGCATGCAGGGTGGACCAGGAAGCCAACCCTGCCCTAGAAAAGGTACCCCATCATCTTGGTCCCACTCCCTATGGAAAGAGGAGGAAAGGATGAAGAGCAGGCAGGAAGTGAGGACCACTGACTCACAACAGCTCTTGCCTGCCTTGTGTGGGACAAGGGCTGCTGGTTCATGCCCACCTGCCTCATATGAGCAGGATGGGGATGCTGGCTTGCAGGGACTGTTTGTGTCCACTCAGACAATGCAGGGTCTTCTGGCTATCAGAAGCAGTGAGAAGGTTCCTGAATCTTGATGGACACCAGCTTCCAGTAGTAGTTTACACCTGCCTTGACCAAAGCAAGGGCCACCAGTTGGTGGCATCACCTTGCACCCACCTTGTACAGGGCAGGGACTCCTGGCTCACGCCTGCCTCATGCCTGGTGTGTGTGTAGGGGAGGGGGACTGCCAGCTTCTGTGGTTGGCAACTTGTGCCCCCCTTTTGCAGACCAAGAGCCACCAGTTTTGGGTGGCAGCTGCTCATGCCTGTTTCACACACAATGAGGCCTGCCAGAATGTAGCAGCTCCTGTCCACCTGGCATGGTGGGCCCTGGACTCATACCCACCTGGCATGAGGCAGAGGCTGCCAACTTACAGTACATGTTGCATGCAAAGCGAGGGCTGATAGCTCATGGTGGATTTTGCTTGTCTTTCGCAGGGCCACCATGCATGAGGTGAGTCTCACCGCACTTGGGACAAGGTGGTCCTAGTAGGGTTACTTCCCTCCAGGTCATTACTCCCTCAGGTCCCTCAGGAATCAGTGTGCCCTGATTCCATGACCCTCACCAGAGGGAGAGGGAGTCAGAGGAGGGGACAAGAAAGGGGAGAGAGGCTGCAAGGGGGAATGACCATGGGGACTTTAGGGGAGGATAAACAGGAGAGGATGGGAGAGCCAAGGGATGTGTCCAGTTCACTGCATGGCATCAAACAGTAAAGGAAGTAGGAGTAATCACAGACACTAGCCATTAGAAGAGAGATCAGCAAAGATCGGATGACTGGAGAATTATAAGTCCAATTTAAATGCCTAGTAAACTACTGCAATACATAATTAAATCAGCCCATTTAAAATTCCACAAAAAGAGAGCCAATGTGGACATGTCAAGTGAAATCCATTTGACTGGCTAACTGCCTTACAGGCCAGCCTTCAATTTTCTCTTGCAAGCACTTCAGTGGGACTATTACCGTGGCAGGCTTTGAAGGCTGGATTGCCTGTGGCTAGTTAGCGCTCCTCGATCCCAGGCAGGCCGTTGACAGAAATCCAACATGACAGCCCTGTGAGTAAACTGAAAGCCTAACTTGACTCAAGTGCCCATCAGACAGGCACAAATAACTTGTGGCAACATATTACTCAAAATTAGTAAATCAATGCCATTGGGGAAGGACATAAGAAGGAGGGCCCCATGAGTGCTTGTGTTGAGCTGCGAGTTGTTAAATGCTTTCATTATTGAACTGGATGAAATTATCAAATTTATGGATGACACAGAAAGCTCAAGAGGGATGGAAAGACTTTGGGGAGATGCTTTGAGAATGCATGAGTTATAGGACAGATCAGAGAACTTGCCTCCAGTCTGCAACATGAAAGCACGAAAAAAGGGGGCAAGAGTATAGGTAGCAACACAGTGACAAGAGAGTGGCACCCATAACAAGTGTGTCTATAACAAAAATCAACTGTAATATATTCCAACTAGAAATATAGCCCATTGCAGATTGAAATGCAATGGGCACTAGCAGTGAGAGTGGGTATGGGGGGGGGGACTACCTGCAGTCTTTCTTCGGATCTTGCGGTGGCGGCGAGCGGGTAGCGAGCGGGCGGCGAGCGGCTGCATGTGTCCCTGGAGTCCTGGGGTTGCGGAGGAGTAGTCCTACACTTGATCTTAGCCAAAAGGCTGAGAAGCGGCGGCGGAGTCCCAGCGGGCCCTACCAGTTAATTCCCCCCCCCCCGTGAAGCAGCCTACCTAAAGCATAGGAGGGAGGAAGAGCGGAGAGCCATTCGGAGGCATTCTCCCTCCCTCTCTGAGTTCCTTCCTTCCGGGTGCCGTAGCCGCTCGTCGAGGGCTCCTCAGGCTCTTCTCCCCGCCCCTTGCTGAGCAAGGCAAGCTTGGCTGGCTGGCTGACGGGTGGGAGAAGGAGGCTTCGGCCCATCGGCAGCAGCAGAGGTCAGCGCAGCAGGAAGAGGCGGCGGAGAAGAAGGCGGAGCCATGGTACTTGGATAGCTCGAATACTTCGAGCTCCTGTTTCACTGAGGGTCAATCGCTGCTGTGATTGACAGAATCGGGTTTTGGGTATGCCAACCCACCCACAATCTTCTCAGGAATTCCTTGTGAATCTCTGGGGCCTCTCTGTTCCGCAGGGAAATTAATCTCCCACTGGAACGTAAGCTCAGTGTGCACAGGGTCCAGCAAGCGCCGTCCGCCATTTTAAAATCTTTTCCTCCTTTTTCTTCTTTTTCAACTCTGCAATCTACAAAGCTTATTTTAATCTTCAAAGCTAATTGGGTACCTCCCTGCAAGACCTTCGACTCACCACAACTCCGGAGTGAAAACATCTGGCAGACATCAGATCGAGCCTACAAACAGTGAGTGGGGCTTCCCCCGGCACCCTCTTCCCTGGAATAAACTCTCGGCGTGGAAAGCTGCTTTCTTTAATTCAAGCAAGCTAGAGTGACAGGAAGATAAGTGAATCTACTTTGATCCTCTATTACGATTCATTGCAAATGAATGTTTAGAACGGAGGGGGTGGACATCTGCCAAATTCCAAGATATTAAGTCATTAATCAACGCAGAGATGCAAGTGCTCTTCCGCTTCTCCGTCTCTACTTTTTCCCCCGTTTCTGGCTCTGCTTGAAGCCACCTCAATATGAGGCAGGCTAATTTTCTTTTCTAAGTAGAAGAAGGACTTAAATTAACTCAAACTAATAAGTAACAGCTCTTATTGCATCTGTTTTGGTTTTCGGACATAAGAGAGATAAGAGCCGTGGGTGGAAAGATCTCGCGAGAACTAAGTTCCAGAGACATTGCTTTAACATCAAAACAGACTGTTGCTTTCATTAGGACTCTGTAGGACCTCTACTGGTTATTTGCAAAATTGCAAATATATTTTGGAAACAACATATGCAAAATTGCCTAAGTCTAACAAAATTCTAAGCCTGGAACATGTTTACGCTTAAAGAATTTGCATATCTTCTAAAGAAACAAACCCAAGACCTGAAAGAATTTACAGATGGCTTGCTTAAAAATATGCTCATGGAGTTTAAAGGCATTAAGGAAGAAGTTTCCAACAGGAATGATGAACCAACAGTAGTGGCTGATGATAGCTCTAAACAAGGTGGAAAATTACCAGCAGAAGAGGAATCTGAAATTATGGAGATGGAAAAGGGGATGTCAGAGTCTTGCAGCTCAGATAAGGACACCCTACCTAAGAAGATATACAGCCACTCCAAAGCAACAGTACACAAGAATCAATTAAAAGACATATGGATCTGCGGTGAAAGCAATCGACTGAAAGGAGCTTCTTGGAAAAACATCTGTACTGATATTGGAGTCCAGGAGGTACAACTGTTCCAAGATTTATCGATGTATACTCCGAGGGAAAGACTACAACTGTACTTTCCAAGCCAAAGACCAATTGGACAGAACATTATTCAATGGGAGCCACAAGACATAACAAACGTCGATATGAGACCCCCTTAAGAAGCTTGGGGAACGGAAATGTGACACAGTGGTTGAAATTCTTTTCCTCTTTTCCCTCCTTTCCGTAGCTATATAGGTAATATAACTAGTTAAGAAGTTAATCTGGGGTCTAAGATCTTCTAAGTAAGCTGAATTTGTATTATTAAATCTAATTTTGTAGTGTCTACCAACCCAAAATTAAAGCATAACTAAAAGGAGACACCTAATGGAATGGGTTTATACTATCATGTAAGTGTGGGGTTTTAGATTTCCTATGATAGCTGAATTTGAATTATCTAATATATCTTTGTAGTGACTTTCAGCCTAAACTTAAAGCATAACTAAAAGGAGGTTCCTAACTGAGGAGGTGTAAATGTAACTAACGAAGAATTTATTCTACTAACTAATGAAGACTCCATTTTATCATTTTTGGTATTAACAATGTACACTTATATAACTTAATAACCTTAGCAACCCATAAACATATATTTGTTTCTCTTCTTTCCGTACAACTAAGTAGGCTTGTATTTTTTCCTTTTCCCTTTTCCCTAGTGGAAATGTGGAGGGCTTTAGGACCACGCTAAGTATAAACTGTATATGATTGTTAAAATTGTTAAAAACTATGTAAACAAATGCTGAAATGATGGTAACAAAGTAGACTTCTCTTTTTAAATGTGGTGCAAACGTGAAAAAGTCTATAAAAAGTCTATACGCTTTGGGCAAAAGTCTATAATATTGTAGCCAGTCTTATAATCTTAAATGAAGAGAAGAGGGTTTTTAAGATTGAAACGGGGAACTAAAATGTTCTTCCGCAGTGCCTCCCAACCCACACACAGAGCTTCTTCTTCTACGCGACGACGGCAGCAAGACTAGAATTGGCCAAGAAATGGAAAACGCAAGAACCACCCTCGACAGAAGACTGGCTGAATAAACTAGCTGATTTTGCCAAGATGGCCAAACTGACACTAATAGTTAACGGAAGAATAGAAGAGGCCATTCAAGAACAATGGGGCCCTTACCTGAACTATTTACAAAGGGGATTAAAACGGGGAACCAAGTGTATCAAATGAAGAGCATAACCCTCCTTTTCTGTATTAATAATGTAGATTGCATGTATTTCACTGTTTTTAACTTTGGAAAATAAAATAAAAATTCTCTATAAAAAAAAAAAAGGAAGAGGCGGCGGAGGCACAGTTGCTGGGTGCGGGGGCGTCAGGGGCGGCGCGGACGTCTCCGGGAGCGCCGCTGATGGGGCCGCAGGCTTTGGTACCGCCGCCAGCGCAGCAGAAGCCTCTGGACTGTTGGGCTGACGGCCCCACCGGCTTCTGGGCGGTCAGCGACTCTGTTGTTGGAGGAGGCGGCGGCGGGAGGCAAGTGCAGCCAACGGCTCGGTGGCGGGCTCCGGGGCTCTGTATTGTTGTTGAAGGAGGCCGCGTCAGGCAGGGAGCTCCCCGCGACTGCGTGCGGCTCGCAGTTCCTGGGGCTGGGAATCTTCGCGCCTGCCGATTGGTCCCTCCGATTGTCTGTCATGAGGAAGGGTCCAATCTGGACCCTTCCTCATCCCGGACACATCCCGCCCCAGAACCCCTTACGGCTTTATTTAGTCCGTGGCGCCCGCGGCGCCACGGGTGGTTTACAGATTAGTGTCAAAGACCATTCCTAAAACCGGCCTTGAAAGGGTCCCCTGCCCTGGCCCCCAGCCAGGCAGCTTAAGGTGGCTTTGGGCAGCCAGATCAAGTGGGGCGGGCGGGGGCTGGCCAACTTGTTAGCAGGCCCAGGACAGAGCTCCTTAGCAGGCAGTCAGCAGGCCCTCCACCACGACTCTTTGCCCAGGGCCTCTCCCCTTACCTGCTGCTGGCTCCAGGCACTGAGGCGCATCTGAGAACAAAGAGGCTAGAGTCCAGGGATGGAGGGCGGGAGCTGTAGGGGCAGGGCCAATCAGGGTGCAGCCAGCAATTAGCCCTATTCCAACTTGGACAGCCAGACATGTTCTACCCCCCAGACTGTTTCACAAATATATAGAGGAACCATGGATGGATAAGGATAGCACAAGCATATAGGAATGTGAGAACAGATATTTTAGCAGTGCAGCTTCAGAGTGAAGAGGTTGTGTTGATAGCAGATAGAATATAATAACACTCAGCTGAAGGCCCAGATCTCTCTTCACTAACAAAAGACTATGCTTGTTATCACTATCACTAAACATTAAGAAATTGAACTTGCATGCAGCCAACCTGATTGGCCCTCCCATGGAGTATGCCACCAATAGGAAGAGAGCACTCTGTCAATGAGGGCCAATCAAGTCCAATTACATGCAGACAGCCAGGAAAAGCCTGAACCCTAGGAATGTTTACTCATAAGTGAGGGCCAATCAATTCAAATTGCATTCCGCCAGTGTGGGCCAATCAGGTCAAATTGGATGCAGACAGCCAGGAAAAGCCTCTACCCTGAGAGTGTGTACTTATGAGTAAGTCATGATCCCTGCATTGGGAATGTTTTCTCATGAGTAAGTCATGGGCCTCAGCCAGGAAACCTAATAAGGGATCTGTTCTCTGCCTGCACCTTCCTGCCAGTGTCAGAAGTTTGCTGGGTGAAAGAGGAGCTGCCCTGCTGACAGTAAGTTGCTCAGGCCTCCTGGCCTCTTTCAACTTGGAGCAGCTGCTTCCTGATGCAGCCTCTGTGTGCCATCTGTGAGGGGGGCGGTGGGAGGCCCAAAAATGCCCCCTCTGGGACCCAGGACAGCCAAGAAAAGCCTCCACCCTGGGAATATTTACTTTTGAGTAAATTATGTGAGGTTTGCAATCTGAAAAGGGAGGAATGCTTTGGTGGTAGCCATCACAGGCAGGTGCAGCAGAGAAAATAATGCTGGTGTGGGTGGGCCTGGAAAGATATAGACTCTTCCTTTCCACAGGGATACCACCTTGGTATTGCTGCAGTCCTTCCAAGACCATCACAACAAAGCAAATTTGAGACCAATTGCTTGGAAGATAGGGAAAGTGTAGACAGGGCACAGAAGCATCATGAGGCTGTGGGGAGATGAAGGGAAGGGGAGATGACACTGTTTCCCAGTAGCACCTTCCCAGCAGAAGAAGAGTTAGTTTTTATACCCTGCTTTTCACTGCCCAAAGGAGTCTGAATGGCTTATAGGTGTCTTCCCTTCCTCTCCCCACAACAGACACCCTGTGAGGAATTACTCTTAGTAATTACAGCCATCTACTCTAGCTGCTCAAGGACTAACTGTTTGATGATTTGTTCTAAAATTCTGCCAGTTATAGACATCAAGCTGATGTCACCCAGGTCCTCCTTTTTCCCCTTCTTGAATATAGGGATTGTCAAAAATAATGGACAGAGGCTCAGAAATCACAACTCCAAGTTTTTTTAGTACCCTTGGATGCAATTCATCTGGTCCAGAAGATTTGGTTTCATTTAAAGAAACTAGGTGTTTCTGGACTACCCCAACTGTGATCCTAGGCCACAACTCCCATCCCTTTTCACATGAAATTATTTTGCCAAGTTGAGCATGATTCTCACAAGAGAATACAGGAGAAGTAGAAATTGAGCAATTAAGCCTCTCTTCATCAACTGTTACAATGTCACTTTCTGGTCCTCACAATGGTCTTATTCTTTTTCTGACTTTGAATATAACTCAGGAACCCTTTTTTGTTATTTTTAGCATTTCTTGCTAGCCTAAGCATATACTGAGCTTTAACTTTTCTAACACGCTCCCTACAAGAATTGGTTATTTGTTTATATTCCTCCTTGGTTATAAATTTCTCCTATTTTCTAAATGACTCTATATTATTCAATTCTTTTGAAAGCTGTTCATGGAGCCATCCTGGTTTCTTTAGATTCTTCCCAGTTTTTCTTCTCAAGGCAATTATCTGTGATTGTGCCTTCAGTATTTCACCTTTGAGAAACTCCCAACCTTCTTGGACTTCCATCTCCTTAAGATTTTCTGACCATGGGATTCTACCCAACATAATTTTAAGTTTGTTAAAATTTGCTCTCCTGAAGTCCAGACTGTATGTGTGACTATGTACAGCTTTTCTCTTCCTCAAGATCATAAAGTCCAAAATCAGATTATCACTACTACAAAGCGCAACCACAACTTTTACATCATCAACCAGTTCTTTCCTATTGGTAAGAATCAAGGCTAACATAGCAGACCCCTGGTTGCCCCTTCCACATTCTGAGAAATGAAGTTGTCAGCAAGATAAGGTAAGAATTTATTGGAATTTTCATTTTCAGCAGAGCTGGTCTTCAAATAGATAACTGGATGATTGAAATCTCCCATGACCACTAGGTCCTGTCTCTCTGAGAACTTTGTAATCTGGCTTAGGAGCCAGATCAAGTCTTCTACCTGGCCTGGTGGTCTATGGAAGACCTCCACCATAATACCACTATTATTTCCTACTCATTTTTTTTTTTACCCAAAGACTCTCAGCTAAACGCTCATGCTCTGACACATATATTTCATCACAAATCACAAATATATATATATATATATACTAGATTAAAAGCCCATTTTTAAAAATGGGCAGAGGAGGGCTGTGGACCCGGGTGGTCCCTTTGGGGGCCTCCTCCCCTTTGTGGAGTCCACACTAACCTTGCGGTGGCTCACGAAACGCATGTAGGCTTCTGGCACTGCGGCACCAGCCAGGTGGCTCCTGAAGCCTGGTCGCGGCGCTGGTGGGGCTCTGGCTCGGCTATGCTGCCGGCTGCAGCCTCCGGTTGTGGCAAGGCTTGGGAGGTGGCCGGGTGGGGCAGTGACGGCAGCAGGCTACATGCATGCGCGCAAGCGGGCAAGGTCGGGAATGCACACATGTGTGTTATGCAGCAACATAGCAGCGGCGGGCGGGCAAGCCATGAGGCTTGGCTGCATCACTGGCGGCACCCTGGGTCAGGCGCTGTGCCGGGCGCGGGCTCCGGTAGCGGGCAGGGATTGGGGGCTGGGCGGACAGCGGCATGAAGGTGTGCGCAACAAGGCATGCATGGAATTCCGTGCATGCGTGGTTCTGGTGGCCTTTGTGGTGGCGGCCGCATGGCTCGCACGGCCTGGTCGCAGTGGTGGCCGCGAGCAGAGGGAGCAAACCCTCTGCTGGGAGAAGGGTGGGGGGCCCCCCAAGGGACGGGCGGGGTCGGGGTGGGAAGCACGCAATCAGCAGTGATCGGAGAGGTGGCTGGGGAGGCGCGAGGGGGGTAGCATCCAGTTCCCTGGGTGGGCAAGGGCTGTCACTGGCCGGAGGGAAAGCAGCAGGGGCGCCTCGTCTTTGATGTGGCGTCCCTGTTGCTTTCCCTGGGGCAACCCTCCTTCCCTGCATGGGGCAACCCTCCTCCCCGTTGGCTGTCCTTGGCCGAAGTCCGTCGGTGGGTGGTGGGAAAAGAGCAGGGCCGCTGCGTCTTTGACACGGCAGCCCTGCTCTTTTCCATGCAAAGAGGACTCACTGTCTGGAGGGCGCAGTAGCGAGGATGGCTGTCTGGGAGGACTGGTGAGTTGGTGGCACAGTGTTCCTAGGATGGGCCAAGTAGCCAATGGGGAGGTGCTCCTTTTTGGCCACTTGGCCCTGGAGTGCCACTCGGAGGAGCGAGTCAGGAACCGCTTCGCAGCTCCTGATTTGCTCCTCCCACTTAGCCCTTAGGCTTTTATTTATACCGCTCCGCTGGAGCAGTGTAAATATATATATTCTTAACATATAGGGCTACTCATCCCTCCTTTATTATTTGTATATCCCTTTTAAATAAGTTGTACCCCTCAGTCCTATTATTCAAGTTGTGAGAGAGATCCCACCAGATTTCTGTAATGCCTATTAGATCATAGTCCTCTTCGTTTATTAGGACTTCTAGTTCTTCATGCTTGTTTTTCACTAGATAAAATGGCAGATTCAAAGGCAAACTGTATGGCATTATGTACCAAAGAGGTCTCCTCCCTCCCTCAAACCCCATCTTCCTCAGTCTCCACCCTCTAAATCTCTGGGTATTTCCCAATGCAGTTGGCAACCCTGTGTTTCCCTGTTGATTAAACAAAGCCAATGTGACTACAAGAGAAAAGCAAGGTTGCAGCAGTAATGGCAGCAGCAAAAAAATATTCTGCTCCATGTAAGGCATAAAACAACTTTGTCTAAGAACGCATGACTGAATAATCTGATTTCAATTCTTCCATCCCATCTTTCTTGCAGAGTAAACACTGCTTCTTTTTTTTTTCCCCGCTCCTCTCTTCCAGCACCTGTAATAAGGTGCCTGCAATTATTATGTCAGCAAGAAGCCAGTAAATAATTCAAAAGGACTCTTTTGTCATTTTTCATTTTAATTAATCCGCATAGAATTTCATTTTCTGAAAACAATCATTTCAGTCAGGAGACGGCTGGGAATTGTCTGGGGCAGGCCTTGCTCCACTGCCTTGCTGATGAATGCCAGAGCTCTTAAGAACAAAGGCTTTGCTATTCTGAAGAGAGGTGAGAATAGGCTCTCTGGCCATAGGCCTCCCCATTTTGCCCTGAGGTGGAATGCTTCAAGGGCCTGGCCTCTGGAAAAGAAACACATTCAATAGGAACTTCATTCAGGGCTTTTACTCATGGCTATCTTGGTTTCTGGAAGCTGTAGACAGAAGGCAGCATGAGCTGAATTCCAGCAGCATTGGACCAAGAGCTTGAAAAACGGAACACAGCAAGGGATAGATTTCCCATTTAATCAGTGCTCAGGGCTTGTACCTAATGTTCCCATTAGGATTCTTTGGTGGGGGGGAGGGGAGTAAACACTCAGGGGGTATGAGGAGTTAGAATTCAAACGATTCCATATTTTTTTTTCTTTTGCACAGATTCCATTTCTCTTGAAGAGAAATTAGTCCTCCAAACACATTTGCAACCACGTAGTTTCCCCCTCAGCCATCTCTGTGGAACATCAAATGCACAACTTTTGAAAGTGAACATCACCTATAAGCTTTTTCAGCATAGTTTTTCTGCATTATTAGGATTATGCACAAAGCCCATATTCTACTAATGGCCATGTCCAAATGTTCTTAGTTCTCCCGTAATCGAGTTGTGATTACCATGAAGGCCACCCTGGTGTAGTGGTTAGAGGGTCAGACTAGGATCTGAGAGACCCAGGTTTGAAACCCCTACTCTACTATGGAAGCTTGCTGGGTTGACCTTGGGCCAGTCACACTCCCTCAGCCTAACCTGCCTCCCAGGGTTGTTGTAAGGATAGAATAGGGAAGAGTAGAACAATATAAGCTGATATGAATCTCCAGTGGGGGAAAGGAATGATGTAAATATAGTGCTGCATAAAATGAAAATAGTACTGCATGGGAAAGGAGTCATGGCTCAGTGGGAGGACTTTTGCTGGACTTGCAGAAGGCCCCAGGCTCAATCCCCTCCACTTCTAGTTAAAGGATCAGGTGGTGAGGATGTGAAAGATCTATCTAATGCCCCCACAATGCCATTGCCAGCTAGAGAAGACTTTGAAATGCCAGTGGTTTGACTCAGTATAAGGCAGATTTGTGTGATTTCTATGGTATTTTTATATGTATATGGAGGACTGGTCTTGGACCAGGGGACCTTCAGATCAAATTAGTCACTTACCAATGAAGCTCAGGCTGGGTGGGGAGGGGGCTGTACTTATATAAGGTAAAGGTATCCCCTGTGCAAGCACTGGGTCATGTCTGACCTTTGGAGTGACACCCTCTAGCCTTTTCTTGGCAGACTCAATACAGGGTGGCCTTGCCATTCCCTTCCCCAGTCATTACAATTTTACCCCCCAGCAGCAAGCTGGGTACTCATTTTACCGACCTCAGAAGGATAGAAGGCTGAGTCAACCTTGAGCCGGCTGCTGGGATTGAACTCCCAGCCTCATGGACAGACAGCTTCAGACAGCATTTCTGCCATTTACCACTCTGTGCCACACTTATATAAGCCTGGCCAATCCACATAGTTGTGATGTAGGTGAAAGGGGATAGACTCTTGAGTCCTGCAATGATTTGCTTAGAGGAATAACATATGCACGTGTGGACTATCCTCGGCAAACCCCAATTAGAGCTACCCTTGATGTAAACGGCTTCTGTGTGAAATAAAAGGGCAGGGCTGAAGGGTGAGTGTGAGTCCCAGGATGCTTTGCAGGCCAGGCAATGAATTATAAAGAAGACAATACATCTGAAGTTGACAGCACAGCAGTAAAGCACAGCGGCTGCTGGGTGACAATGCTTCAGTGATGTGTTGTTTTTCTCATGTATTTTCTTTGGGTGCACTGAGATTTATTGCTGAGCATTTGCATATGTGTTTCTGACTCATTCCATTGCCTCAAAAATCCATCGAGGTGTGATTCTGTTAAGCTCAGTAGCTCCTTTGCCTTGATCAGCTGCCCAAAGACAGACACAGAGGGAAAGGGAGAGAATATCCATAAGCAACTTTAATTAGAAGCGTTAATAGCACTGAGAGCTTTAAAAGGAGCACATTCTGGCAAGTGGGAGAAAAAATTGCAAGTGGGGGCAGGTGGGATAAAAGGGAGTCAGGTGACTTCTCCATTTTCCTGTATCAGGAGAAGTCACCCGTGTCCTGAAGGTGGATATATGGATCTCCAGGAGTCCACAGATAATTACTGAGAAGAGTATCCCCCTGCTGGTTAGCATGAATAATTCATGCAAACTTTAGCCTGTGGTTATGTTTTATAGATGAAGTGTAAAAGCTCATGCCTTGACCACTTTTGATTAGATACCACCCCATGGATAGCTTTTGCTTTCTGAAGTTCTGCACAGATGAAGACAGATAGGATGCAGGAAACTTCTTTATTGCAATTTAAAACTGGCAAAACTTATGAGTTAGCATTTGGCAACCATCTGTCTTTGTAGGATTCTGGATTTGCTTGGTTTCACTGGGTGGAACAAGGACAAGGTAATTTCTTTATGTTCTACAGCAAAAGTCTTAACATTGCTACGGAGACTCAAAATGTACCTTCTGGATGTTACAGGATTAATCCAATGAAAGGATACTAATACAACTGGAGCTATTTGATTCAAGGGGTATATGGTGAAGCATGTGAACAACCCACTGACAGCCAGTAGAGAAGCTTTGGGAAGGTTAGGATACAAATTCCAGGGACCCAGGGAGCTGGGCATGTTAATCAATTAATTATTGTTCTGTAAAGAGAAGCTTGGTGTACCAGATTGTTTCATAACAGAAGGCCCAGAAATTTGTTCTTGACTGTATCTTAAAATATCGCCAAGGCTGATATGTTCTATTCTCAAGGCTGGATGCAATGGAAGAGAACTTTTGTAACCTTTTTTTCTGGTGACTTAGCATAATGGCAATGGGTTGGTCCTGTGGGATATGCAAGGGGTGGAGACCCGAGGTTATTGGTTTGACCCAAAAAGCATCATATTTCCCCACCTTCAAATGATTGTTAGAAAGTCTCATGCATCCTATTATTCTACACACAGATTTCAGAAATCCCCTCTGTCTATTTCTGCTGCAGTAAAAATATACAAAAGTTTTTTTCTCACTCAGAGCGATGTATTGGGGATGGGCAAAGGTACCCTAATCTGGCCCCTGGGTTATCAACATCAAGATGACTATGTCATTGTCTTGTGCTTTGAGTTAGGTCCAAGATTGCTCAGGTCTGGGATCTGGGTTTATTTTCACCTGGATATTGAAACCAGAGGGCCTGGAATTGGAAGGTGTATGGTCATTTTGGCAGTAGCATTTCAACAGGTTCCTTAAGGGCCTGAAGACAGATCCAAAATCAGTTCATCAGAATTATATCAACAAGAGGATACTCTAGAATTTGACAACAATATAACTGGTTATAGCAGAGTTACACGGATTGGGATTTCCAGTACCTGAATGATAGGATTGCCTCACAACCAGTGGGAGGGTTGGATACAGGGACATAGGGGATGAAGTCAGGGATGTCAGCATGTCACTTCGAAGTACAGTCCAGAAATTCTATGAGTTACCATTGATTCCTAGAGCTACTTATTATCACTTCCAGGTTGCACTCAAAAATAATGTACCACCTTAGAGGCTGTTAGTATATCCCCCCCCCCATCTTTCTCCTGCTACCATTTGGGAGGCAGCAGGCAAGAAACAATCAGCTATAGTAGGAAGGCTGGCATGAAGAGCTTTACAAATAATGGCCTCTGTTACAAGAGGCCCTACTCCTCCTGATGTGCTGAAAATGTACCGCGAGAAACAAATTATCCTTTCTAAGGGGCCTATAGATACAGTATGGGAGAGTCCTGGCACAGCTAGCATAAAAACTACTCTAGCTTTGTATCTGAGTAAGCCACCTGTTATTGGAAAGCTTTATAATCTCTATTGCTGCTAGTATTAACAATCCAAATTCAAAATCCATCACAACCTTTTGAACCCACCCACCCCAATCATTATAAAATTAGCTTTCTAAAATAAAACAATCTAGCACTTCATGGAAATAAAATGAGAATCTTAAAATAACACCCTCCCCTCACTGAGGTATCATAAACATTAAGAATACCATTTAAACACTTTCCCACGCAAGGAACTTTGGCTGTCTCCTGACTGAGACAATGTGCTATAAATATAGACAGGAAAGAAGAGAGCATCACTATGCTTCCCTGAAACACACCAGAAGAGGGGACTGCATGAGCAAATCAAAGAAGCAAGGACTTCCATAGAAATGAAATCAATGCTTCTACCTGTTGAATTTTGGCACCAAGAGTATATATCACCATCAGGTAGAAACTTCTCTAGGAGTTTATCACTCACCAGATCAAAAGTTAGAGGATGACTTAAAAGTAGCAAAAGAATGAAGAAAAGCAGCTAAATGGGGGGAAACTGTGTCATGATAGGTGATTTTAACTATCCATACATCGATTGGGTCAATGCGTGTTCTAGTCAGGAGAAATTCAGGGAGAAGTTCTGCACATTGGAAAAAATAGCATTACGCCAGCAAAATGGCATAATGCTAAAAAATCATCACACTTCCAGACATTCCTCACCTCCTGGGTGTCATGAACCCCGATTCATGCCATCTAGGTTTCATTTTCAGCACCCCTTTGACCCATTATGCACGGGGGTTTTAGCGCACATTCGGGGTGGAATGGCGGCGACTAAAATCACGGATAACGCACGGAGCCGGCTGCAACCGGCTGCAGCTTCGGTGCATGCCGCCGAAAAAGCCGCGTCAGTGAAACGCGGAAGAAAGCGCAGCTTCCGGGTGAGCGGGGCGCAACCAGAAGCGGCGCCCGGATCGGCGCGTGCATAATCGGTTACTCTGGGTTTTGCCGCCGTCGCGCCCCGCCCCGTGCATAACCGGTATGCGTCGCGTCTTCCCCCTCCGCGTTTTCCACGTGACCCGAAATCGCCGTTTCGGCGGCCGTGCATAATGGGCCTTTCAGATGTCCCCGGCCGGTCCTGGCCAAGGCCATAAAGCAATAAACCTGTCGCCGAGTTCCCAGCCTCCCTTCCTTTCCCAGCAGGAGAGGCTCCATGCGAATGTATCAATCTTACTGTAAGTGTCCTTGTGGAGACAACTCTAACTCTCAACAAAGTGCCAACTGCCTGAAAAGATTCCGGGCCTTCTGGTCGCTTGGGAATCTACCTACCCCTGCTGTTCTCTCGCTCTTCCGCCGAAATGCCTACATGCCCCCTCCCTTATTTGGTGGGCACTATAACTGCTTCGCTTGTTCCTTTGTACTTTGTTATTATCAAAATCTTTGCTTAAGAAGATCTTGGCTTGCTTTAGTGTTCTGTGGACTCTGTCTAATAAAGCTCATCTTGAATCTACAACTGCCTGTTGTATCTCGGATGTGTCTCTTTCACGGACTCTGCAGGCTGAGCTCAGCCTGATTCCTGACACTGGGTCTCTTGCTTTTGTCTGCCACCTTCTTGCACTCCTTGTACTCCGCATGCCTGCTTGAAATGTCAGAAGAGAGCAATGTGCATTACATGCGACTCTCCACCTGTCAATCAAGCCAGGCAGCCAATCACCTTTCTCCATGCAAGTTTGGTGTAGTGGTTAGGAATGCGTACTTCTAATCTGGTGGGCCAAGTTTGATTCTGCACTTCCCCACATGCAGCCAGCTGGGTGACCTTGGGCTTGCCACCTCATTCTCTGTCATCCCCTTCTTCTTTTGCCCTCGATCGCTCCCAGCATTAGGCTGTTCTCCAGGGAGTCCTTCCTTCTCATGAGGTGGCCGAAGTATTTGAGTTTCATCTTCAGGATCTGGCCTTCTAAGGAGCAGTCAGGGCTGATCTCCTCTAGGACTGACCGGTTTGTTCGCCTTGCAGTCCAAGAGTCTTCTCCAGCACCAGAGTTCAAAAGCCACAATTCTTTGACGCTCGGCCTTCCTTATGGTCCAACTTTCACATAGGTAAGAATGCCTAAAAAGGAATTATGCTGTTTGAAATGGTGGGGAGGGGGATCTGCCTCCTTTGTTGGGCAGGGAATGGAGGGCGGAGGGCAGGAGCGAGGGCGGGACAATGGCTACAGCACATTTTCTCCTCCATACCTTCTTTCCACTATTTGCAGGCTGGTTGTTCACTGGGGGATCACGCATTTCAGTGTGGTGAATCCACTTCTGGGAATTCCCAAGGTCACAGTTTAAAATAGCGGAAATCGTGAGCCAGCTTCTGGAGGTAGGCAACATCATATGGAGGGGCTGAAATGTGCCACCTGCCTTTGGGAGCTGTGCAGCTAAATACCTGGCATGCAGAAATGCCCGCTGTCTGGGGACTTGATGCTCTGTATTCTTGGTGCCAGAGGGCAACAGTGGGAGGGCATCTGGAGCTCTGTCCCCCCTGGTGGACCTCCTGATGGCACCTGGGTTTTGGACACTGTGTGACACTGGCTGGATGCTCCCTTGACCTGATGCAACATGGCTTCTCTTATATTCTTATGTATGCTTATCTCAAATAGAGGGAGCACAGGAGTCAGGAGATCCTAATCTCAAGGGAAAGTGCATGGGTAACTTGCTGTTGGATTAAGCCCTAGGTTGCCCTTCCAAATGCAGCCAAAAATCTTCTGTTTATACAGTAATCTTACATATTAGTTCAAGGAGGATATTACTTTCTTTGTGTGTCTCCCCCCCCCCCCTTAATTTGTGTTCATTGTTTCGTGCTTGACATTGCCTTTTTATTATTTGGTGATTCTCAGAGCTGATCTTGTATAGAAATAAAGTTTTATTTGGAAAATTGTATAATTCCTCAGTAGTCATTACTGTTCTCTTCTCAATGATCAGCCATAACCTTGTTCTGGCATGTTCTGCTTTAATTGTGTTCTAGAATTTCAGGATAAATATTTATCTTATACATAAGATAAATATCTTATCTTATACATATTCTTTACTCAGTATGATGGTCACAGGGCTTTGGTTGTCTCTGGAATAGCATTTGTAAAAAATAAAAAAGTATTTATAATATTTAATTTATTACAGTTTTTAAAAAGAAGATAAGCTAGGAATATCCTGACATCCAGAGTGGTCAGCTTTGCCAGGTTGACATGAAGCATAATCAGGGCCATTCCACACAAGGACCAATGTTGCCAAATGTTCACAGAATGCAGAAACGCTATATTAAATAGTGGAATTTATTTTTTGTGGAATATAGAAGTCCCACTTTTCCCGACTCCCCAAAAAGCGCTACAACAAAGCGTTTTTTGCGGGAGTGTTGCAGGAGTGTTGCAGATTGTGTGTGACGTCATGCGGAACGTTCAATTTGTAGCGTTTGTCAAAGGTAAGACTTCTGCTATATTTAAGTCATGCAGAATGGCCCTCAGTGAGGAAACACTTTGTCCAGATGTGGGTTCTTGTAACCCAGCACTGAGGTATATCAGGGTTGACCACTTAGGAATGTTTGCTTGAAGATATGGAATATTATTACTGTTCTTATTAGAATGTTGTTCATTCATGATTTATTATAGCTGTATATAAAGCGTGGCCACCTGGTTCAGTAGTTAAAGCATTTGGGGGAATCCCCAACTAAACCCTATAGCAGACAGTTTACTTTTCCAAAGTCCTAGTTCACCTCTAAATACCTGCTCCCCACCATCAGTTGACCCTGAACATTGATCTGTCAGTGCTACTATGGGTTACGCATTGGCAACACCTGACTATGATCTCCATTGGCACCTCTCCTCAGTAGTTTAGGCAGGTTTGGGAAATAGTTATGGTTCCAGCAAGGAGAAGAACCTAGTTCACTGTTGGCTAGATGTTAGTAGCTGAGAGGAAGAGTGTGATAGGATTTTTCCTCCCCACCCCAGAAAACTGGTTTCCACAGAGCTCTGCAGGAGTAGTCCATCAACGAAAATTTGTTTTAAATGATTTAAAACACCTTGACAGTGTCCTTTCAGTCTAATTAAAAACCTATTTGCTGGCATGCCAAATGTTTACTAATTATTCAAGCACTTTGTTCAGTAATTCTAATGAAAAAAATTGAGGTACTTTTCAGTAAATTCCATTTTTAAAGAAATAATTACTCAATAGAAAATGTGTTACTAAATTATTCCATCCTTCAGCAGATCTTATACCTGGTTTTATATATATATATTATATATATATAATATATATATATAGGTAGCATTTTGCAGAGTAGGCCAAACACTAGGACTTGTCAGGTCTGGATCTTTTTCCCTTTATTTTGGACAAAATGGAAAATGTTGATATGGAGAGTGCTGGGATATGGTGACATGGCAAAAGGCTCTGTCCACTAGCTCCCTTTGTCCTGCATTCAACAAAGCTTTAAAGACTCTATATATTTTTTCCTCTTTCATTTCTTTACTTGCTTCATTTATATCCCACTTTTCTCCTCAGTGGAGATCCAAAGCAGATTATATCAATCTCCTCTCCTCCATTTTATCCTTACAAGAACCCTGTTGGGTAGGTTAGGCTGAGAGACCCAAGGTCACCCAGGAAGCATCCCTGGGGAGTTCAAACCTGAATCTCCCAGATTCCAGTCTGATACTCTAACCCAGCCTTTTGACCATGGAGGGACACCTGAAATGTTTTCCAAGCTAGGATGAACCCCAGCAGTGGAGCCATGCCCCTTCAGAGAGCCAGCCTTGATCAATCATTTACCATTTTCATTGTGGAGAAAAAGACTAGGCCTGTACAGCAACAGGGAAAGTGGCCTGCAGTAACATCTAGTGATGTCAGTGGCCATCCAAACTTCTGGGAAAGGCTGTGTGACCCCTGGAGTGTGTGACCCTCTTGTAACCCCAGGGTTCCCTGGAACCCTGGTTGGGAATCACTGCTCTAACTATAAATTGCTGCCTCTCATGTTTAGGGTGAGCTACAGTTGATGTTCCCTGAAGAGAGAATGATTGATTTACTGTTTATACCACCCTTCCCTCATGGGCTCACTGGATATATTACATCTCCAGCTTTAAAAAAACCCAACTAGTACAGCTTTTCCCTATCATTTTACCATCAGCTAGGAAGAAATATACTGAATTCCCAAGACACAACCTCTACCTGAAAGAAAACAGCATCCCTATGTATAAATTTTCCTTATTTCATTTATTTATTTATCATATATGCCAGCCTTACCTCACGATATCCTCAAAAGAACCATTTGTACCCGACAGTGAGGGGCACAAATTCGGCCCTTTTCAGTGGTCTGGCTGCCCCTGTAAATCACATTTGTGAGTCAGGGCCTCCTCTTCTGAGAATATTAAATCTGAGAGGGTTCTGTTCAGGGACAACTTCTCCATAAGGACTAGCACTGGAATGGTTATTTTCCACACAAACCAGCAGCACTCCCTTACCTCCTGGATGCAATTTTCAGCTGCTACAATGGCCCCAACAGACTGCATGCAGCAGTGATAGTCATTGGCTCAGATGAAAAATTCAGGGAGGTCAGGTCTTTCAACAGCTATTAACAGAGATAACTGAAATCTCCAAGTTGTGTGGCAATGTATCTCTGGAAACGAATGGCTGAGGAGTAAATGATAAAGCAAGGACAGTGAGCTCCATGCCCTGCATGTGTTCCTAGAAGTATTGAGGTGACCACTATGGGAAACAAAGTGCTTGACTAGACATTTCTTTGGTTTGATCCAGCAGCATTCTTAAGCTGAGTTAAGAACTCTCTTCATGCAATAAATATAATATATTCATTGCAGCAATTATTTTTGGAATCAGAAAGAGCACTGATTTTTTTTAATTGCTTTGTTCCAGATAATGCTGTTTTAAAATTTATTTCTACATGGTATAATATAGCATGATCAAACTGAAAAGAGCTTTCAAACTTCATTGCACATATTTGATTGTGTGTTGCTTTGTGGTATGCTTGAATTTCTGCCCCCTTGAAGAAAGCACCCCAAAAGAGCCAGTCTAGTGAGTGTGAACCATCCACTGAAACACTTTTCTGCTTGAGAATCTGTCCTACCAGAAGAACAAAAATCAGCTCCTGGTAGGGACGGAAGGGGTCAGAAATGAAATAACACACTCCAGCATTCATGCAGTGTTGCTAGGGTTGCCCGATCCACATTAGGAAACTCTTGGAGATTTGGGGGTGGTGCCTGGGGAGGACAGGGACCTCAGTGAGGTACAATGCTGTAGTGTGTTCCCTCCAAAGCAGCCATTTTCTCCAGGGGAAATGATCTCTGTAGTCTGGCGATGAGCTGTAGTTCTGGGGGATCTCCAGGTCCTACCTGGAGGCTGGCATCCCTAAGTGTTGCCACTCCAACTAACAGTGCTGTTAGTTCTGTCTATCTGGATCCTATTGGAGATGGTGAGAAGTCAGAGGCCAAGAATAAGTTGCAGTCTCTTGCCGGTGAGTTGTGAGACTCCTGAGTGGGGAGAGGAGGTTGGGGGGAGGGAGGGGGGCTTCTCTCAGCACTGGAAAAAAGAAAATGAGAGGGTGGAATAGCTGGAATTCTTTCCTCCTAGCCTCCTTCACTCCGCACTTCCATCCGTGGAGCATAGACTTGCCTCCCAGACCCAATACCATCAATTGTGCAAGTGGTGACTCGCAAAAAGTGAAGTTTACAGTGAGTTCCACTTCAAAAAATAGGTTGTGCATGTGGAGAGAACAGAGGATCAACGGTGATGTAACCCCAGAAGTTGTAAAGTCCCCTCTGCACATTAACATTAAAAGTATATACATAACATCAAATTAAAGAGAATGTATATATAATTGGGTATAATTGCAGCCCACAATGCTATATAAATGACTAATATTAAGCCTTTAAAACATGAAGGTCAAGATTCTCATTAGTATCTCCAAACTGCAGACACTAGGATCTCTGCCAAGAAGAAGGGTTTTATTTTTAAACTGACTTTTCTCTCCCTACACAGTGAATCTTCTTGAAACCTGCCTGTTCAGATTTCTGCTCCTTTCATTTTCAGGGGTCATTCCTCCACCATTGATAATTGTTTAACTAAAGGCTGTAGATATTTTCACACATGAGTCTTCCCTCACAGTCATTTTGCATCAGGGATTTTGTAGACTTAAGGATGTTTGTATGCAGTGTTTCACACACAGTCATACCACTGTCTGAGTTTGCTGGTTTTAGACAGCCTTGCATTATGAGACTGAATATTGCAAAGTATTGGATTGGATCCAGCAAAGAATTTCCATGAATTAAAGGGGGACAATTATTTCCAATTGTCCCTTCCCATGACAGACCTCTGACTCCTGTTCTCATTCTGCTCCTATGGGTAGCCCCTCCCCCCCCCTCAGCTGAACTGCTCTGAGAGACCATTTGGGCCTGAGATGATGCCTCTCCAAAACCTGTTCCACTAATAAAAATTTCTTCAATCAGCTGAGAGTTTGTGTGGAGTCAATCCTATTTCTAGAAAACTGAATAATCATTTCTTTTCCTGGGACGTTTCCTGGTTAATGTACACACAGGAAGTTTGACAGAAAATGTGCAGGTTTTGGTAAGTATGCCAGCCATCCCCAACCTGCCATAACTGAACTACAAGTTTCAAGCCAAATTCTGCTTTTAATGGTACTTGGCAGCAATCCTGTTCCATATGTTTTCCCCTTGTGGTTCACAGGGACTTCTGTTCCAAATCAAGATGCAAATTTTATTTGTAAAGCAACTGTCCCCCAAGGGCAGTGAAGGCAGCAGAAACATATTTTCAGCTATCATAAATACGATGAAATGCATACCAAGTACACCTGCTTCCTTCTTCTGTAGCACCCCATGGATCTCCTGCTCCTGCATACAGAGCTAAATTTCACATGGATCCACAAGTCACCTGGTGTCCATTTTCTCTCATAGCTGGATGTGTCTGAAGCCAGCTTTTGATGCCTTCTGGGAAGCTTAGAGTTTCTTGATAAGATCAAGAGTAAGATGACATGCCATCCTTTTTGAGAGTCAGCATGGTGTACTGGTTAAGAGCAGCAACCTCTAATCTGGAGAACTGGGTGTGATTCGTCACTCCAGCACATGCAGCCAGCTGGGTGATCTTGGGCTAGTCACAGTTCTCTTAGTGCTGTTCTTGCAGAGCAGTTCTGTTAGATCTCTCTCAGCTCCACCTGCCTCACAGGGTGTCTGTTGTGGGGAGAGGAAGGGAAAGGTGTTTATGAACTGCTTTGGAACTCCTTCAGGTAGGGAAAAGTGGGTTACAAAAACCAGCCATTGTTTCTCTTTTTGGGACGAGGGGGAAAGACAGCATTGGAGAGGAGGAAGTTTTGTTATTGATCATACGAACTCTACATTATGAACTCTGAAGGGGAGACTGCTTTGTCAGGACTCCATAGGCAGGCAGAGAGGCTGATTGCATTTGCTGAGAATAGATTAGGCTGCTTTATTTTATAACTCAGTTTTCTCCATGTGAGCCAATTTTCTGAGGAGCTCAATAGTGTAAGTTGCATGATGAGATTTATTCAAGGGGGTAAACTGCAGTGAGAGGAGGAAGCTAATTATAAAGGACTGGTGGCAAAGCCTATTGTACCCAGGAATACAATGGGTGCTAGGATGCACACCTGCACTGTGGCCTTCCTGCCCAACCTTCAACTCTTGAGGCCCTGCCTACAAACCTTTCCAGGCCCACCCACATCAGCATTATATTCCCTGCTGCAAATTGCCTGTGATGACTACCGCCAAAGCATTTCTTCCTTTTCAGATTGCAAATTGCAAACCTCACCTGACTTACTCATGAGGGCAGAAGCTTTTCCTGGCTGTCCTGGAAAAGCCTTTCCTCATAGGGCTTGGTCCCGAGGCCCAGATCATCCTCTTTACTCTCCTCTGAACTCTCTGAATGTTGTCCATGTCCTTTTTGCAGCAAGGTCTTCAAAACAGTACTCCAGGTGGGGTCTGACCAATGCAGTATACAGTGGGACTATGAAATCTTGTGATTTTGATGTGATGCCTCTGTTACTACTTAATTTGCCTTGTTTGCCACCACATCACACTGTCTGCTTGTATTTGCTTACAGCCCACAAGTCAGGTTCACACACACTGCTGACCAAAGCACTGCTCTCCCGGTATGCATGCTTCTCAGATGTAGAACTCTGCACTTATCCCAGTGGAATTGCATCTTGTTCTCATTTACCCACTTTTCCAGCATGTTCAGATCTCATTGAACTCGGGGGTTCCTCCGTAGTCAAAAGGTTGAAAAGGCTGCTTTAAATCCTTATACACTAAGAAAACTCACTGGGTGGCTTATCAGTATCTCTTGCTGTGCCCATCTCACAGGATTAAAAGCTCGAAGGTCTGTTTGGGGGATAAAATGTGGGGGGAGCCACATCTGCAGACTGAGTTTCTCAGAGAAAATATGGGATTAAAATATAGTAATGAATTGTCTTCATTTACAGATGCTTACCACAATTTCTGGGGAAATGGGGTTTCCCCACAGGGGAGTAAAATGTCTTTGTTAGCCTCCCAGTGTCTGTACATAATCGGTTCTGCCTAGAAAAGAATAGGTTTCATATAGCACAAGAACATTAAGACTGCAATGTGTACAACACAGACAGTCGGGCCATCATTGTGCAGACACAAGGGCTTATATGCATCCACTCTCAAAACAGCCCAAGACTGAACAGTGGCTTGTGCCCTGAAGAGTAGGAGCCCGAAGGACACTCACTATACTTAGGGCTGCACCATATAGAAAACAATCAGAGCTGAATAGTATTGCTTCATGAAATAAATGACTATATCTTGTAGTTGTCTGGGGGCAGCATCCATTTATGCACATAAAACACTCTGTGCATGCCTCCCAATAGCTTTTGTTCACAAATGGATAATTGCTATTCAGCACGCAGCCCAAACTGCAACAATGGCAGGAAGAATACATAATACATATATAGATCTGCTGAGCTGCTTTGGATTCTCTCGTATACCTCAACCTGATTCATAATAAGAAGCTGTCAAAATCATGCCACAAATACCCTGGCGCGGTACCATGAATGAAATTGCAATTTGAGTTGTGGACAGATTCCTGTACATCTTTTCTCAGAACTAAGCACCAATGAATTCAGTAAGCCTTACACCAGGTAAGCATGCACATACTTGTCAGCCAACATTTTTCTCCTGCTGTGCTAGTTGCCAACTCTTTTTTGCTACTATACATTCAGCATTTATTGCCAACTTTTCTTTGCTTCTACATACTCGGTGCTGGTTGCCAACTCTTTATTACCAGTAAGTATCTATGTTTTTTTTTTTTACATATTGAATTGTTTTCTGAAATTGCCAGCCAACATTGTTTGCTTATGACCTGTGTTGGTTGCCAAAACTCTTTGTACTGATTGTTTCAAAGCCTGCATTTGACAGAGAATTGTCTTGTCGAGAATATGCAATCAATATTCTCTCCAAAAATTAAGTTTTGCTATTTTCTTTTAGATAAATACTGACATTTATAAGTTGTGTATTTTGAGAGGTACAATGTGGGATCTTAAGCACCCCTCCTTTTTACCAGATCTCTGGGGCTCCCTTGGGAGTCCACCAAGAAAGCCCAGAAACAGGCAATGGCACATCACCTCTGACCAGCTCTTGCCCTGAAAACCCTATAAGGTTGTCACAAGTCATCTGCAACTTGATGGCGAAAAAAAAGCATACTTAGGATTGAAACTGCACGAGCTGATCTTATGCATATTTTACTAGGAATAAGTTGGGCATTCAACAGGGCTTACTCCACAAAAAGTGAGATTGGCAAAGCTCATCTTCCAAAGGTTATCCTGCAACTGATTTCAGAGGGTTTTAGTCTCCCTTGCCTGCATCCCACAGATATTTTGGTTTGCTTGTGGAAACCCACCATCTAAAATGCTGTAGCTACTGTCTGTTAGGTTGATAGCTTGTGTCATTTGATGTCACCAGCCTTGGGCCAGAGTCCATGCCAAAGCATTATCTGGTGGAATGACAGTCTCCCACAAAACAACAACAAAAATCTCCTGTTGGGTAAACTATTTGGGCTCTAGGGGAGAGGAGCTGGGGCCTTATGTTCATTAGATACAGAAGCACTGTCAGCAGAGTGAAATTGGATTTAACTTGGGAGAGTCACTGGGACTATCCAAAAGTCCCAACAAAGTGCCAGACTGACTGGCTTTTAACAGCGTATTAAGATATATCCTCTTTGCCTTCCAGCAAGGATGAAAATAAACCAGAGGAGCACAGCAGCCCTCAGGGAGAGAGGGAAATGGCTCTGTGTAGTTCAGATAGTTCTCACAGGAGTGCCTAGATTGTCCGGTGTATCAGTCAGCTGTGGTCAAAAGAAATAGATGATGATACTTGTATAGCTCCCCATCAGTTATACATGGGAGGGGGAGTTAAAAACCTAACAATACTTCCAACATTCCCAAGACATTAAAAAAGCCTGCTAAATCTAAGGCAGGTATCCGGAGAGGGAAATGCCACTAGGGTCCTGTTTGCAGCAAACAGAACATCCCTGCCATCTGACTGGTTGCTGGTGTTTTCAGTGTTTTTGATTGGCAGAGGAGCATTGGCCTTAATGCTGCATCCATTGAGACTGGGGGTGGCTAGCTTCAGACAGCTAGGGTGGCAGCAGAACCCGCTCCATATTTCCATTTGCTAAACTCTTTTGGCAAAGCCAACTAGAGTTATTTCTCAGTGCAAAAGCCAATAGTTTGCAATCAATTGCATTCCAAAACCAGCCATTTTATTCTATTTCCTTAGAGCAGAAGATCCAGCAGGTGGCCACCAACAGGAAAGCAGAACAATATCTGCTCGGTTTTTGCTTCCCATCTGGGTTCAGACATTTTGAAGCAACTGAGAAGTCGGTTCTTTGATTCCTTGACTCTGGATCCAGGAAGCCCAAGGGATACTGATGTATCTTGCTCACCTAGATCAAGTAACAGCTCTGTGAGCCACTGAGGCTGAGAAAAGGGAGAGAGATTAACCAAACAAACAGAAAAGGCTCCCCTGCCCCCTCCTCACCCCACATGCATGCCATTTATTCCTTTAACAAGCCACGGGAGAACCCCTAGCAGAGCTCCTCATGTTGCATTTTATTTGACCTAGATCCCAAGGGCTAAGAGGACAAAGGTTAGGCATACGGTCTTCAGATGAGAGACCACAGGATTTTCAGGTCTAAGACAACTGCCTTTCCCAAGTAGAAGCTTCCATTTATACCAGGGGTAGTAAAACGGCGGCCTTCCAGATGTCCATGGACTACAATTCCCATGAGCCCCCTGCCAGCGAATGCCGCAGTTTGACTACCGCAGTTTGCCATGAAGCTTCATGTGCTAGAGGCTGCCACACAGAGAGAGGGCTGCAGTTTGACTACCCCTGATTTATACTGAAAGTCTTTCAAAAACCCAGGAAGCCACTAACTCCCACTACTCAATACATTTGCTAGGGAGCTCTTTATTGGCTCTCCAGCACATGCCCCCACGCTTGATTCACAACAGTCAATGAAACAAATGGCAGTTTTACACGGCCGTCGTTGGGCATGCCATCTTGAGGAATTTCTGTCGTTTTCCTTTGCAGTAGCTCTTATGGCATTTCCCCAAAAATTCAGATCATTCTGTTTTGATAAATGTTATCCATTTGAGATCCGCAGCACACTTTGCAGAGCTACCTGAGATGACAGAATGACTGTTAAAACTAGTTGAAATCCATGCAGTTGTGCCCATTGTCTTTGTAACAGAATGAAAGTTTTGAACTCAGTATATATATTGAAGTGAAATATGTTAGGCTTAACATAACCATTTAAAAACCCAGCCTGGAATGCTAAGCAGACGGCTATGAAGAGGTGCATGGTGATTATTATGTTCCATTTTGTCCCACCCATTCCATGTCTTTCACCACTTCAGTATCTTGGCGAATAACATGCATGTATTCACAGATGCATCTCCTCTGAGCCAATTGGCTGTGTGGAGCACTTCCCTCAGCCACTAAGTCATTGGTTACAACTGACCCAGAAAGTCTTCCCTCCATGCTAGATAAGGAGGTTGGTTAATACAAGCCAGCAGCTGCAGCCACACAAGAGATTCAGCAGTGAGTCCTTCCACAAAATGGATGCCAAGGTAGAGGAAAAATCTCTCATAGAACCTCAACTAATTCCCCCCTACAGGCCACCACTCACAATGTAGCTGAGAAGGGACTTAATTTGTTCAGCAGCATCAGGATGGATTAGGAGATGAGCTGTTCTGTTCCTTATGGGGCATGGTGGATGCTACGACTTTAATTCCTGTCACAGATGGTGGTTTTGATATGGCCAGCACTTCCTCTCTCTGTGTGGCAGAAGCTTCATGGCAAAGTGCTATGCCAAATCATTTCCCATTTACTACAATAGGTAGTTGTTGAAGTAATTAGCTCCTTTGGGCATGTCTGAGGGCTGTCATCACACAGTTTTGCCACGAGTAATATATGCAAATCCACATTCAATATAACACAGTTGACATCCTTCTGATGTATGCTCAGCTTGTGACCTTCTGAAGTTGGGTCCTCAGAAAATACATTCCAGAAGACTGGCCTGTTGTCAAGGGAAAAGACAAAGAAGCTGCTAAGTGATGGGGGAAGACATACAACTGCTTATATTATATTTAACCGTTAAAGGTTAAATAAGTATCTTCATTTTACAGATTTTACACTATCCAGTGGAATTTTGAATCCGATTGTTATTATCTGGGCAGGGGTTTCGTAGGTTCGCAAGGAAACAACATGAAAGATCTGGTTTTACTTTCAAGGAGCTATTTAATGATGCAGTTAAAGCAGATTCAGTCAGCTAGCCTCAAGATGCACATACATGTATAGAAAAACTTAGCCAACCCTTGAGAGAAAAAGCATAACTAGAACAAGGTGTACTATATCCTAAACTATGGCTATGAACCCAAAGATTGATTAATTTAGAATAGACAATGAAGGACAAAATTGTTCATAGATGTTTTAGATGTTAATTATTGTTTTGAGCCTGAAGAAAAAAGACAGGTAACAGCTACAATTAATGACAACAATACTAAAGCTATCCTCAACATTTGGAGGAGCCAGCCCATCTTGCCCCTGGCTTCCACTAGGGGAAAAAACAACCCAGGCCTTAAAGATAAGTATTACTAACAAGCATGGAAGTGGGAAAATTCACCTGAGAACAGCTAATGCTGTCTGTTGGAATATGGAAGTAGGGTTGGGTGCTTCAGCACCCGAAGCAGCTGGTATCTCCTGGCACAGTGAGAATCGCACCAAGGGGGGGGGCATTACGCACCAGTGCGCTGATGCCTGTGGCCTCCCCTCCCCCCTTTTGTACAACCCTATATGCAAGCCTTGTGTGCATGATTCAAAAATATATGAATAATATCCTATAGGTGGCATCAGAGGAGATGTGTATTTAGCATAGTTCGAGTAGGAATTTTCTGATGTTTTTAAAATAATCTCCTCTTTGTCCTGCTTGGCTGTTTGGAGACTTCCTGTTCCTTTGAGCATACTGTGCAATGCCAGGTTGATCAATAATAAGACCAACACTCTGCAAGCCTACTTTGCAGAACAGAAAATAGACCTGGTGTGTATGATGGAAACTTGAGTCAGGAAGAGCAAAACAGTTGCCTTAAAAGAACTAGCCTCTGTCGAGTTCTGAAGAACAGCTGTTAGACAACTAGGTCTCTCTCACTCTTCTCCTTCATAACAAAGTTTTTATCTATAACAAAACTTTTATTCTTTTAAGCAGCTTTGTGCCTCCCCCTCTCTTATATGTTTAAGCTTTGCTAACAAAGTCCTCTCTCAGGTCCCAGAGCAACTAGGTGCTAGCATGTAGAAAAGATGGAGTCACCCAGGCCAATACAATCCAGTCCTGCTATTTTTGCAACTATCCAGGGCAAATGTTTGATTAATAGTGTTAAGTACTGCTTAATTAGGGCAAATAGGCGAGGGGAAGTGTGGCTGGGTATTAACATAATTAAATTCAGGTGAGGCAAAAGGTTCTTGGGATGCCCATTGTCCTAATTATGCATCTCCCTAGGATGGGAAGGAGGTCGTAAGCGGTACATCCACTCTGTCACAGACTTGTCTCTGACTGATGTCCATTTTAGTATCATTTTGGGCCAGACAGTGTACTGCTTGTGATATGTGAAATGATAGTCAAGGAAGGATGATTATGATTTTCTACTTATAAATTGCTGCTCAATGGGAGGAACGATTCTGACTGATAACACTAAAAGAAAGTAAAGGATGTGCCAGGGGAGCCTCTAGAGGAAGGGCATTCCAAAGGATTTGTTTTGCAGTATTTTACCAAGCTGAATCCAAAGTACACAACAGGAGATGACCTGCCCAGATTTCATAAGGGTTGCTGTATGCAAAGGAAGGACAAAATTGCAACATCATCTTTCTTTTGCAGAAGCAAAATGAGGCACAAATCTTAATGCCTTATTTTATTCCTTTGTGTTTCAAGCTGTGAAAGGAAAACCTGGGGACCTTCCCATAGTTAATATTCTATGCATGAGATCCCCTCTCAATATATCCCAATAAGAAGCATTAAGGACAATGGCTTACAGAAGACAGCCTAGAACTTACATTAAAAGGAAAAAAAGAAAATACTAAAAGGAAACTAACCTGTTTTTTGAAAACTACTAAATCAAAGCCAAGAGCTCCTGTTGCCAGGCTTCTTTTAGATGCAATTCAGTAATATGTCAATTGATAACCTCCTGAGTTTACAAGGCCGGCTGCTTGTCAGAGCTGACCTGCACTGAGTTTAATTGAAAGTCTCCTGTTGGCAGTGGGAGTGAGATATTGGAAAGGGCATCTTGATAGGAAAGAGTAGTACAAAGTGACTTCTGAAATGGAGAAGGACACTGAAAAGTAGTGGAAGGGGAGGGAGGATATGGAGTACCGCGAGTGAACAGCACCCTCTGATGTTTGCTTAGTTCCAGTTAGACTGTTGCGTTTAGAGGCTTTCAGAGGTCTTTGAAAGTAACTGATTACTTAAGGTCCCAGGAAGATTATTATTATTCTTTAGATCCGAGCTAATGCATTTTTACAGGAGCCTCCACCTTGATACACCATTTTCTCCCTTTTATTGTAGTCCATGTTTACAATTTTATGTACACAATATTGGATCAATATTGTTTTATTTATATTTGTGCCATATTGTTTTAATTGCGTTTTGTAATGGCCTTTGGCTACATACAATAAATGCTATCGTATCGTATCATATCGTACTTAAGGTGGCTCATGTTGGGAATTTGACTCTGATGGTAAACACAGAAAGAAAAAGAGAAAGGACATCCTAAACAACAGCAAAGATGCTCAAATAGCTGCCAACATAGCTCATGTCTTGTTCTCTGGCTGCAACCAGGGGACCGGGTTCTTTTTGTCTATTATTTGGTTGTTTGTGAGCACTGCAACTATCAGTGTTCCGTGCATGCACACTCTCACAAGCCTGCTGAAAGTGCTGATTTCTATTCTCCCCCACAGACCTGTTGTCACTGCACACTGCTCGACAGCCCATCGTAGACACAGCAAGCAAACTATTAAGCACCGGAAGAAGCCTTCACTTAGGTCTGTATTAATCCAGATTATTTTGCACATCTGCAGTTTTGCTCAGCCTTATGGGAAGGGTTGTTCCCCTTCCCCAAACCCCTTGAAGTACCACACCTGACTCTCCATGATCCTGAGGGAGAACTGATTTTGCCAGCTGCACAAATGCAAAATTACCCACAAGACAAGAAAATGACAAGCCATGACCGTAGCTGCTGCAGACCCAGAAAGCTTTCCAATAGGTGTTTGAGTTGGACAGCAATCAGCCAAAGAGAGTCAAGGTTTGGGTCTTCATTGATGGCAGCCATTGAACACGGAATGTTCACCGGCCAAGCTTGTTCACCTTGCCTCCCTAAATAGAGGATAACCTGCATTACACCCTCCATTCTATGAACAATGGTAACACAGACCAGAGACCATGCTGCATCTGTTCAGGAGAGGATCTAATGCATGTGTTTCACCACAGTATTTAGAGAGGCTTTTATAGGAGAGCCAGCACATCACAACATACAAGTCTCTTCCAGATCAAATACAAGTTGTGACAGTGAGCCATCAGATTTCAAAAGTTCTTGCCATGGGAATGAGAGAATTAGGAGAAATAATCACCACCATCATATCTGTAATCTGTGGGGCTTAATTTTACGGAGGAAAGTGTTTTTTAATGACTTTCAACAATACCTTGCAGTACCAAAGATTCTCACCTCAGAGAAAATGATGTCTCTCTTCTTCATCTTTCTTAGAAATGTTCATTGCTCTGGCATAAGATGCTCATTTTTAATTGCCTCATCCCAGCTTTATTTGATTGTAAGTTATCTACATATCCCAACTCCATTTTTATTTTTGACAGCAGCCCAAATAATCATGTAAAAACTGCTATGAACTTACCATTAACAGTGGTGGGAGAGGATTTGTTTCTGAAGGGTGACAAAGTACGGAAATGCTCAGGCCCCTTCTAATCTCTGTCTCGTCCCAAGGAATGAATGTGTACAAGCCCAGTTAGCTCCTCTCTCTTCATCCTTGAACCCCTGTAATGCCAGGTCTGTATAAATAAGACCACAGTTCTCCACGAGAACTATCCAGGAGGGATGCTTTGATCTGGCATGCTTGACCAAGACCTGGGTAGGTGAGAATGAGTTAGCTCCCTTCACTGAGTTTACTCCCCCAGGATATTCACCATCCTCAAACTGAGGGACTGGGGGAGGGGGGGGAGGTGGACTGGCAATCCTCATCTGAGACTGTTTTTCCTTCCAGGGGATTCCTGAACCAAATGTCACTGGCCTTTGGGTATTGGAAGAGAGTGGGAGCCCTGCTAGCCAGCTTACCAGTGTACTTCCTTCTGAGGCTGTCAGTGGCAGTAGCTGAGGGAACATGATGTTTTCCTAGACTGTTTGTCATGGAGAATTTTAACATCAACACAGAGAATTTCTTACATGGTACAGCCTCATACCTCATGGTTGCCATGGCAGCACTAGGATTCTCCCAGGCTGCATTGACCCCCACACTTGGAGGGTCCACATGCTAAATTTGATCTTTTGTGCAGGGCTTCTTTTTCCCCTCCAGGCAGTTAGGTGGCCTAGGTGTAATCTGCATGGGGCTTTTTATCCAGTCCCACTCCAAATAAATCCCTGCCATTTACACTGAATTCGATTTCCATTTTGATTTGGGGCATTTTAAATTTTCCATCTGCAACATGAATGATTGAGCTGTGGTGATCCTACCTTTTCCATGCAATATCCAGGATCGAATATAATTCGTTATAATTGATCAAGCTGCTTTGAGGGCTCCTAGTATTAAAGTGTAGATCTGTGTTTTGCCAGATTAACATCCTCCCCACAGAGGTAGAGAAGCAGTTTGTCCCTGATTGGCTGGGTGCCAGTTCAAAGACTTCCTAGTTCCCGGTTGCAAGATTTCCATACCAAGATTTATTTTTGCCCTCCTTTTGGAATTTGTTTTCAAGTGATTGTGCTCCAGAATCCAGTAGAGATTTGCCTCATTCTGTGGGGCTGCTGCTGGCTCACCTCGGCTCCCCCCTCCCACCTGGCCACTTACTCCTTCAGGAAACAAAAGAGACGAGCAGCCTCATGCTCAAGTGCAGAAGGCTTTCTGTTTCAATTCAGGGGGTGGGACGAAGCAGAAAGATTCAGGTTCAAATCAATCTGAATTCAGCAGAATTGACAGCAGAAGAAAAAACTAAGTGCAGAATCAGCCCTAGAATCAGGGACTGGGTGGGTCTGTATACAAAGCACTTAGAAACACACAGCGCCTCTAAGGAATCATTGGATTATATCAAGAGACCCCATCCTTCATCTTGCTGACAATAGGCAGTTTATCAACACACCTTAATTTGGGAGCAAATGTTGAATTAAACAGATCACCAGTTATCCTTTCTTAAATGCATCTAGACCTGGAAGAAATTTTAGGAACAGATCTACCTAAAGACATTTCTTTCAAAATGATTTCCCCAAAGAGCAGAGATCAGCTTGTTTGTAGCTTACAAAACACACTCCACAACACAATAAGCAAGCATTTTTATTGCCAGCCACCAAAGCCATTTTCACAAATGACATTCAATTGGGTTGTGCATTTCCCCTTGCCTTTAAATCAAGTGGCTTGAATATGCATTCCATTCAAAATGACTCTTTCACTTTGGATCTTGTGTTCCTGAGCAACATATTCAACTCAGCTAAAAGGACATCCATCAATTGCAAAAAGGCTTTTAATCTGCAATTGCAGAAGAAACCTAGGAAAGTATGTGTAATACTGCCATCTGCTGTGGTCAAACAAAACATCATTATCAAAAATTACTTCAGGCTGTCCAGAAAAAGGGGAGCAAGGCTTTGTGATATGCATAAATGTATGAACTTTGAATATCTGTGTGCTAGATTTCTTCCATGGTAGCTACCCAAGCAGCCACCACAAATTGCACCTTGGTAAGACATCAATTACCCCATAGTTTGTATGTGGTAGAAATTCCATAAGGATCTTACATCATAATATGTAAAGAGGCTGAAAGGTTTACAACTAGCACAGAATGATAGAGATCTTGATCAGGAATAATGCTGCAAAGTGCTACATATTTTTGTAATATATGTATACAATCAGTGTTTAAGCCCTAGACTTCCTTGGTGGTCTCCCATGTAAATACTGACAAGGGCTGACCACGCTTAGCTTCTGAGATCTGCTGAAATCAGGCTAGCCTGGGCCATCCAGGACAGAGCAGGTCAGTTAAGTGGAAATATATTTGTATACTAGAATTAGAGCCCATTGTAGCAGATACAACGGGCACTAGCAGGGAGGGAGGGGGAAATAGCAAAGAGACAAGGAGGTAAAAAGGAAGAGAGTGATTAAGATAGAGCTTGGCATTGGGAAGAGTAAGGGCCATTCCGCACTCATCCAAAATAGCACAATGGTTACAAATTGAAATCGCTACAGTTTTGCCATTATGCACAACGTCGTTCACTGAAGCAGTAGGTGCAAACTTAAAAGGACTCCAGGGAATGGTGGAGGACAGGAAGGCCTGGAGGATCATTGTCCATGGGGTCGCGATGGGTCGGACACGACTTCGCACATAACAACAACAACAACAACGTCGTTGACAATCTGCCACACTCCTGAAACCGATCCGCAAATCCCAAAAAGTGGATTCACCCTCCGGAAAGCGCTACACTCTTGCAACCAATCAGCAACACTAGCAAAAAAGTTCTGTGCATTACCATTGTTGCGGTTTCTGCTAAGTTCCGCCCCCTAGCTCTCTCCTCTGATCTTCCGGCAAAGCGATCGGCATTTTTTTTCTCCGAGCGAGCAGAGATAAACGCACCGGCGAGCCTTCATTTACCCAGTGAGGCTTCCCTGGCTGCAGAGCTGTTTTAAGTCACTAAGCACGAAACAACACACAGCCCCGTTTGCTGGTTTATTTTCCCTTTATTTTTTACTGTATTTTCGGCCGAAAATCATGCCCGTGCCGGGGGTTGTGGTTTCACTCGGGGGGAGCGTGGCAACGATGAAACGGCAGCTCAAACACCACCTGCTACCTAGATGGGTCTCTCCGTTGCAACGAATCAATGCAGATTTGTTGCAACGTGTTTTTTTTAACTTTCTTAAAGGGAAAGGGGCTTTTTGGGATCATGATAACGGCCGCCCATTGGCTGCTTGACGACCAGGGGTGGGACCAGCTCGGCAATATTGCTTCCTGGCTAGCGATTTTTGCAGAGACCAGAAACCTGTGGGAAACGATAGAAACGCAACTGGATTCCACTACAAAGCCAGGTATGCATAACGACGAATTCCACTATTTAAAATGGCGTTTTTTCGTCCCGCAACCAATTTGCCACATAGATCCTGGTGCGGAATGGCCCTAAGGGTTGTCCAGTCTGTAAGGGCATGAGATTGAATATGTGTGTTGGAGGGGGGGTGTTGTGGTGGCATGGTGACAAATGAGGGCATGGGTGTGGAGAGATGGGTGTCAAGAACCTGTGGTTTGGAATGTTAGTTGAGTGTGGGAGAGGACTGACCTTTGGGAATTGTGGCATAGTGGTTACAGATGAGCTTTCAAGAGCCATGTCTTCAGATATGTGAAGGGAAAATCAGACTGGAGACTCTGCTTAGGGGGAGATTACATGGCAACCAATTCCTCCTAGTTTTGTGGCCCTGCTCCTTCTGTCTCCATTTTTTTACTATTGATATAATGTTATGTGCCCACATGCTTCTTTCACGGTTGCTCCTTAGAAGAAGAAGAGCTGGATTTTTGTACCCTGTTGTTTACTACCAAAAAGAGTCACAGAGTGGTTTACAAATACCTTTTCCATTCATCTCCCCACAATAGAAAACCTGTGAGGGATGTGGGGTCTGAGAGAACTGGGAATGTCCCACAGTCACCCAGCAGGCCTCAGGTATCACTAACCAGTTTAAAATCGCCTTCCCTTCCTCTCCCCATAACAGTCATCCTGCCAGGGATGGGGACTGAGAGCTCTATAAGAACTGAAAATAGCCCACAGTTACCCAGCAGGCCTCAGGTGTCTCTAAGCAGGTTAGAATTGCTTTCCCTTCCTCTCCCCATAACAGTCACCTTGTCAGGGAAGTGGGGCTGAGCCTGGGGCGGGAGAGGGCCATGAAGCCAGGAGCCTGGGGCATGAGGGGCCGGGGAGAGGGCTTTGCAGCCTGGAAAGGAGCTGGGCCAGCGCGTTGCAGATGTGCTGACCCAGCTCCTTTCCCAGCCACAAAGCCAGGAGCCTGGGGCGGGAGGGGGCCAGGGAGAGGGTTTTGCAGCAGGGAGAGGGGCGCCCCAAGGAGGGCTTCTAGCGCCCGCTGTATTTAGGGTAGAGCAGGCTTAAGTACTAGTAATTGATATAAGCCTACTTGGAGAACCAGCTTGGTGTGGTAGTTAGGAGCATGGACTTCTACTCTGGTGAGCCAGGTTTGATTCTCCGCTCTTCTTCCACATGCAACCAGCTGGGTGACCTTGGGCTCACCAGAGCACTGATAAGCAGGATGAGCAGGAAAATCAGGGCTCTCTCAGCCTCACCTCCCTCACAGGGTGACTGTTGTGGGGAGAGGAAATGGAAAGTGATTGTAAGCCACTTTTGAGACTCCTTCGGGTAGAGAAGAGTGACATATAAGTCCCAGCTCTTCTTCCTCTTCCTACTACTCTTCCTTACACACAAGGATTTCTCTCTGTATTTATTTAATTAGAAAATTTGTACCCTGCCTCTCCAGACCTGCTTGAAGGAGCTCAGAATGATAAAAGCCAAGCATACTACACACAACAAAGACAAATCATGGAAGTAATACAAGGCATTTACCAGGCATTGTTATTGCTGCTCTGCATCAGGAAACCCAAACATACTGCTGTTTTCTGGACAGTGTCAAAGTTCATAAACTTGCAGGAATTCTTCATCAATTAGAACTAGGAAATACATGCTTAAGAAATATCAATTTACTGAGAATCTATTTGGGGATTACAGGGCTTGATATTGAAGGAAGGAAGAAACAAAAACTACCACAACATATTAAAAGGGTAAACTTTCTAATTGTTTTCTTTCTTTTTTTCCAGCTTGGGAATGTACAATACAGAATATTCTCCACTACTAATAATGGCAGAATTCTCCAGTACTAATAATGGCAGAATTCCCTGGGGCTCCTTTTGTAAGTGGATCACTAATTACAAATCTACATGTGCATTCTTAACATTGACACTTGGGAACTGTGGTGCAGATGTAGGGAAGGCAGTACACTGCTGAGGTCGCAAAGGAAGGGGGAATGCTTTGTTTACATTCCCTGCCCCCATTTCTAGACTGTCTAAGGCAGTGGTTCTCAACTTGGGGGGTCAGGACCCCTTTGGGAATCGAACGACCCTTTCACAGGGGTTGCAGCAGGGCAAGCGGCTTGGCCAGGAGGGGCGCCATCTACACAAAAGCCTTGTGGGGTAGATCAAGATAGAGCATTCATCTGTCTGGAGCAGCAGAAAAGAGCGAGATCAGCATGGTGGGACAGGAGGCAGAACCGAACCGAGAAAAAAAATTATATACAATCATGAACAATGGATCTTCACACCATTGGTCAGTTTTGGTTTAATTTCTGTGAAAGAACACTTGCATAATTTTATGGTTGGGGGTCACCACAATACGAGGAAAAGTAGTAAAGGGTCGCGGCATTAGGAAGGTCTAGGGTGTTACACAAAACTCTTAAACCGACTGGTTTGTTGGACAATTCCACTTGTAGATTTGTTATTTTCAGAGTTATTTTCAGGAAAAGATTTCCCCTCCCTTCTAGCTGGTCAGAATAGAAGGTTCTTCTCTGTCTGCATGCACTTACTTCTATAGAGGTCACCCATGGTTCCCAGATCTGGGTTTGGAAATTCCTGGAGATTTGGGAGGTAGAGCTTAGGAAAGATTTGAAGGGTGACTCTGTGAAGCTATAATGCCATAGAGTCCACCTTTCAAAGCAGTCTGGAGGCCAGACTCTGGGAAATCTCCAGCCAGAACCTGGTAACTGGCCACCCTATGCCTAGGAGTGCTAGCTTCAAGGCAGGACCTGGGAACCCCCTGGAATTATAGCTCATCTCCAGATTAGAGACTGAATGCAATTTCCATTTTGATTTTGGGCGATTTAAATTTTCCCTCTGCAACCTTTCCCCCAACCTTTCCCCCACAATATTCTGGAGTGGGCATGAGTAAGTGTGCAGCTGTCTGCTTTCCCTGAAATAACTTGCTGCTGAGCCTCCAACGCTGTAGGAAAGCACTGATTGGCCAGGGCGTCAGTCCAAAGGCTTCCTCCTTCCCAGGTTGCAATGCTTCCCTTAAAGGGGAAGCCCTAACTTCTCTTGGCAGAGATTTGCCTCTTGGATTTATTCCCCCTCCTCTGCTGTCTCCAATCCTCCCCCCCTCCCCATTCAAGAAAAGAAATAGACTCCTACTGCACTTGGCTCCTCCCCCCCTTCTGAGCTTCCCTAATCATGTGCAGAACACTTTTCTGTTTTAATGGGGGACGGAGGGAGATAGAGGAAGACCCGAGTTCAAATTGATCTGAATTCAGCAGGATCCACAATGGAATAAACAAAGTGCAGAATCAGCCCAGGAGCCAGTGCAGTTGGGAGAGCACAGGGCTAATACATGCTTTCCATTGAGCCCCCATAAGGACCTTTGCTGCTGCTTTCCAGGGCAGTTTAAGTATCTGGAGCAACTTCAAGCTGTTATAATTTTAGTATTATTAGGTGTTTTAGTATAAATCTCTGCCATAACTTTTTCAGTTTTAAATGTCTGCCTTTCCTTTGGTGTGTGTGGGCCAGTACTCTCTGACCCACTGTGCCTTCTTTTTTACATGTGAGATCCTTTTTTAAAAACTTTTAGCCTGCTGTCATAGAAAGTAGCTGCAGTCTGGATGATTTCCATAGCTTTTAAAGCACAGTGACATGCATCTGCAAACTAGGTGCTTGTCTAGCCAAAGTTTCCATCTGATCTTTTGTATGAGCCATAATTCTTGCTATGTCCTCTCACACATAGTTTTAAAAGCATTATCAGGGCGTGTAATGCCCACTTTCTGTTTCTTGCAGGGCGGCAAGAAACCACACCCCTTTTGTTTCCATTTGCTGTCAGTTTGATCTGTATGTGTTCTTTTTGATTTTGGTTTGGGCAACTTTGAGGATCCTTTCATACAGGTCTGTTGTATGCTTTGTGGTTTTGCTGTCAGATTGTGGCATAGACTCGGCTGTTGTTGCAGGTAGCTCTGGTTTGAGGCTCTTTTAGGAGTTATGCTCTATGAAGAGAGAAAAATTAATGAAAAATTTCCAGCTTAAACCCAGCCCCTGGCTCCCTGGCAAATGTCATTGTGAATTCACCCCACTCTGCATTTTTGTCACGAACACCACAAAAGCATCATGCAATTCAAACGTAAACATATACCTGGGTGTGTTTTATAGCTTCATAGTGTTCCATAGAGTCTGTGCAGTTGCCCTTTTTCCCTTTAAAGTTGCTGCCATGGAGTTTTGATGAATTCCTATTATCACCACCACTTTGGGGGCTGTTATCTTAAACAAAACAGGAGATAGCCAAGAGTAAAAATCTGTTTTTTGCTAAATAGGCAGTCAGGTTGTTTTTTAAAGACCCTGTAAATAACACAGAATAAAATAACATACTATTTTTTAAAAAGGAAAACAGAAAGAAAAAAGGCAGTATTGGCTATGCTTTCATGGGGAAAAGACATTATCCCACAAAACTGTCCAGTCATAACCAAGAGAAACAGCATGTAAAAAGGAAAATTTAAAAACATTGGCCCAAGGATTTTTTTTCTTTAAAAGATTCTAGCCTACCAAGCTACAGTACAATACAGACATATGACTGCATGCTTCAGTGACCAAAATCATTAAATT
The DNA here is from genome assembly GCF_049243985.1 of Paroedura picta. Classification (NCBI taxonomy): domain Eukaryota; kingdom Metazoa; phylum Chordata; class Lepidosauria; order Squamata; family Gekkonidae; genus Paroedura; species Paroedura picta. The sequence goes on from NC_135371.1 coordinate 128,262,487, forward strand.
AAGAAGGAAAACAAAAACATGGTGAGGCCGTGTTAACACCTTCAATATATAGTCTAAAGAAATACACCAAAAAAATCTTCAGATCCCTTGGCATAGTCTTCCAGTTGTCTGGACACTGGAGAGCTCAGGCAATGCATGCTGGAGAAGCTGCCAACAAAGCAACCTATGCCATTTCAAGATTCCTCTTCACAAAAAGGGCCTCCTTTATTCCAGCAGCAATCAAAGTTTCCCAAGGAAAGGTTGTCACTCGGCTATTGCATGGTTTCCAGATCTGTAAGAAAGGCGCCTACTGGAAGCGATGCATTCTGAGTTCCTACAAATGGTTTTTGGAATTCTGCAATGTATTCCAAATGCCCTTCTCAGACTAGAGACTGATCTCCTTTAAGATATATATGTGGCTACTTGCATCCACCTAAAGACTAAAACTCATTTTCAATCCAGTGGGTCTAGCCCCTTTGACCATGGCCCTTCTAGAAGGCATCCATTGTGCCCCCGCTCACTCAACGGCTTTGCCCATGTCATACAGGAAAAATAGAGTCTATGGAACATGTTCTGCTGCATTGCTCATTCTATAATGAGATCCGACATCAGGATATTGCCCCAATTCTGTCAATATACCAGGAAGATCTGAGCAACTTTATGTCTCTTTCCTCTTTGCAGACTACTCTTAGGAGATAATCCACAAAGTTTCCAAATTTTGCCTTCTGGCGTACGGGATAGGCAAGTCCCAGTAGCTTTGCCTGCCTGTTGGAGGTACGTTTAACCTTTTGTGTCTCCCTCTTAATCTCTGTTCATTGTTTTATGCTTGTCACATTGCAATGATTCATTATTCAGAGATGATCTTGTACTGAAATAGCATTTTAATCAACCAATCAGTCCCCAAAAGAAACACACAAAAGTATACCGGATTTCTTTAACAGCCTTCCAGCAGACATAGCATTTTTTAAAGTTTCTCCTCAAACCTACAAAATTAGAAAAAGTATTTGAAACACTGTGCTTTTGACCCAGCTACTTATAAATTAAATTCTTCCCAGTATTTCCTGATATTTCCATGCAGAATTTGGCCCAACTACTCCTTAATTATATTCTTTCTAGTATCTATTTTTCCTCATTACTATAGATGGATGCAACCCCGTTCATGAGCCACAATTCATCATGAATTTGGCCTGGTTCATGCCCTCTGAATTGTGGTTTGGGGAGGTACCCTCCTGAACATTTCCCAGACTTGTCCAGTTCAGTTCAGTTGTTTGGGCTATTTCAACCTAGCAGATGAACAGGGCCAGATTTGGCCTGAAAAGCTACTCCCAAAGATTTTGCCAAGATTTCAACCATGGGTTATCCTAATCTTCATTAACTGTTTCAATCCAAGCTGGAACTGCATATAACAACTGAGCATCAACTTTAGCCTTATAAGCAGCATGGGCAGCAGGAATATGCTGAGAGCTAGAGTTAAAAAGAATCAAGTAACAGCAGCTAGCAGAGTTGATTGCCAGTCTGACAGCAGCTTCTAGATTCCAGGATATGTTGAATTGAAAAATAGCAAAAAGTTAACTAAAAATATCAACTTGCTCCAATTCCTGATCTAATTTAGGCCAACTACAATATTTCTTGCCTTGTTGTTGTCATTGTCAGCCATTCAGTCAAGTCCGACTCTTGGTGACCCCCTGGCACAGCCGCCACTATGATCCACGATCCCTGACCGCCTCCCTCAGCCATACAGTGTTCTGGCTGGTGTCCATCCCGATCGCATCCAAGCACCATGCCCTCTGTCAGCCTGGTTTCCTTTTTCCACTGACGAATCCTAGCATAATTGCTTTCTCCATTGGGTTGGATTGCATGATAAGGCCAAAGTAAGTGAGCTGGCGTTCTGTGATTTTGCCTACCAGTTTCTTGGCACCATTTCCTTTCATAGCGACAGTTAGACTTAGAAAAATTGATAGTTAATCCCTCCACATGACAACAACAAGCAAACAGCTTAAAATCTTTACAAAGACCTAGAACTGACCTAGACAGAAAAGTTATTTCAAATTCAATACCTTTATTGGCATAGTTAAAACAATAAAACTAGATCGTAAATCAAAGTGGAGTAAATCAGAGTTCAAACTTGGACAATCAAGAGGATTTATTGTGATGTTTGAATAGGGAGAAATCTGGCAATGATTTTGCTTTTCTGATGGTGACGGTCTTGAAGAAAATAATTAGTTATCTTCTTGGTATTCAGGGAGGAATCTCCTCTCATTAATGGTATCGAGAGTCATTCATTATGGAGGTTGTGTTGGTCGCAGTAAAAGAAAACATGCTCAGTGGATTCAGGTTTTTGAGTGGAACAAGTGCAGAATCTTTCCAGAGAGCCAGTTTGGTGTAGTGGTTAGGAGTGCGGACTTCTAATCTGGCATGCCAGGTTCAATTCTGCACTCCTCCACATGCAACCAGCTGGGTGACTTTGGGCTCGCCACAGCACTGATAAAATTGTTCTGACCGAGCAGTGATATCAGGGCTCTCTCAGCCTCACCCACCCCACAGAGTGTTTGTTGTGGGGAGAGGAATGGGAAGGTGACTGTAAGCCGCTTTGAGCCTCCTTTGGGTAGGGAAAAGCGGCATATAAGAACCAACTCTTCTTCTTCTTCTTCAGGTAAAGGAAGAAGAGCTGTATCATCAAGAAGAGCTATATCATCAACATAGAGGCTAGCTTTGGATGCAAACTGGTCCTTAATGTTTCATCGCATTTGGCAGAGAGAGGAGAAATCTGTGTAACTTGTACAGTGGTGTCTTGCTGATTAAAGTAAGGATAATTTTCAAACTGCAATTAACACATTAGTTAATTAATATACTCATTAAATCCATTGAAACATGCAATCCATGTTAACAGATGAATGTGTATTTCCTTACTGCTGGAATTTTATTATTTGACCATAGAATTCAGAATTTCTCTGGAGGGACTGGTAATCCTCAAATATCCAGGAATTTCCAGAGCCAGAGTTGGCTACCCAAATTATTATGAGGAATACAAATGGTCAGACGAACCCATATGGGAGAACAATATTTCCTCATAAGCTTTGTGTCTATAGCTTATTCTCTGGAATTCTACATCCATTACTTTCGGCAGCGATTCTATTACTAGAATTCTGCAAAAAATAGCCCTGAGTCTGCAAAGTCCATGCAATCCTCCTGATGCTTGTTTATCTCAATAGTAGGTATTGTGAGGGAGTATGAACAATGTGCAATTAAATTCACTGTCACCCCCTCAATAATTTTTATTCTTGCACTAAGGCCATCCAAAGGCCGCAAGATTTCTTATTGGCTTACTACATGTATTTATTTACTTGTAATATTGTTGTTGTTATATTATTATTATTATTATTATTATTATTATTATTATTATTATTATTATTATTATTATTATTAGCAATTTCTACCCATTATATGGAAAACTCTAGTTTACTGACATATCACCAGCAGCTTTGACAGGCAAGCCCACTAACTAGTGCCTCAGAGCACTTTAATAAGTCTTCCTGTGCTCAAGCCACTGAGTTGAGGCTTTCTTTCTTTCTCTCCCTGCACCATTCATTATTGGTCCATTTCAGAGAAAACAGTTCACAACCTTGGAATCATTTCAATCTGAATTTCAGGCATGCATAAAATGACCCTCCAGAGGATGTTGGTGAGGAGCAGAAGGGAAGCCCTGCAAACCTGTGAAGCACCTCTCAGAGCCAGTTTGGTGTAGTGGTTAGGAGTGCGGACTTCTAATCTGGCATGCCGGGTTCGATTCTGCGCTCCCCCACATGCAACCAGCTGGGTGACCTTGGGCTCGCCACGGCACTGATAAAACTGTTCTGACCGGGCAGTGATATCAGGGCTCTCTCAGCCTCACCTACCCCACAGGGTGTCTGTTGTGGGGAGAGGAATGGGAAGGCGACTGTAAGCCGCTTTGAGCCTCCTTCGGGTAGAGAAAAGCGGCATATAAGAACCAACTCTTCTTCTTCTTCTTCTTCAACCTGGGCTGAGGACACAAAGTACTCTCGTGTACATCTTAATCACAGAACTCAGAATTATGAAAGATTATTGCTTTTTTATAATAGGGCCAAATAATTAAAACCCATCTGTTACAGCCACTGCTTTAGCAAACAAGCTGAAATGTAGCTTTCAGAATGTCCCCAGTTCTAGAAGTATTAATTGAATGTTTGTCACCTTTACAATCCAATTTGGGGTATTCAAAGCAACACAGAGAGACAAATAGTAGTAAAACAAGGCAGCGTTAAAATGGCAAAACAATAACAAAATCAGAGAGGGAGAGCCATTTGTCGGCACCAGGAGCTCAAATAAGGAACAGTTCAGCAGTAGCCTGCACAAACCTTTTACCAGTGAAAACATCTTCAGCTAGCCCTGAAATGCCTGAAGGGAGGGAGCCAGGCAGAGCTCCCAGCATGGAGCATTAGGCTGAGACAGTGAAAAAGCTGTGCTGCATGCCCTTTTGAGATCTGACTGGGACAGAAGATGTAATATGCTGCGCAAATGGTCCAATTAATGCTGGAACCACATGAAAGCAGGGAATGAGGCAAATGGATCTTACTTTCGACTTTAGAGAAGGCAATCTATGATTAATAACTACACACTTCCCCAAACATGTCTGCTGGGGACAGAAGAAGGGCAGCATGATTTTAAAAAATCAGGTAGAGAAATTGGTAGTGCTTGGAAGATAGCAGAAAGGGCTGGCCAGTTCTTCAGCTCTCTTAGGCTGAGTCACCCCGTGGGCATGGGCTGCAAAGCCCAGGGGGCTATTTAAATTTGCCCTATGCAGGCATTGTCTCTGGTTTGGTGGCTCATCAGCTCCCCCCCCCCCCAGTATTTCTGGCCCTGTGTATAGTTTTATTTTGTGGCACTTTCATCTGGGCTGCATGGCTCATCTGTGAGAAATATATGAATACTTCTATCTCCATTGGGACATGGTCCTTAATTCTGATTTAGCTGACAGACCAGCCTGGGAACAAACTTTTTGTTTATCCTATGAGGAGGCAAGATAGTCTAGTCCCACAATGTACAACGAGCTGCAGTGACTTCAAGGTGTATTCCTTAAAGGTAAAGGTGCAAGCACCGAGTCATGTCTGACCCTTGGGGTGACGCCCTCTAGCGTTTTCTTGGCAGACTCAATACGGGGTGGTTTGCCAGTGCCTTCCCCAGTCATTACCATTTACCCCCCAGCAAGCTGGGTACTCATTTTACCGACCTCAGAAGGATGGAAGGCTGAGTCAACCTTGAGCCGGCTGCTGGGATTGAACTCCCAGCCTCATGGGCAGACAGCTTCAGACAGCATGACTGCTGCCTTACCACTCTGCGCCACAAGAGGCTCTTGTTTATTGCTTAGCCTCCCCAAAATGCTGTGTCCAGGAAGCAGTGCTGAGAACCTTTAGAGCAAGCAGGATTGAAATTGCTGCCCCTATAAGTGTTACTTGGAGGATCATTGCCCATAGGGTCGCGATGGGTCGGACACGACTTCGCACCTAACAACATAGTGTTACTAGTAAGAGACTAGCTGGACTGCCAGCTGATGTGACTCTTGGCCAAATAAATGGCAGCTTCTTAAGTGTGTTTGCTGAGCTCTGCCTGTAGACAGAGAAGAGTCTTGCCCAAGGTTAGATATGACCAGCAAGAGTCAAGAATTGCCATGGGCAATGTACATGTGAGAGAAGATTCCTCTTATGCAATTCTCGAAGCAAGATATTCAGTACCTTGCTAGCTTTGTCGGATCATCTCAGCTCATATTCCTGCATTCCTCTCAAGTGCAGAGGTGTGATTTATCAGCCTTAACATTCATGAAGCACAACACAGAAAAATATAATCCTGAAAGAAATCATAAAACACATAAGAGGTAGTTGTTTCTACATGAAAAATTGGGCTTGCCAGATTGTAGAAACCATTGCATAGGATGGGGTAGCTGAAGTCAACATGTCGGTTATGTTGCATTCAGAAATACCCCCAAGCATTTCTCCTCTGCCCTACTCAAGCTGATTGCAATATGCATTGTACCTTTGCATCCTTTACAGGCACTCTTTACAACATCCCTCACACCTTCTGTCTGGGATATAAACACTCAGATCTCCATTCCTACTCATATCTGATGAGCTTTGGCCCCCAAACACATATACCCTGAAACTCTGGTTGGTATTGAAGGTGCTACTGGTTCTACTGCAGACCAGCACAGCTGCCCTCTGAAATCCTTTCAGCAAGCGACTTTCATAAATAGCAATTTCCTTCTAATGTGACAGCATGAGCAATTCCCTATTTAAAGCACCAATCTCCTTTCTGCTTCTTCATCTTTCATGCAATAATGATGAAAACCAAATACCATTTTGAAGAAAACCAGCCCAGCTTCCCATTTATCTTGTTTTTAAAGGAGAAAGCCATTAATTTTCAATAACAGGATTCAATATGCCAAAAAACCCTAAATATTACAATTGTTCAACTCAGTACATTAGCAAGGGCAACTGAGCAGAGGGAACCCATCCCCTACAGTCAGAACTTTCTGGATGGCATAACTTTTATATCCAGGATTTTAAAAATTCCACCATGACCACCATAACATCAAGGTTACTGCCATATCTTCCCGGAATCAATAGTTTTCACAAATGCCCATGACTCACTCCTCTACAGATGTAAGCAGGAATCTAGCTCTGTCCATACCTCACAAGTTGTATTCGTTGCACACATGTTCACACTGAGGTCACAAATGCAATATAAGGAATGGAGGACCCAGGGGGCACAAAAAGTTCCATTGGAGCAGTAAAGAGATTATTAAAATCAGTCATAGTAGATAACAAGCCACAAATTGCTAGCACATCTGCTTTCCTAACTCAAGTAGAGCATAATATTGCTAGGCTTCAATTCGTACATGGAGGTCTGTGAAAAATGGCTCCTTTTCCGTGCATCTTATGAAATCTAACCTTATGCAAGTTTCCTCTCGAGTGAATCCCACTATGTCCCACGGGACTTATTCCCAAGAAATAGAAGACCACAGCCTTCGGTATCTCACAGTGCCTGGCTAAACACTCTTCTAAGTTCATCAAAATGAATGGGGCTGAGGGATGTTTCCCCACTTCAGCCTGCATCCTTAATTTGCTTACTTATCCTCCCACGGCAGAGGTGAAGCTGGTTAGGAAGGCTGATGTCTTGATGGGGCTCAGCTGACCCTTGCTGACTTGCTTAAGGCTAGTGGTTATACTGAAACAATGTTAATACTGGAGAAGCAAGTTAATGCAGCTGCAAAAAACTTCCTTCCATCTTAATTTAGCCCAGAAGAGAGTTGCTGCCCTTGACTCAGCCACCCTGATCACCTGGATCCCTGCCACAGCAAGCTCAAAACTAGATGATTTTAATGCGCTGTACATGCATCGGCTATTGAAGTCAGCTTGTCAGTTCCATTTGGGACAGGATGTCACAGCATTGGAGCAAGGCAGATTATGTATATCACATCCATTCAGCCGTCAGTCCATTCATTAGCAGGTCCAGTTCAGGGAACTGTCCACCATATGCAAAGCTCTTTATGGCTTTTGGCCTTCATATCTGCAGGGCGATCGCTCTTGCTGTGCTCTTCCACAACAGCTCCACTCATCAGAAGGACTTTCTGAAAGTGCCACCCTGCAAATGGGTGCCAGTGTCCGAGCATTACCTGTCGTGGCTGCCCATCCTGCAGAATGGTCGCAAGAGCTCAGGAAGCCTTCCATACTCCAGACGATACTAAACAGAATTCTTCAGGAGGGCATTTCTTTATAATCATTGTGCAGGAACACATCTTCATAAAGGGAATAAGATTGTCTATTCCAGTGTTTCTTGTATTATCTTGCTCTTAATGATTTCCTATTTTTTTAATTCCAATTTCTGAACTGGAGAGCCAGCTTGGCGAGCTGGGTTTGATTCCCCGATTCCCCACATGTAACCAGCTTAAGTGACCTTGGGCTCACCACAGCACTGATAAAGCTGTTCTGACCGAGCTGTAATATCAGGGCTCTCTCAGCCACACCAACCCCACCAAGGAACGGCGGTATATACATTGAAATAAAAACAACTCCCTGCAGTTAACTTCCCTGAGGTTTCTTCCCCCTTCTTCTCCTTTACATGTTATAACCATTTCCCCCCTACCTACAATTGTTTCCAACAATGCATTTTTTAACATTGTTTTATTATCTTAATATTTTAATGTAGCAATACTCTTGTATTTTTTACAACTCATATCAATTAACTTTCATAATTGATTGCAGTTTTTATAGATGTATTATTTATATGGGTCAATTGATGGAATAAACATACTGACTGACTGAATATAAATAAATAGATGCTCAGTTAAAACAGCCAAAATGGGAACTGGAGTGCCATAACAGGTATGATGGGCTACTGTTAGCACTCTGCCTGACAGTTCAATTTGCTGCAAAATAAAAAAAAATGGCTGAATTTCTTTGGTAAATTTGGTTTTGCCTCCAAGGTAAAATTAGGGCAGGAGCATGCATTAAATAATGAACCCAGTGTAGGAGCTGCTAGATCCCTTAAAAGTGCTCCATGTGCTACAGTCTTTCCATGATCTATATATTATACTATTAGAACTTTTACAGGTAACTGGCTGCCTCTGAAGCAAACAGTTTGAAACTCTGCAGCCTAATCAAATGTATTCCAGTAGAAAGCATGTCCTCTGGAGTTGAACACAAGTTATACACTGGTTTTGGCTACCATGGAATGGAAGTTGCTTCTTGGCAAGCAGGTTTAGAATTGGTCAAGCTAATCATGTTCGCTCAAATGCAAATCCTACTTTTAACTGGGCTTATTCCCAAGTAAATGCACAAAGGATTGCAGCTGTGTAATTACTTTCTATCGCTCATCACAACAGTACAGAAAGAGATGCAGTTAAAAATTGTGGTTTTCTTATCTAATTTACAGAACACAAAAGTCCACAAAGAGCATGCAAAAGGCAAATTTCCACTATATATTGAAAAAGCTCTACATGCAATCCTGCAAGCCTTAAACCACCTTTTCCACACAAATCTACTGAATTCAAGTGAGCCACTTTAAGAATATGAACACAATCCACGGAGCATTCCCTCTGGCACAAGCCCACTGAAGAGCTTATTTACCTCACTAAGGCTTGCATGTGAGAAATGCCTTACTGGGGCCGATTCTGCATGAGGACAACGCCCTGACATACTATTTGTCCAGAGGTGGGGGAAACTTCTGATGCCACATGTTAATACCGGGTGGGGGCCACCCTGCTGCCAGCCTCACCCAGGCATCCGGAAGCCACAGAGCAAGGGAACGCAGATATTTCTGGCATTCTGGTAAGCAGCCGGGGCGCTTGACTGTGTGTCAGCAGACAATCCAGGTTCCACAGCAGGAATCGGGATGGGCCCCCCAATGCATCACCACCCAGCACCCTCATTCAGCTGCAGTACTCTGGGTCGCATGGGGGAAATGTTGGCGGGACAGTACTGTGTGTGGCAGTATGACCATCTCCCAGTGGAAACACCGGGGAGCAGCCCGACGCTACGCCCTCCATGTGGAATTGGCTTCGGTTTCTCCAAAAGCATCATTTTCATCTCTCTGCCCAGAACAGCAACACTTCGCTCCCTTCCAACAATGTTCTTGGAAAATTATTTCCTTGGAATAAATTGTGTAGGCAATTCTCATTCTTTATTTAAAAAAAAAAAACTGGAAAAATTATGTAAACTAATGATTTTTTTTGGGATACCCCTGAACTGCACTTTCTGTAACACAGTGGGAGTGCATGCACAGGATCATAACAAAACATGTGCAATTTGACACATGGTTTTCATCCACTTACCTACATTTACATATTAAGGTAGCAACCCTACCAACACTTACTTAGGCATAAGCCTAATTTTAACACAGAGGGGACTTTTATTTCGAAGAAAACATGTACTGGCATGCTTTCAGTGCAGAAAATCCAAAACATCTAAACTGGCCCCAAAACTCCTGTTTCTGCTGCTTTCACAGTGTCCCTTTCCTGGTCCTAACAGTGGTGAAATCACAAATTGCTTTACTGAATCCCATTCTAGCATTTCTGTGGCACAAGGATTTCTACTTGAGGAATGCAACTTTCTTGATTCCTCTATCTTGTGGCAACTTGAAAGGGATTTTTTCCTTGGGGGGGGATTTCAGGCTACTGCAGAGAGAGGGACTTTCTGCTCTGTGGACAGAAATCCTTGCACCTACAGAAATGCTAGTCTAGAGCCAGGCCACTGTCTTACTCTATGAATACATTAAAATATATTACAGCACAAGTTTGAATCCTGTGACAGCTTTAAGACCAACAAGGATTAATTCTGAGTATAAGGTTTCATGTGCATGTACACTTCTTCAGATACATAGAAAATATATTCATAAGGGAAGACTGTGCCCTGAGGTTGTGACAAATCAATGAACAGATGTGAATGTGGCTAAAACAATTCATGGCATTTCCCTTAATCTTATACTGAATTCAGGCATCCAAATGATTTTATGCACATGACAAATTCCACTGAATACTGTTAAGCCACCAAGGTATTTACAGATTTGTAAATGCATTATGATAATGTCATTAGGGGGCCTCTTTGGAAACCATTTCTTAAACAGTCTTACAGCAACAAAAATCATAAACTTGATCCTGAGTAAAAATAAATACTCTCAGATGACTGGGATTTTAATGATTTGTTGCCTCTGATTAGACTACATAAAATTAGCAAAGCAGTGTGCGCAAATATATTTAATTCCCTTATGCTTCTTATCCCATAAATACATTATTTTTTTCCAACACAAATGATAGTTCATCTTGTAAGGTAAATGTTTCTGGAGAAAATGGGATTGGTAAATTAACAACAAAAAGCTTTAGAGCCTGTATACAATTTCTGCAAAATTCCATGAAATGAATTAGTCTTCCATACCTGTGTTGTAGTGTACAAAACCTAAACACAGGAAAATTTCTTACTAAACAGCTGTACCAAATTTCAGACATAATAACTGAAGTCAAAATAGCAAAGTAATCATTTTTAGAAGGGCAAGATAGTCATAAACCTGGGAGGCAGGCACTCAGTAAGTGGCAATGATATGAAGAATATATCCCAGTGCCCTGGTTTCTGGGCCCCTCTTCCTCCATACTGTACTGAATGAACCTTCACATCAGCACTAGTCAATTCAAAACTAAACTTTGATGCTTACTTGTCCCATGCCAAGTAATAGTCGGTCTCCATTGTTCCACAATGGAAAAGGGATTTCCTTCAAACATGCTTCTGTCATTGCAAATGCTAAAAACTCATTTCAAGAAAGGGTTTGCCCGTGAACGTTGTCCCAGGATGATGAAAAGCTTTCCTTAAATGCTGCTGTAATCTACGTTCTTGGCAACAAAGGCTGGGGCTTCCCACTCCACAGTGAAAAAGGAAATTGTCCCAGAGAACCCAACCACAGCCATAATCAGGAGCTGCCACTGAAGAAGCAGGTAGTTGCTGTAGAAAAATGCAATGGCTGCACAGACAGACTGAAAAGAAAAGAGGGAAGATAGGAACATAAGGTTAGTGACATACCAACTACAATTTAGCGCCATTTGCTTTTAATAACATCCCAGGGCATAAATTACTTTTCTGAGTAAACCCTTTAGCTTGCTAAACCTGCTTTTTAGAAATCAACCTTGGTAGCAAATGGTTGCCTACATCAAACACAACTCTTTGATCCAATGGCACTTGCCTATTGTTACCTTCGCTGCTGTTTCATTTTCCAGTCTGCATCACCACTTGATGGCTTTTGCATTGTTCTCTGTTTTGTCTCTGCTAACCTATCTAAGTCCAAACCTGGCCTGAGTACAATTCAAACAACCTACACTTTGGGGCCTGATGGAGAAAATCCAAAATGCTTTATTTAAATAGGGGTGAACTGCACCTCCAAAGGAGTAGTGAAATATACACCCTGATGGTTATTTTTACAATTATATTTATGTTTTACCTTTATCTACGCACATTGCAGCATTTTTTTAAATGACCACAATCCTAAGGATTACCAGTGAACAGAAGAGGAGAAGGGGAAAAAGCAATGAGTGTTGGGGGAGGGATGGAGAAAGCAGTTGGAGGAAGGGGGAGGAGAAAGCAGTGATGGGAGAAAGAAAACAGTGGCAGAGGTGGGCGAGGAAAGGGAGGAGAAAAAAGTAAAAGCAATGATGGAAAGGCCGGGAGACTGAAGGAGAAATCAGGTGGAAGGAAAAGGAGAAGTAATGAGAAAGCAATGAAACAAGTGATAGGAGTATTAGGGGAAGGCACTGTCTACTAAGGGCTCTCAAAAGCCTTGAGCCAGGACCGTCAGTCCCCCTTAGACTCTCCTATATGGCACATCCAGAAATGTATGCATTCCATACTAGCCTTTTTTTAAATCCCTATTTTCAGGTTCCCAAATACTATCTTTTTAATATTTTCCCAATTTAGGTACCCAAACATCCTATTAGTGTAAGGGCTTGGGCTCCTGCTGCCTCCTAAATTTATGTAAACTACGCAGTCAGCAGGGTTTTCTAAAACCTAATATCGAAGTGCTATTAATAATATACTGCATTTATTTACTATTTATTTATTACATTTATATACTGCACTCCCCGAAGGCTCAGGGCGGTTTGCATCCAACAGAGATAACTGTACAAAAACTCAGTATACAATAACACAATAATAACTATAACACTATGAACAATAGAACATTGGGGAGAACAATAACTCAACGCTTACTGATGGCCCGGTGGGTTGGGTGAGCTTGGAATGCTGGTTGGAGGAGGGAGGCTGAGGGGGGCAGAGTAGTAATTATTCAGAAAGAATAGTAATTACTCAGAGTAGTAATTACACATCTAATAAAACAATCTGGCTGCACCATTTGGCGAGAGCAATTACCTGGATGAATTTGAAGATTGCAAAAGCCGGAGCACTGTCTTCTGCATACAGGTACCCCAAAATACTGAGGAGCTGAGTGTTGAAGCAGCTGTCTCCTAGACCCAGTAAGAAGCTGCAAAAAATAGCCACTTCTTTGCTAAAAAGGAAAGGAGCCTCACATCAGCCATAATGAACTTAAGCAAAGCTTGTACAACTATTGCTGAAAAAACAGTATCACATACAAATAGTACCATCATTTATTTTGTCACGAGCGATGGAACATTTACTGAGGAAAGTTTCAAAGTATAAGTCAGGGGTCCCCAACATAATGTCTTTGTGTGCCAAGGCACCCAGTGAAGGTTTTTCCCCCTGGTGCTTGCCAAATGTTTCCAGAGAGAGGGCAGGTACCCAGCAAGGTTTCCAATGGGCCACTTGAGATCTAATTGGCTGTGCAATTTTAAAAACACTGCTCTGGCAGCTGCAGCCACCTCCTGTGGGAGCCGTTTTGTGGCAGTACCCAGCATGCTGTGTTAGAATTCCAAAAGTAAACACGGATTCAAAAAGTTGGGACCTTGGTGTAGGTCATCACTGTACATTCATAGTACAGCCACATAATTCTGAGAATGAGCATCTTTTACAGCTTTTCTTCACTGAAGACATTTAGTATATGTTAACTAACATTTTGCTATATCCTACAGTACAGTACAGTGAAGGCAAACCTTTTAGAGACAGAGTGCCCAAATTGCAACCCAAAATCCACTTATTTATTGCGAACATGGCAATTTAACCTGAATAATGAGGTCTGAGTTTACAAAAAACAACTCACATATTAACATCTTTTGTCTTAAAAGAAAAACACAATAACAGGGCCCTTTGTTGTTGGGCCATTTATTTTGGGGTTTTGTCCCCCGCCCTTTTTTTCCCCTGCATCTTTCCCTTCCCTCTTCACCTTTGCTCCATTTAGGGGAGGCGGTGAGGCGAGGCATGTATACAGGCAGGCAACAATGTTTGCATCTCCACTGGGGTCTGGCCCGGCTCTGCTCCCCCCGGGCTCCATCAAGAGCAGCCTTCCTGCTCCTGCCGATGCTTGCAGATGCCAGGCCAGTTGAGCAACCCGAGCCAGCCAATTGCTTCCTGGGCCACAGAACACGTGGAAGGAATCATCCCCACTCTGTGCACCAGGAAGCCGGACCTTGTGCAGGCTGACTCAGTGAAATCTGAGCTGGGGCGATGGCGCATGTGCCTACTGAGAGGGCTCTGAGTGCCACCTCTGGCACGTGTGCCATAGTTTCGCTCCCACTGCTATAGTACAATCACTTTGTTGTATTTTTATCCTACCCATTCTCCAAGGGGCTCAGGTATGCAGACAAGCCTATGAGGTAGATTTGGTTGTAACTAATGGATAGCCCCAATGTCACCTACAGAGCTTTATGGTAGTAGGGATTTGAGCTCTAATCACTAAACCTGTTAGAAGACCACAGAGTTCCAGCTACTCATGAATGACTTGATTCCCTGTTGCTGCACCTGGGAACCTGGAACAAGTCTCCTTCTGGTAGTTTGACTAAGATTGGGTAGAACTCTCGCACACGCCACAGAACACACCAATAAAAATATTAACTTTTATTTAAAGAAATTTTAAAAGTGGTTCAGCCCTAAACATAAGCAATATGAATGGGCACATATAAAATAATAAAAGTCTAGCTTCTTACATACGTGAAGACAAGCAGACTGCATCAGTCAGCATGAGTAACAAAGCAAAAACTGAGATGTAACTATTTGGTTCTTGGTCCCCATGGAAGATGGGGCTAGGCTAGTAACTTGTAACACGTTATTCAGCCCCATCTGAGTATATTTAAAACAGGTTGCTTTGATATTCCAAATTGCAGCCTTTTTTGCCTGGGAACACTGGAAGCCTAATTAGCATTTGACACAAAACTCTCCCTAGTGTTATTCTCCCCACTGGGATGGCACAGCAGGAAATAAGCATTTGCTTTAAATGTAATGATTGATGTTGAAGTAACCAGTTCTGATGACAGCACCTCAATAGCCTTTTAATAATAAAACATAAAAGCAGGCAGCAAATGCTTACTATTTCCTCAGGACCAATTCTGCACCCTTTCACATGTTTATTAGGTGAGATTACACAGTCATTTTAAGCTATGGAAAGGAGGAGAAGCTAGCAAATAACATAATTTTTGAAACCTCATTCGAAACCCCTTCATACTTTAGGCTGTTATGTTTAGGCTGTGAATATGTATGTTAATGATAGCAGGTGACCCAGAAATTATAACTGGAGCAAAATGCAGCTGCAAGGGTTCTCACTAGGTCTTCCTGGAGGACCCACATCTAGCCTATGCTGAGGCAGCTGCATTGGTTGCCGGTTAGCTTCTGGATCAAGTTCAAGGTTTTGGTTTTAATCTTCAAGGCTATATGTGGTCTGAATCCTGCCTATCTGAGGAACCTTATGCTCCCCACAGGGCTTTTTGTTCTTTGGGTATGAATCTGCTGATTTTCCGGGGCCCCGGGATGTGCGCTAGCTTCAACCAGGGCCAGGACCTTTGCAGTCCTGGCCCTGACCTAGTGGAATGACCTCCCAGAAGAGCTGAGAGCTCTGATGGAGTTCTGTGGGTTCTGCAGGGCCTGAAAGATGGAGCTCTTCCACCAGGTGTTTGGTTGAAGCATGGGTAGTAAAGATTGGTTCCCTCCCCTTTGTACCCCTTTATACCTCTGTATCTGCAGACCCACAAGGCCAGACATTGCCTGTGGTTATCTTTCAGCACAACGTCAACTGCTAAGGGTTCGCAATGGGAAAGTAGACTGTGGATTGTTGCTGCCATTGATTGGCTGTATTGGGGGGCTTATGCTTTTTGTGATTTTTTAATGTAAACCACCACAAGCCGGTTGTGCAAGGAGTGGTGGCAAACAAACAAACAAACAAACGAATAAATAAATAAATAATTCCAAAGTGCAAGAAGTTATTACGATGAAAAGATGTGCAACTTAAATGTACAAACTGCCTAACAGGGATTTGCGGAAAGTGGTCTCAGTCTGAAAAAGAAGGCAACTTGCATCCAATGAGGTTGAGACTCGAGTCCCTGATTAGATGCTCACATGTCAGCTGAGCACACTGGAGGCAATACCTTGGTTCCATATATGCTATGCTGTCTGTTCCATAGATGGAGGCAATAGGTGCATCATTTGGTATGTTATAGAAAATCAAATAGAAGGCCACGAAATGGACGATGATGCCCAACATCACCACAGGGTTCCGGCCAAAACGATTGCTCCTGCTCAGGAGGCCAAAGATTCCCCCACCTGTGGACAAGGCCAGAGACACAGAAGAAAGCTAAAATAATTTCAAGTAAACACAGTATTCATGATATATCAAGAGAAGAGAGAAAAGTGTCCTATAAAAACTTGTTTGTGCAACACTAAGGGGGGGGGAGCAATCAGAATGCAGTTCTGTCTCAGCTCTGCCTTCTTAGGATTACTACTATTAAGGAAGGATCAGTCATTTCTACTATCACTCACATTTTTATCCTGGCTTTCCTCCAAAGAACACAGGACATCATACATGGTTTCCCCTCCCCCAGTTTATCTTCATAATGTCTTTGTGAAGTAGGTTAGGGTGGCAGAAAGTAATTGTCAGCGTCAAGACAGTGTGGAGTACTGGTAGTTCCATGTAGCATTAAGAGGGCCATTGAGTTGTTTTTCCCCAATATGGAAAGGGTCCCTGTGAAAACTTCATGAATGGGGAGGACATAGGTTAGAACCCACAACATCCTCATTCTGCAGTTCAAAGTGCTGCACACTAAAAAATATAATAATAATAATAAAATAAAATAAAAACATTCTAAAGGAAACATACAGAGGTGCAAAATAAAACACGGGTAATATCTATGACTTGTATTCTTTAGAAATCCAATAAAGAAGAAGAATAGAGAGTGTGTCCCAACTAGTGGCCAAAACATAATCAGCAGCACAAGAAGCAGGTTCCAAACCCGGTTACTACTTCAGATTAAGATTCTTTTCCATTTAGAAATGCAAAATCTAGTACAGCCTGAATGCTGCTTGCTGCTCAGAAAAATGGGAGGCTCATCTTACAATGCCAGAGAGGAGCTGATCCTGTCACAACCATGATTTGTACTTTTGCCATGTAACCTGGTTCCTATCATTAGTATGCCTAAAACAGTTACCTACGCATGCATCTCTTGTAGCTCTTTGATCTTTGGAAGGAGCCTCACATCAGCCATAATTTAATCTCGATTTAGATCTCTGATTATTGTCTGGAATAGGTGTGAATCCAGCGAGCCTGGAGCCTCACATTCCCCCTTCCCTGCTGTGCTGCACCTGGGAACTGCTACCTTTCCCAGGGACTCTGGGCACCAGCAGCAATGCTGGGCGAAGACTGTTAGTTTTGTCAACGAGGAGTCTTTGTGCCCAAACCACTTGGCACTGGGAGGAGCTGCAGCGAAGGGTCAGTTTACTTAGGATTTTCAGTCTTAGCAATGACTCTGTGGTGATGAATTCATTCATTATTCCTTCAATAAAAAGATTTCCCCTAAATTAAGTCTGCTTATTGGGAGTAATCCTTGGAATCTCACATATCCAAGTACCAAGTTATCAGCAGGCATAATTTAATGAAGGCAAACAAAGAGGGATATGGCCAAAGAAAGGATGGATAGAATGTGCCACCTTGCACAGTTCGCAAAGTAATTTGCACAGCAATATAGTCAGATGAGATAAAGAAACATAAAAACAGACATTCAGTCTACCCACTCAGGGCAATGGCTGCAGGATACAATCCTGTGTGTCTCTAGCTGGTACAGCTGGAAAACTGAATACCTAAAGGGTTCTCAGCTATTTTTCCCGGTAAGGGGGAAAACAAAGAGTCTTCTTCCACTTTGCTGTTACGAATGGTCTTTGAAGTTTCTGCGGCCGAAAATAAGGCAGCGGAAGCTATAAGGATACTCCCTAAGCTTTGAAGAATATATTCACAGCTGAGGTAGATATAACTGTAGCTGCTTTCTTTCTTCCTACAAAGATCAGACACTTAAAAAATAAAGGACTGAAATTACTTCTCCAACAAGCTGGATTTACTTTAAGACACAGAAAGTTAAACATCAACCTCTACTTGAAAAAATGACAAAATGTGAGAGGCAGACCATTTTTTCCATTTTATAGAGTGGTTAATGTGTTTGCAGATCTCCTCAAACTTCCAGAAGAAGAATGGAAATGAATTCTGTTTACAGAATGAATTCAAGTTACCCTACAATGAACTCCAAGGGATACTTTGGTCTACTTTGGGAAGAAATCTACTAGAGACATAAACCTACAACAATATTTCAAGAAGAAATTTAGGACTGAGTGATAATTTTGAAGGAAGTTCCACAAATATTTTTACATAAAAGATTATGTCTTCCTGACAGCTAAACTCAAAAAGAAGCAAATCACATTTTGATGGGGCGAATTAGGAGTCATCTTTACATTTCGGGAGCAGTGATTCAGACTCAAAAGTGAGTGAATTCATTGAGAGATAGAAAATAGATTAGGAAGTTTTAAAAATCCCACAACCATCACATCATGAGCATCAACAACATATAACAGCTTCAAAGAAAGATCAATGGAAAAGCAAGAAAGAAGGGAAAGGGGACTTTGTCTTTACTGAGACTTGAATATATGGATTATAAAATTCGGATGTGGAATATAAATGGATTTAATCCCCATCTGAAAAGGACAAGAGAGAACATTTGCTGGGCTTTGAGGGATAATGAATAAGAAAACAAACATGGTATTTTGCCTAGATAGATAATAATAGTTCTGAGAAAATTATACTGGTGGAAAATACACACATATAATAGAAGATTGATTTGTTAAGTTCTTAGAATTGGCTGAAATTTTTAAGCTTATCATTTTAGAGAAAATTTAACATCTACTATGATATACTGGAAATTCTTTGTTTTTTCTTTTGTTGGGAAAAATGGTTTGATAATGTATAGATTTGAAGATTGTAAATTTCTAAGTATGTATATTATAATGAATAGTGTCTAATGATTAGAGAATTGATGAGATTTAAGAATTAGAGATGATGTAAAATAATAATGTAACAATTAATGCAACTATAAGTTCAAAGATATATGTTGTCTGTTCTGTTCTCCCCCCTTATCCACTTTTCTCTTATTCTTTTCTATTGCATGCTACCCTATAACTAGAAAATAAAAAATGGCATTAACTAAAGATAAAGAAACATAAAAAACAGATTGTCTTGGCAAGGGATTAGAAGGGCATTCCCCAATGACAGAGTTCGCTGTCAGAAAAGCAGCACAAAGGACAGGGCCTGGAAATAGCCCAGACCCCCAATCAGAGTATCAGGGAGGTGGTCACCATCAGTCAGTAAAAATATTATTACAGTACATTCCATGATTGTGTAAAACAATGGTACAACAAAGACCAAAGATCACCGTGTCATGTGCTGCTTATGAAAAATGATCTTCACTGTGTCATGAACCCTGCTGTCTGTAGGGAAATAACAATAAAGACGACAGTCTGTTTTTTTGAAAATATAGAACAGTTGCTTGACCAGGCATTACAAATCCCATGCAGCTAGTATATTCTCATGAGCAAAATATCCGCGTATCTTTATCTTTAAGGTCCTGCTGTGGCTCTCTCCTTTTCAGAGGTGGTGAACTCTTTTTAGTTGTGACAACCCAACTGTGAAGCACAATCGCACTCTGTGTTCAGTTCCCTCTGACATCAAATAATATCTTCTGTTTTATCAGTTGCTATGTATTTATTTTATGTTTGGCTAGTGTTTTAGCTGCTTGGTGCTTTTTATTTTCTCTGTGTTTTTGCCTTTTGTTTCAATGGATTTTATATTAATATTTTAATTATTTTACTGCATTTCCCCCCTCCCTCATCGTTTATTGTAAGCCATCTTGGGAGCTGGTCTTCTCGCTGAGGAGCAAGATGAAAAAATTTAAACGAACTAAATAAAGACTTTCCGGTTTGTGCCCTGCTGCTGACTTGAGGATTAAACATCTAGTGTAGATGCTTCTTAAATGCATTGCGACATTGTATTAAACAGGCCCATCTTCCTCTTTGCTAGATTCCTTGAGCTACATGCAAATATATATATATACATAGTACAACTGTGAGCAAAAATTATTTTACACTACCTCGTCTTCAGTACAAACTCACCTAATATTTCCCCAATGCCAATAAAAATACCAGAGAGCCCGATCAGGCTTTTTTCTTCAACACCAAATTTATTTACAGCTCCTATACAGGTCCCATACACTCCAGTGAAGAATGTTAATTCCAGACCTGGAAAAAAAACCCAATATTATTTCAGCAGGGGTTATACACAATTGCTTTTTCCTTAAGCACTATTCATATCAGCACGTGGAGGCTGCCGTGACAATCAGACTAAGGTAAAGTGTGTCAACAAGTTGCAACCAGCTGATGTCAACCCTATGAAGGTCAACCTCATGGGGTTTTCAAGGCAAGAGATGTTCAGAGGGGGTTTGCCACTGCTTTTCCCTGCATGGCAGCCCCTGTCTTCCCTGGTGGTCTCCCATCTAAATCTCAATGAGATCAGGCTAGTCTAGGCTATTAGTGCAGTTATGAAAATTAGATTACTTGAAGAGAATTTCAGTTACACAAATGAGAGTTTAATTAAACATTAAAAACACCAAATGAGTAGTTAGTTGTAATCCCAGCAGTTCACACTAGAGGGTACTAGCTTTCAAATAAAATACTCATGTCTCCCATAATAAACAAAAAAAACATTAAGAAGAAGTATTACAGAAGGGGATTTACCATCCGTCTGTGCAGTAAACTGACATTGCCTCCCCACTCTACAAAAGGAAATACTGTTTTTTATATAGACAAGTGGCAGAGTTTGGCAGATTTCCATAGTTGCACATCTAGCCTTGAACAGGAAACATCTAATAGAGAACTGCACACAAGGAATGATAGCTAGTTGTGGACACCGGATGGCAATCTTGCAACCCATCTCTCAGCAAGTACCAATAACTCTGCTGGGTGCCAATAGAGTAAGAGAATATGCCTACAGATGCTGTAAAAGACACACAAGGATGTTGGAAAGTAATCCTTTAAAGAGGTCAAGGGCTACAATCCATAATGTATACAGGGAGCTCTCTGGACTTGAAGTGTGAAATGCTAGGTTGCAGAAAAAGGAGTAGAAACAGGAACTTGCAATACCCTTGAGAAGATAAGGAAAGGAAGACACAGTGAAGAGCAATGGACATAGGATGGCAGCTTAAGGGAGAAAGCTGCTCTTGCCCACAAGATGGGCACCTTTCTTAGGTCCCAGACCAACCCTAGACTGCAGTGTTTGTGCCTTACATAGTCTGGACCCTGCATACCTAAGGGAATACTGTGATCCACAAATACTAATCTGCTGGTGATCCCTGGCCACAGAGAAATCCAGCAGGCTTGACCAAAGCCAGGGTTTTTTTTTAGCCCTGGCTGCTTCCTGGTAGAAAAAGCTACCAACTGAGATCCAGGCCCTGACATAGCTAACAGAGTTCCTCGGGGCCTGTAAAATGTTGCTCTTCTCCCCAGGCCCATGACTGAAGCCATGATAAAGGGAAGACAAATTGTGGACCTTCCCCTCCACTTCTCTTATCCCATGTTCCCTCCTCAGTTAATGCCAGCCATTCCCACTTTAGAAGACCTCCCGCCATAGTCCTTGAAAAGCTCAAAACAGAATAGCCAGCAGAGCTATGGAGGAACACCAATGTGTTAGTTTTATTGTACTATGTTTTTAACAATGTGTTTAGCTGAAATTACACACTGTAACCTGAACCTGCTTACAGGGAGGGGCAACCTATAAATTAAAACATTAATAATAATAATAATAATAATAATAATAATAATAATAATAATAATAATACCACCTGTATAGGCTGCTGTGATACTAAGTAACAGAATCTCTTTTGTGAAACACATCTTGACAGAACTTCCTGCAAACAGAGCACAGTTAAACAAAATCATGAAAATTATACTGATTACTAAAGGAAAAAGGAGACCCTACCTATGGTCATTATCACTACACACACTACACACAGAGCTGTGCAGATGAACGAGAACTGCAGGGTGGGAGACCACCACTTTACTTCTCACCACTTTACTATATAATAAATTTAATCTGCATATTTCTCCACACTAGGAACCCAAAGAGGCCCATATCATTCTCAACTTCCATTTGATCTTTACAACAGCCCTGAGAGAGGTTAGGGCTGAGAATGCATGACTGGCCCAAGGTCATCCAACAGGCCTCCATGAAAAAATGGGGATTTGAACCTGGGTCTTCCAGATCCTATGCCATGTTGGCTGCCATTAGCATTAGCGTCTCCATTCCCCCTCCCCTTTTCTTGAAGTCATGGCCACTGCTCCTCTGATAGAAAGAGCCAAGCTGCAAGGAACGTCCCAAAATTATCTCATGAAGTCAACTGAAGGCACTTTTACTGTATTCTGATACCAGAAAATGGAAAACATTGGGAAGTAAGAAAAAGGGAAATGGGTCAAATTTGCAGTGAAACATCTCAGTCCCTTTCTCATTAATAAATAGATCCAAAAGCGAGTTTCGGATTCTCCTCCATCACTATAGTGGAATACATTAAGGCGTAATGTTTGCAAGAGCAATTCTTCCATGGAACGTTACTTACTAAATGCATCTGTGGCTCTTGTCATTTTACTTTGGTCAGACCTGATTAAAAACAAATACAAGTTTCAATGGAAAAATAAATATGTGTCATGCTGACCTACAAATGCTACTGAGCTGTAAAACATGCACATTCGTTTCTTCTTACAGCTTTTAAAAAACATTTTTGCTAACATTACAAATGTACTATTACATACTCAGTATGGGAAACAATATCTAATGCAAAAACAAAATGAGGTAAACTGCACCAAAATTATCTTTCTCCCTTCAGAATTATCAATGAATTTTTCTCCTGAGGATATTAGCTCTACCCACCATCTTAAATACTAATTTGTGTTTTAAGATAAACCACACTACCCTATGAATTACAAAATCTAGTTGCAAGTATATTTTATGTCACTTGGTATCTTAGTGCAAGTTGTGCAAACAACAAACTGCAACCTAACAAGGCCCTATGGGATATGGAATTCTCAGTGGCAACATTATAAACAAGCCCTTTTTTTTGCAGGCCAACACACAATTTATACCTTTAAAACTATTGTCTAGAAGTGCATGCTAGGAGACTGCCTTTTTTAAGGCCTAACAAACAGGTTATTTTGGAAAATTCAAGAAATATGTGAAGATGGTTCTTGAAAGTAAACATTCTTCAAACAGAATCATTGTATTGTCCTTTAATTAGAGGAAATAATGGTGTGTTAGAAATCTGCAGGGCTTTTAAAACTGCAGAAAACACTTGGCTGCTATATACACATTCCAATGCAGAATTCATAAGCCAGACCTCCAAAGCCTTACAGAAGGTCACCATCTTTTTCTCTGTGTGGTTCTTAATAAGGCTGGTACACTCTAAAGCAATTACTGGTGTCTCAAAAGCTGACACACTGCTTTGAGAGACGTGATGAGCAGTGTTGCATCAATCACATTCCCACATCTCAATCTAAATGCATTTCTCTTTCATTTAAATACTACAGATCTTTTCCTTTTACATTATCTCATTACCCTTCCACTGCCCTTTTCACTTGTCAGCCGGCAGAGATTTATCTTGTTGTAAAAGTGAGTGGGTATGGCTGGGAACAGAACACTAGGATGAGGTTGAATGGTGGCATGAGAGGATCTTACACTTTAAAACTTACAAAAAAAAACTTCTTAAAATACTGGCAACGTATGTTGTGGACAGTACTCCTTATCATATCATCATAATCATAAAACAACAAAAAATCGAAGCTCTGACCAGAAGGACAACACTCCCTACCTGAGTGGTCCTCATTCACCCATGGAGGACCAATGAGGCAGGGGTGCCCTGCCCCTGGATGCCTCCCCTTCCTCCAGGTGGAAGAGCCTGCCACTCTACTAGCCCATCTCCCAAACTGGCTGAACGGGATGGCTCAGGAGGAGGGAGAGGCTGGGCTGCAAGCCACCCCAGGGAAGTCAGTGCAATCTCTAAGGCTGCCTGCCTGCCTGCCTGCCTGCCCAAGATCCAGGCCTCTGCTGCACCCACCCACCCCACTTCTGGCCAGCCTCCCCGCCTCTACACCGGTCCATGCTGGGAGGAGTGGCAAGAGCTCGGCCAAGGACAGAGTGCCTCCTCCCACTGCTGCCAAAGAGATGGTGAGTGACCCCTTTGTGGCCTCCCGGTCCTGTGCATCCCTGGGACCACCAAAAGACTTTGCATCGACTGCCCACCTGCCTCCTCACCTGCCTGAGGCAAGGAGCAGCACTGAAGCTGTGGCAGGGATGCTGCAACGTCCCAGCCCTGCATGGTGAGAGCTGCCGTACTGGGGGGCTTTCTCCCTCCAAGCTTCCCATCCCCAGGGCAGTGGGCAGTGCACCAATGCCTGCTTTCAAAGTGGGCTAGGAGCTGACCCCCCATGCTCACCATGGAACCCTGGGATCAAGGGGTGCTATAACCACTGGCAGGATGCCAGGAGCACTAGCACCAGCTCCTGGCTTCCTGCAGCAATGCCTATAAAGGGGGCTGCTGCCTCCTTCCTGCAAGTTCCTAAATAAAGACAAGACAAGGCTCAAGCCAGCATGGAAACCTGGCTCTGCCTTTAAGGAAGCCCTGCTCCTTTATCCTAAGTGTACAAAGACATGCAGCAGTAATTCAAGGCTAATGACAAGGCATTCTGTACATGCTCAGAAGTTTTTTTTATCAGTTCATATGGGTTTCTGCAAAGAAGATGGGAAGGTATGACTCCAAGAGGATTTACGAGGCTATAAGGACAACACTGATAGCACACTCAAAAGTGTGTTGTCAAGCCTAGACTAGGACTGCAAGTGGGGGCTTAATGACAATGTGCAAAAAACAGTTCATAAAAGGGTTATAGCCTAGCGTAGTATGCTGATTTTCTATATGTGGCAAATTCTCATAAGCACCCCCCACAGGGTGCTTTGCTCTGCAGGTTTGAATATGTTGATGATCCTTGGCCCCCAGGAAGTCCACTTGACCTTGGCCACTGCCAAGTGGAATGAGCTCCCAGAAGAGCTGAGGACCCTGCTGGAACTAGGTCAGTTCCGCAGGCCCTGCAAGATGGGAAGGAGGGTAGGTTAGGGTAGTGTTGGTTAGAAGATGTGCATTACTGTTTTATTTTGTGTTTTTACTGATGTTAGCCGCTGCAAGACAGCAGGTCCGGGAGTAGCAGCATATAATTAAAAATAAATTATAAAATCAACGGGGTAGACATGGTGTGCGTGACTGAGACCTAGGTGAGAGAAGGTGAAACAAGCACCTTGAAAGAACTAGCCTAGCCCCCCCCCCCCCCGTTTTGGTCCTTCATCAGTCCTAGACCTTGGGGCGGGGGGAGGGTGGGGTGGCAATATTTGTCCAGGAGGCTTACTCCTCCAGGACACTCCCTGTGCCAAAAATCTCAGGCACTGTATGTGTTGTCTTGGGGTAAGACTTGGTGCACTGTCTGCCTAAGGACTCACTAAATGTCCTGTTGGAGATACTAGAGGCAGGGGCCTCCTGGGCACGGCAGTACCCCAAACTAATATTTCCAGGAGACTTCAATGTTCACACGGATCTAACATCCTCTGGACATGGCCCAGAATCAGTGTCATCTGTCACAACACTGGAGCTTTCACAAGTTGTTGCCAGCCCTACTCACCAAGGAGGCCATACCCTGAACCTGATCTTTGGGGCAGGTGGGGATATGCCAATGATGGCAGTTAATTCCATCCCATGGTCAGACCACAATGCCCTGAAGGCTCGGCTTTGTCTACCTCCTCTTCCCTGTTTAGGCAGAGGGCGTATTTTACCTGCCCACAGAAACGTATGGATCCATAATTCTGGGCCTGCCGTACCTGAGGAACTGCCTAACTGACTATACCCCCTGAACAGTACTTTGCTTGGTCAGTTCAAACTAGCAGTTGATCCGTGCCCCTACAGAAGTATGTCTAGCCTAAACCAGGTTCAGGGCCTTTTCTGTCCTGGCCACTACCTTGTGGAATGAGCTCCCTGAAAAGCTGCTGGCCCTACGGTTCCATAGGGCCAGTAAATGATCAATCAAGCCCTCCATAAGAACAACCCACCCCTTAGGAAGGGGGGATACAGAATTTTTTTTTAGCTGATGCGAGTTTGAGGTAATTTTAATTGCTTTTATCTATTTTAATTATTTAAATTATTATGTGTTTAAAATGATGTGAACTGCCTGAGCATGTAAATACTGGGAGGGGCGGTATAGAAATTTAATTATATATACTATCAAATCAGCCACTAGAGAGAGTAGAACAGAGAAATAACCCCAATTACACAGTTAGCTACAACTGAGGAAAATGGAAATGTGGAAAAGCCTAGGGTGAGAGGGGATGTGAAACTGTTCCAAGGTCACCCAGCAGACATTGTGGTTAATGAGGCGCTGGACCAAGAGAACTTTCTTTACTTCTAGACCTAGTTCAACACTCTCACCACTATGCCACACTGTTTCTCACCACTCTGATGTGGTCCAAGCACAGGTTTACCTTGCTAACTTGCATCATGAAGCTATAATTACATATCATTTAGTAAAGATTTGGTGCTGCTAACAGAAAGGCACTTTCACCCAAATGAAATTGCATTGTCCTAAGGTAGATTCATTGCTACTTCTATTATAGAAAGATTACTTCAGGCACATACTTTTACCCTGAGCACTGGTGAAAGGAGCAACCTTTCCAAAGATTAATAGAAAAATACAATTATTCCTGCATTCCTCTGGGGACAACTAAATATCATTTGCCTTCTCACTTCAACAAACCGTGGTTAAACTAGGAGCATGTGATCTAGCAGGAGAATGTACTGTATGTATCTATATTACACCTACATTGGTTCCACAAGGTTATCAGCACTTCCTGTTATATCTCCTTCTTCTGTATTTGATTCCTGTGGATTCCTGATGAGAAAGAACAGAACGGTGCCTACAAGACTGATCACTGTCAGAGCAATGAAGACGGTCCTGCGGTCACTCTCTTGGGGGAGAAAAACATTAATGAGTTACTCCTTAACAAACAACAGTTAAGCATAAATATTAGCCAAAACAGCCAGAAAAATATTTCATTGAAGCATTAATAGTCATTTTGAAGACTGTCTACTGCACATAGTAATAAGGTCCCCAATCAAGGAAATGTTAACTAACAACATTGACATAAGAGGACTCATTTGCTTTTAGAAGAATTAAAATAGTAGTATATGGTAGGCATGAACAAAAGAGAGGTATGAGAAGAGATGCAGAGCTGTGCAAAGCTTATTATTGACAGTGTGTCTAAATGTCTACTAGGTGCTTTTAGAAAATAATCTGACAATGAGCAGTGTTTTTAATTGACTATGCATACATCACAGGATTATGATCTTCAAACTTTCCAGACCTGAGATATACCTTTAACCTCTTGATTGCACCATGGGGTCCACTGAGCCAGAAGCATGTGACAACTCAGTCACATGAGAAGTAGGAAGAAGAGCTAAAACCATAAGCCATAGACCAATAGAGCTGGGGTCAAAGAACATAAGCTGAGCACTGGGAGATATCCCATAGTAAAGGTCAAGTCCAAAGTCATAGCCAGAGAGGATTCCTATCTGCTGCTGTGATCTGGCCTCTATATCCCACTACTTTTCTCAAAAAGTGCCAAAAGAGGAAAGAGGCACAACACCCATGTTTTCTATTTATTATTTTATTTTTTATTATTATTATTATTAGATGTTTACCCCACCATTCTCAGACATGCATTTGCACCAGAAGCTGGTCTTTCTAAGAAGCCAAAAAATTCTATAGGAGCTTGTTACCCAGCAGGTGGGGCTATGATACTATTGTGAACTATGAAAAAGGCATAAGAAGTATATATATTATCCAATATTTATTCTTGCCGTTATTATTATTGTTGTTATTGTTATTATTACCTTTGTTATGTTGCAATATTATGTACTTGTGGTAGACTTCCCGTAATATTGTCTGTGTTACACATTTATAATATGGTCAGTATGGCTAGTATAACTTATTTGGTGAAACTATAGTCAATTCTATAAATCTGAAATTGACTAATATTTAAAGGTAAAGGTAAAGGTATCCCCTGTGCAAGCACCGAGTCATGTCTGACCCTTGGGGTGACGCCCTCCAGCGTTTTCATGGCAGACTCAATACGGGGTGGTTTGCCAGTGCCTTCCCCAGTCATCACCGTTTACCCCCCAGCAAGCTGGGTACTCATTTTACCGACCTCGGAAGGATGGAAGGCTGAGTCAACCTTGAGCCGGCTGCTGGGATTGAACTCCCAACCTCATGGACAAAGCTTTCAGACGGCTGCCTTACCACTCTGCGCCACAAGAGGCTCTGACTAATATTTACACATAGATAAATATTCTTTGAAGGAGAAAAAAACCATTCTGTTGTCAGGAAATGCAGATACATATATTGCAGGCACCAACCACCTCAAGAAAGGAATGTGCTGTTGTGAAGTATAAAATGGACGCTGTGTTTTCTAAGGTGGTACCTACCACTTTGAGGTTTTGTAAGCACTTGCATTAAAGTGTAAACGTTTAAAAATACTCAAAAGCCACTTTGAGACACTCTTCTTCTACCTCTAGAGTTCTCCAATAAACATGTCCGATGGCAAACAGAATCAGACTAATCCAGAGCTAATGGAGAGATGGGCTAAATGAAGGCTGCCTCCTAGGACCTCTATGGGACATACTTTGAATTATTCACCTGTTACAATTCTTTTTTCAACTTCTGAACAGTAATTGCATCTAAACCAGGCACCCTTTAACTACATGGAATGAAATAAATGTTTGTGGTTGAGATACACAACCTGCTGGATCTTCTAGCATTTAGCCCTGAAGGTCATTTGAAGTTCTGGCTTATGCATCTCAATTAATAAAGAAGCACTGCACTAAAATAGATTAAAATCATTAATGCTTTCCTGTGGATATTTAACTGACAGTAATGAAAATACTTTGGGGGTTCCAATCTTATCAGTGCTTTTTAAGTCTACGGAGACATGCAACAAAGAAGTGGAGAATGGGAAAGCACAGTTAAATGAAGAAAGATAATGAAAAGGCTCTAATGAACTGGCATAGTATGGTAGCAAAGGAGATGGGATATCTTTGACATTTAGCATTGAAAAGGACTGCAATGATAGTATAGGAATATTCAGCTCATAAGCAATTTTTCCTCTTTCTCCAGTAGCAAGAAGAAAGCTACCATTGGCACAAGAAACTGAAGGACTCATGTTCATTACTGATGTTAAGAATAGGGATGGGCATGAACTGGAACATGAGCCAAAATTCATTACAGATTTGGTACAATTTGTACCCCCTGAACCAAGGTTTAGAGGAAGTGCCTCTCCCAAACATTTTTCAGACTTCTGTCCAGTTTGAGTTTTGGGGCCATTTAAGCCTAGCAGCCAAACAGGGCAGTCTGCTTGTCAGCTATTAGATTTAAATGGTGGCCCATTTTGTCCCTCCCCTCCAAGTGGGGGAAAGCAGAACGGACCACTGAAATGGCTAGCAGCCATTTCACCAATTTGTTTTGCTTCCCCCCCATTTTTAAGTGGTAGGGAACAAAATCTATCCGTGAAATGACTGCCAGATTTAAAGCTGACAGTTTGGCAGTTCTGCCCATCAGCTGTTTGGCAGCCATTTAAGTCACAGAGGGGTAGCAAAATGGACCACTGAAGCCCATCTCACTTCCTACTACTTCAAAGCAGGGTAGCAAAACTGAAGGTTTAATGGCTGGCAGCCATTTGAACCTTACAACTGATGAGCGGACACACCAACTTGCTAGGTTTAAATTGCTGGCAGCCATTTCAGCAGTCCATTTTGCTCCCCCTTGCTTCTAAGCGGGGAGAAACAAAACAGATTCCATGTGCATCAAACCACTGAAGGTCTGCTCTGCCATGAAAATCTATAATAATTCTGGTTCTTGCTAAGACCTAGTTATATCCTACCCCAGGGGTCGTCAAACTGCGGCCCTCCAGATGTCCATGGACTGCAATCCCCATGATCCCCTGCCAGCAAATGCTGGCAGGGGATCATGGGGATTGTAGTCCATGGACATCTGGAGGGCCGCAGTTTGACTACCCCTGCCCTACCCAGTTATAGTCCACCTATCTGTTCCTTTAAATACAAGTATTCACTTTGATTTACATTGCACCATTAAAGCTTGAGCCATCTCTCTTCTTATTTTAACCCGCATTATTTTTGTTTTTGAATGACAACCCAAAAATGCTTAAATAAACTTGCCTTAGCTTAGCTGTAGCATGTGAGAGAAAGCACCAGAAGTCAATGAAAAACTAGAAGTAAATTTTGAAGAGGGGTTTGAAAGACAATAGTGGAAGGCACAGGAAGGCAAGAACTCAAGGAAAGGCCAAGGCCTGGGAGAGAGAAAACTAACCACCAGCTAAGTATTTACCAAATATAATAATTTCAAATTGAACTTTAAAGATACATATGGATATGCTCAAGATGGAATCCCAAAATAGGTGGCTTGAATTCCACCTAGAATTTCTGCAGGCAGACAGAAGACAGGTGAATTTCACCAATTCCTCTCTCCCGTGAGAGGCCCAAATGTCCACCTGAAATGCTGTTCCTGAGGGATGGGGGACCCCAAAAACAATTTAGGAATGGACCACAGGACTCTTGCAGGACAGGGGAACTGGTGGAAATCTCTCCCCACCCCTGGCTATAAAAGTTCTAGGTGGGATCTGTCAAGAGTCCTGGAAGAAATTGCCAACAGCATTACAATTACAACAATGCATCCATGCATCACTTCTGCTTTGAAAAATGTCCTCTGATTATTCCATCACCCATCTTCCCCCCTCAAAATAATATCTTATAAGCAACACCAACCTGTTATATGGGTCTTCCCTTGCCAGGCAAAGTATATATACAGATTGCCAAAAAACAAGCTATGGAAAAAATAGCAATTCCAGTGTTAATAATAGTAATAAAAATAATCTCAAAGAGACTTCATAAAAAATAATTAATCCTGCTAAGAGATTGATGTTTTTCTCACATTATAAATGCCTTGGGGAAAATAAACATAATGTTAAACCTAGTAGATGCTCTGGCTAGATGGAAGCCCACAACATCCATGTGTTATAAAAAAAAAATAGTCACATAAGCATCTGCTTGGTCCATTTGTTAGATCATTTCAGTTTGCTCTCACTGTCTCAAGTTCTTGGAGTTGTGAAGGCCACCACATGTAAACTGGATCCTTGACCTTCCTGGCTGATTAAATCTTACCAGGAGGTTCTCAGGACTCTCTGGCCAGGATTACTCACATCTCCCTAATGCAGGAAATTTATTCCAAAAGGTCAGTGATAAGTTCTCTGCTAAAGAAATAATCTTTAAATAAAAATGATCTGGCCATCTACAGGTCAGTGACCAAACTTCCATGTTAGGGGAATAAGGCATATATGAATGCCTCTTCAAGCCTGGCTACGGCTCAGAGACATCCTTGGTAAATTCTGGTGAAAGATCTGTATTTAGAGGTGTCAAACAGGGAACCTCTGAATTTAAGATCCAAAAAATCTCAACCCATAAGGAAGCTCGAACTTGACTAGGCAGGTAAATCACTGAGAGGCTATAACGATGATGTTAAGAAGGTTTGCTAAGTTGTGATTAAACTGGATGGAGTCAGTTACTGGATAACCTTCTAGTAATTATCCATAAACAGGTTAAGTAATTTGTGCATAAACTGGTGAGGATTCACTCCTGGGGCTGTTTCTGCATGAATGTCTGGAAAACTGGAGAACCTTTATTATTTTGTGCATAAAATAATAATTAGATTAGGAACTGCTGCTTGAGGCAATATGCAAATAGACTGGAGGAGGCTGGAGCAGGAGTGTAAGGAATTGCTAAATATTGCTGAATTTTTTCCTTTACAAGTACAATGTTTTCTCCAAGATGTAGTCGGGACACACAGGGAAGACAGTTACAGGGTGTTACTGAACTCTGACCTGCCTATTGTAAGCAACAGAAACCGTCTTCTTTTCAAAAGAACTATCTGGCCAATGTGAACTTTCAGCAATTGAGGAAAGGGAGAAGCCTAGAGAATACCACCCAAGCTTATTCTTATACTCAATGCCACTAAAACAATGATAGATACAACTGAGGGTGCCTGCCATCCTCCTTGCCATCCCTAAGAAGTTCAGACATGTTTTCTGCCTCTGAAGCAACTAGCTAGCCACCCAGCAGCTTCAGCCTCTTAATTCCCAAGGTTGAGGTAACATGATCTTGCATGCTTTTCCTTGATTGGTTGTTGCTAGAATAGTGTGCTATTGTGCTTAATAAGCCATTTGATTCATAATTTTACAAGGTATATGCATGGCTGGTCTTGTTCTTGAATGATTCCTGAAAAAAACCTGAGGAATGGTGACCTACTCAGCAGGTTTAAGCACTGCTTAACAAGAGGATAGGTGAAATCCTTCCAACCATACTATTCTACTGGACTGTTTGGAACATGGTTAGGGTAATCTTGGGTGTAGTCATCATCTGGTTTTGGTCCTTTTTTCCAGTACCAAGAAGAAAGCTATCATTGGCATAGGCCAATCATTCCACTGGGACTGGGTTTCAGGGGGCCTCAAAGCTCAGTGCCAACCCCTGTACCTATGACAGGTCATCTATTGGGAACATCCAGTAGAAATCAGAAAAATATTTCTTTCATGATTGTGGAATAAGTATTAAATTTGTAATTTTACATCCATTTTTCTGTGGAGAAAACTGGAAACTTCTATATTTTTTTCTACTTTTCTATCTTTCTTCCTATTTTTTCTTGTAGTTTTTGTTCAATTTGATCTTTTTTTCTACTAAAAAATATCATTAATTTAAAAATCATTTTTTTTAATGTGAATGATACACAGCTATGCATCTCTATCTGCAGCTCCTTCTGTTCTGAAGCCGTCCTTGAATACACAGGTGAACAGGATGCAGGAGAGTGAGCTGCACTGAATCCAGGCAAGACAGAGATGGTCCTAGATCAGCAGTTCTCAACCTCCTTATGGCCCTGACCCCAACTGCATGCGCAGGTGCTTGGGGGCGTCCGTGTGCACACAAGCACAGGTGCACAGGGGGCAGGCATGCAGGCGCAAAACAATCTGGAGGCAGCGTGGAAGCAGCCATTGCCATGGCTCCACTGCTGCCACCACCACCCCTGCTGCTGCCACCTGCCACCACCCGCTACCACTGCTGTTAGCCGCCGCGGCCAGCAACCTGGCAACCCTGTGGAAGGGGCCAGCTAACCCACATGGGGTCAGGACCCCAAGGTTGAGAACCACTGTCCTAGATGGAAAGGGAGGAATGACATGACTCATTGAATGGAATTACGGTATTGGATTCAGACAAAGAGAAAGGATTTAGAATTAAGGAATTTTTTGACAGGAGCTTTTGCCAGGATTTTTGTTTAATTATATGCACTTATGTTTTGTAAAAAGATGTCTCCACTGAACAAATTAGACTGATCCACTCTTCTGTAACCTTCATGCAGGATTACCGTAATGTTCTTTATGTGGAACTACCCTTGAAGACAGACTAGAAGCAGCATTCTACTATATAGTCAGTGTCTGTGCATGCCTTATATATATTGTGTGCTTATGCTTATTTCTCAGGATAGTAGGAGGACAGCATATAAATACTTCAGATTTAAAACAGACAAAAGCCATTCTTATATTGACAAAGAACACTAATGAGTACAAAGTGTAAGGAACTAAACAAAACAGTTTATCCCTTACCTAGATTGCAATAATGCCCAGAAGATTCCACTGTTTCTGCCAATTGTGTTTTCATTGGAATTTATTGTCAGACAGTTTCCCTGGGCAGTCCACAATACTGAAATTTAATCAGAATAGTGATCGGTAAGGGAAGAAAATCATGTAGGGCTTGCTCACACAGGATGTTAATCATACCACATAATATATGCAAGCATCAGCAAGGATAGTTAGTTAGAACTGTACTTCCAAAACAAATCTTAGACTTGCTTTTAGCAAGAAAGCCCATTCCCAACCAGGAATACAATGGACACTAGGATCCAGGGGACACCGGCAGGCACATCTCTCTCTCTCTCTCTCTCTCTCTCTCTCTCTCCCTCCCTCCCTTGCAGCAGGGGCCACAGGAGGTAATCAGAGCTGTTTGTAGCAGGGACTGAGGGCTCGTTTGCACGGCTCTGTGCGTGCGTCTCTCTCTCTCTCTCTCTCTCTCTCTCCCTTGCAGCAGCAGCCATAGCAGGTAATGAAGGCTCGTTAGTGGTTTGGCAGGGCTCTCTGTATCTCTCTCTCTCAGGTGTCTGAGAGCAAAGTGGCTAGTGTCCAGGGAGGGAGGTTGGGAGCTGTGGGTGCAGGGCCAATCAGGGTGCCGCCAGCAAAGCTGGCGGTACCCTGATTGGCCCTATTCCAACTTGGACACCCCGGACCATTCCACCCCCCAGGCTGTTTCACAAATATTAAGAGGAGGAACAATGGATAAGTATATGCACCTATGATTTCTAAAGTGTTCACGTAAATATTTAACTGAATATGACAAAGTAATATTTTAAAATATGCCATAAAAGTACATATTAGACAGAAAGCGGGGATTGGCTTCAACTCCCCACTGAACTGTGTCCCTGTTAACAAGCCCAGGCTTATTGCTCAGCACCTAGATAGGGCTGCCATGCCTCTGCCAACCCTCAAGATCTTTTTGGGGTCAGGCACAAGAAGGGGGAAGTAGCAAACAAGATTCCATCAAGAAGTGACACCACTAATTTCTAGCAATCCTCAAAACTCTATGGTAAAACCAAAGTGTTTCTGGGACATACTAGGGCATTGTGCCATTACTTCCAAGTGAAACCCAGAAATGATGGTACAATGTCAATTGACCTCACCACCTCCCTCCTTTTTCTCCTGCCATTCATTCAATCAGCAGGAAGGGTCAGGCAGTGGTACCAGACCTCCAACTAGACCAGGTAAGCTGGCAACCCTACCAGGCCATTTCTTCCTTCCCCACAGGCATTCAAGCACTTCCTACAGATTCTCTGGTTCTTCTTTGATATTTCCCCAATCTGTTTTGCTGTGAAGTTTTAAGGGAATCATAGCAAAGTCTTTGGGGCTACTTCTTTCCCCCACTACTGGGGTGCAACCTCTATTGAAGAAACCAGCTCTGGATCTACAGGACCCCACAAACTACTGCCCTGTAGCACACTTAGCATTTCTGAGGAAAGCAGTGGAACAGGCATCTGTGGACCACTTAAAGGAGTACCTATAGGAAGCTTCAGTACTGGGTCCATTCCATTGGAGACACAATTTGGCCCATGGGGTAGAAATGACACTGGTTGCTTTGACAGATGACCTCCAAAGACAGCTGGACCAAGGCTGGTTGGCACTGCTGGTACTGATAGACCTTACCCACAGCACTCAGCTTAGTAGACTATGAACTTTTAGCTCACTACCACACTGACACAGGGGGTTTGGGGGTCAGGCTTCTAATGGCTGGTCACCTTTCTCCATGGTCAGAGGGCTGCAATCAGGTAAGAGCATTTTCAACATTTCAAACTCCACTGTGAGCTCTCACTAGGTGCGGTTCTCTCTCCCAATCTATTCAACATCTTTAAGCGCCCCCTAGGCCAGCTTTTCCAGAGATACGGGCTGGGTTGTCATCAATATGAGCAGCTCTATCAGCTCATGAATGGCCAGCCAACAAAATCCCCTGATTCTCTAGCCAAATGCCTGGAGGCCATTAGGGAGTGGCTCCAGCAGACCCACCTGAAGCTCAATCCTCTGATGCTGGAGGTCCTCTGGCTAGGAAGGAACAGTCCAGGGAAGGAAGCACTTCTCCATTATCTTGACTGCATCTTCAGACTACACAGATGGTCAGGAACCTGGGTGTGACCTTCAATGCCTCCCTTACTATGGAGGCACAGGTCACCAAAGGAGCATGCCATCTGCACCAGGCAGAGCTACTAGTGCCCTAACTGGCCCTAGAACACAGTAACTGTAACTCACTTTACATGGACCTTCCCTTATCCCTGACCTGGAAGCTACAGTTGGCCCAGAAGGCGGTTATACGGGTCCTTTCAAGGACCCCCTGGAAAGCACATATATGACCAGTTCTCCAACAGCTACACTGGCTGCCAACTGAATTCTGGATAAGGTTTAAGGTGCTGGTTCTAACCTTTAAAGCCTTATGTGGTCTGGGACCTACATCCTTGAGGGACTGCCTCTCTGAATACATCTCCTGGAGAGCTCCTCGCTCAGCAAATACCAACTTGCTGATGATCTCCGGCCCCAGAGCAGCACACTTGGCGTCAACCAGATCTGAGGCCTTTTCAGCCCTGGCTCTAACCTGGTGGAAGAGTTGCTGGCTAAAGTACACACTCTCATGGAGCTTCCTAAATTCTGGAGGGCTTGCAAGATGGCACTCTTCTCTCAGACATTTGGCTGAGGCCAAGGATCACCATCAAACTGGGTTCTCAGCCAGACCCTCCCACACACACCATCCTCCGCTTTGTGCCTGGTTGACAAAATGCAACCATCTTTAATTTCCAGGCACATAGAGAGAGCATGATTTAATGCATTTTAAAACCTAAATCCTATTGTATTGGTTTTTAATATATTGTGTAAGCTGCCCTGAGACCATGAGATGGGCGACCTATAAATCTAAATATAAACAAACAGGCAGTTGTTTATTTTTGTGCAATTATAACAATGTCTGTATCAGGTTCTTGAATTCCAGGCTTTCATTTTTTAAAGTAAATCTCTAGTTATTTTCATTATAGAGAGCCATATCTCTACAACAAAAACCACTAAATATTTTTAAAAATGAGGTAGTTTGATGGTTATAATGAGTCAAGTATGTTGCCATTTTTTAAAAAACTGAAAAAGCCCTAGTGGCATGGAGGGGTAGCCTCTCCTGGGGAATAGGGCAAGGAAATTTTAGGGCAGGGTTGCTAGCCAATGGCTGGTACACAGTGAGAGACTGGGGTCAGAGAGATGGTGGAGGTGCCACTGGAAAACTTGGAAGTGATGCCTGTTTAAATACAATTTCAAGATACAGTTTGGGGGAGTTAACATATTGTGTAGCAAAAGCAAGCCTTTCTGCTCACTGGGGGGATCAAGAGCAGCAAACTACAAACCAGTTTACTAAAGCCAAGAGATTAGCTTAAAAATCATTTGCTCAAGGAGTGAATTCTGAGATCTTTTTATTATTGTTGTTGTTATTATTGTTATTATTATTGTTGTTGTTGTTAGATTTATTTCCTGCCACTCCCTTGAGGCTTGTGGCGGGTAACAACATCCCAAAATCCCCATTAAAACCCCATTAAAACAATAATGTTACCAATATTATCGGCATGGCAAGAACGGCAGCTCAACTTCTCCCCCCTCCCACTACTAGTGGGGGGAGAGGAGGTCCTGATGATGTTTTGCTTCGGGTCCGAATCCCGAGTCCCCGGGGGGGGGGGGGGACGACATAGATCTATATTATCAGCCCCGGCCTCAACCATAAACCTGGCGGAAGAGCCCCGTTTTGCAGGCCCTGCAGAACATTGAAAGATCCCGCAGGGCCCGCAGCTCTCCCGGGAGCTCATTCCACCAGGTCGGGGCCAGGACCGAAAAGGCCCTGGCCCTGGTCGAGGCCAGGCGTGCTTCCCTAGGGCCGGGAACGACTTCCTTCCTGTTTTGAATACAAGTTGTGCGCAGTCACCCAATATTTCTCCTCATCCACACCAGCTAGAAAGTTTTGATTTTTTAAAAATTAAACCATGAAGCCTGACTCCTAAAAAAGTATAGTTTCTTATTTTGAAAGTATCTTTTCAGTTTTTTTTATAAGACAGAAGCCCCACCTGCCATATGAATCTCTAAAGTGGGGGGCCGTGAAGGCCATAGTACCGGGCCACCAGCGGCCGCACCTGCCTCCCCCCCCCCGCAGCGAGAGGGGGGGAAAGAGGCAGGCGTGGCTGCCGGAACGCCAGCGACACAAACATGCACGCGCGGAGCTGCCGCGCACACGTGTTTGCGCCCCCTGCTGGCAAAAATGCGCACGCGCAGCAATGCTGCGCATGCGTGTTTGCGCCACCTAGTGGCGAAAACGTGCACGCGCGGCAGCTCTATGCATGTGCATTAGCGCCACCTAGTTGCGAAAACGTGCATGCACAGCAACTGCGAGTGCGCGTTTACGTGCAGCTGCAGCGGCCGGGCCGCCGGCTCTCTCCCACCCTCAGAGGCGGTCCCCGACTACAAGAAGGTTGGGGACCGCTACTCTAAAGGATTTCAAAACCAATTTGTGACATGGGTCTGCCATTCAAATGGAAACAAAGACTTTAAAACACCCAGGACACACAATTTGGCCCCCTTTAGATCCCAGCCTACTTTGCAAACTTCTTCATCAAGTGCCGAAAGCCCTCAGAAAGATACAAAAGGAAGTATGATATACAAAATGAAATCAAGACTTACTAGCAGCTGCTATGCCAAGGAAAACAGAGGCTGTGTAGAAGCTCCATGAATAAGGTTCAATAAAGACAGCAATATATATGCTGAAACAGAATAATGCAGAGTGGTTCAGTTTTAACATGCACTATATCATGCCTGTTATATTTTTTTCATATTAGCTGTACAGTTAAGCTATCTAAACCAGCATTTCTCACAGTGAACTTTGATTACTGGGGGTGGAGGGTGGAGGTGGACTCTGAGGATCTACTTGTCCTTTGTAAGGATGAAAGGCAGTACTTACTCATACTATTCAACCAACATGAAAAGGGAGCCCTATCCGTTTCCTACAAATTGGGGCAGGGACTCTCCATGTCAGGGAAGGACTCAGCTTTCCCTTCTTTTGAAGGGGGAAACCTCACAGAATTCTAACATCCTGAAATCACCTAGCTTCCAGATCACCTCAAAACACTGTAAAGAGAACACGCTGATTGGTTGCTGGGAAAAAAATAGCTCAGGTTGCAGAAACCAGTTGTTTGAAATGCATTACATAAATACAGAGTTCATGTAATCATCAAAGTTACGTTCAGTATAAAATTAAACAGAAATGCTTTTCTAATGCAAATGAATGGGCATCAAAAAGCAAAGGATTTCAGCATGCATAGATAGTAATAGCAAAAGGCAAAAGGCATTTTCAACTGACTATCAGAGTTCAGGACAACTCTATATAATGTGGATCTCTTTATGTTTTGTTAACAGCTCTGAATGTTCCTTCCCACCCCTGTACAGATGGCCTCTGGATAGAAATGATTAACCAAAAAGGCAGTTTCTTGATGTCCCCAGTGCAAAGTCTCTTCCAACCAAGGAATGAGATTAATAAAAACTAAGTCAGGGCTGTTTCAGTTCACCTTCCCTCTCGGCCCAGACCTTTTAGGCAGGCCAAGCACAACCATTTTTCTTTAATTTGCTTTTCAAGAGTAACTGCTTTGGATCCTACGGAATTGTTCTGAGCATGTAAGAGGATGGAGGCCTCCATGGAACATGCAAGGCATCCCACATACTCTTTGGAAAGGGGCTTGCCAGTGCATAGCAAGTGCCAGCTAGACAGAAGGAGCTAATGCTGGGGCACTATGCAACTGTATTGTAAAAAATTTAAAAAGAGGGCATTGGTCGCTAATGTTTGAGAAGCACAGGCCTAAATCAATGTCTCATTTCCAATCACATGCAAAAAGAATACGAATTGTTAATTTGAAACAAAAGGTTTTCAAATCTTCAAAACACTTGGAATGACACACTGTCTCAAGCTAACTATCAGTATTCTGTTTCATACATATTCCATGTATCTTGCTAGAAGCTGAAAGTAGCATTTTGTCTTCACAATAATCCTGCAATGTAAATTTAAGCTGAGAGCAAATACTTATCCAAGGCCCCATAATTGCACAGGGACCTGGGTTTTCTAGGCCCAAGGCCAATGCTCTAAACACTACCTGTATGTTTGTGTTCTGTCTCTGTCTCTCTCTGTGTACCCCTCCGCTTTTCTAGACTGTGAATTTTTATCTCATCTTTCTTCCAAGAAGCTCACAGCAGTGTATACAATTTTCTATTTTCTCACAACAATCATGAAATAAGGACTAACCCAAGGTCACCTAGCAAGATTTCTGGGACAGCAGGGGTCTTTGGCTGAAATCCTTGGTCTTTCATTCCCAAACCAGCTATAATAAAAAAAAAAAATTCTATGCTTTAGGGGGTGAATGGCTTAAATTCTGCAACATGACCAATGGAAAAGCAATACCAGTGACTCTGCAAATATTATTGTGTTCAAGGACATACCGTAGCTTCTAAATGTAGGAGGAAGAGGCAGAGGGGAAAAAACAAACCATTAAAAGGCTTCACTTACCTATAAAATATACCACTAAAAAACATAGAGAGCTGTGGCCCTGCAATTGCAACCACTGAAGGAGAAATAAGATTTGATGCTGAGAAGACGCCATAAATAATGGCCATGCTGCAAGAAAGGAAGCAGTTATGAATAAATATACGTAACATAAAATCCAGTATGCTTCTTGATGCTAATTTTAAACAGTGTCCTTTCAAAATATCTGAATTCATAAATGCTTAGGAGTGCAGTGTTAGTCTTGCCTTATTTGTCTTTCACTGATTAAAGTGTTGTGGGCATTCAGAGGTTTACAATGGTATACAGGTAACTGTGATACATGAACAAAAGTATATAATTTCCCCATTGCTGTAACGTTCACTGAGGAAGAGTGAAAACTCACGCCTTGAATAAATCTTTGTTGGTCTTAAAGGTGCCAGTGGACTCTGATTTTGTTTTGTTGTTCATCAATATAGAGCAGCAGCAACAGGATTTTCATACAGCTGTTTTCCCTGTAGTTTCTCTTCCCCATTTCCCAATAATGGCCACCAGCCTTTTTGCATTTCTTTTTCTAATAGGCAATTGAATGTCACTATAAGAATCTCTGCACCAAGTTCTGAGTTCCCAGTTTTAGTTCTTTCAAAAAGTACATTTCTATTCCCTTCTACTGCAGATATATAACAGGGAATGCATATATCTGAAATGACAGTAGATACTTTTTAAAATGGAAGCAGGGAATACAGAGACCTTGCTACAGATATTATTATAACATTATAAAAATATTCAGTTGCCAGTTTTAAAAAACTGCCTTCCCCTAAAAAAAAAAAACCTTTGGAAATAGGGTTAGTGTGCAATATAGGAGCATAAAAAATGGCTGCTGTATGGGAGGACCAGGAATATCTGCAATTTGCCACCATCCAGGTCTTCCCTTCCACTGGCTCTTTTTGAAATACTATATTGTCACTGCTTTGATTCATACTAGGGTTGACAGGAGTGGGTGGGTGGCATTCCTTATGCAATGACGTCGCTTCCGGTGTTATCTGGAAGTGGTGCAGGGAGTTGATGCTCCAGTATTCCACAGAGTTCTGGCTGAATGATAGATAGCAACTAATGCCTTGGTGTAACTTCCAAGTCATACCAATTGCACCTCCCCCATTTCACACAGGCATTTCCTATCCTCACGCAGCTGAGCAGTAGTAATGGGAGTTGGAAGAGGGAGATTCTCTAGCCTCTGAGGGAAACTGGCAGCCTGACTTTGCAAATATAGGCCCGTCTACCATCTTGTGCCAGCATGTATTCCTGAGAGATAACTGCTTCCCATCATCCTGAACTTTCATGGCAGCTTGACCTAGCCTCTTCAGAGTTCCAAATAAGATGGGAGGAAAGCCTGGTTTAAATCTTACAAACAGTTGATACATTCTAAATTTTAAGTGCACACATTAATTCTTTTTTAATGTTCAGATTTTTTCATTACTAGTTCATCCTATGGATGTAGAAAAGCACCATATAAACATATGTGTGGGCATGGCAATATGCTATAACTCTCCCAGCCGTCAGACAGTATCTCAGGCTCACTGACTTCTGTGGCATGAGTGTGTACACGTGCATGTGTGCATGCATACATGTGTGTGGCTTTGCAACCCACTTACCCCAGTGGTAAGGCTGTCAAATTCAATGTGCAGTGGTTGAGAACGGCAAAGTTTGCAGAGGGAGCATAACAGGGTTGCAATGCCATATAGCCCACCCTCCAAACCTGCTGTCTCCTCCAGAAAAGAGAACTGATCTTTGCTGTCTGGAGATGAGTTATAATTCCAGGCCCCATTTGGAGGTTGGCAATCCTACTCAATGGGAGTACACCAGTCTTAGGTCTATAACAATATATTTGTGTACTATAGTTTTCCGGGGCTAATCCCCTAAGTCCAAAACCAAAATGAATCCCATGGATCTGTTCTGCTATGGGGGGGGGGGGGTTCTTCCAGTGAAAGGAACCTTTCGATGACACAAGGCACTTAAGATGTTTTTCATCAGTATAAAGCTCACGACACTGGATTAAAGTGCATCCATTAGCAGAAGAACTTGTGGGATCTAGCCTATTCTTCCCATTTGACCAATTCTGGGTCAGATTTCATGCATATGTACAATGCAGCTCAACAGCAACAAAAAGAAAATAATACTATCAGTGTAAGGTACCTGGTATAGCCACTGCCATGAAACTCTGTGCTGTTTAAATTTGTGATAACAGTTTGCTGTGTAGAAAGAAAATTTTAAAAAGGTATTATTTGAACATTCTCCAGAAATCATTTCCAAAAGATAAAATTCCAGATACAAAACAAAACCAACAATCAAAATACACAGCTCAACAACAAGTTTGTTCATGCTAATTAAATTTCAAAGTAGTTAGATCGGTGCTACTGTTATGTCCCTTTCAAAGGTAGGAGGACTTGTCTTGCTACTAGGGCTTGAACAGATACAGGATATCATAACCTCATTCTGCTACAGAATGACCAAAGTCTGATACACAGCTGCTTTTGCATACTGTTATCTGAGCTCCCTGAATATTGTACGTGGGCCTATGTCTGTTGCCCAAACAGGTTTGCCACAAAATATAAATGAAGGCTAGGATGAGGTATATCCCTAGAAAGCACAGGTACCGGAGAGGTGCCCATATTTCCCTAGGAGCACTAGAAAAACTAGAGGACAACCCTCCCCCTCCACTGTCTATTTAGTAGCCAGGTATCTTGGATGAGGGTGGTTGAGGACAGGTAACCATATTTCACAAATGGATGTGTCATTGTAGATGGGGGGAAAGAGAGATGTAAAATGGAGCCTGCAAAACGGAGCTCTTCCGTCAGTCTATGGTTGAGGCCAGTGAGGCAAGGAAGATCTGACGGGCTCCCCCTCCAGTATTAAGAGCATATATTTATGAGTTTTGTGTTCCTCCTCGTGCCCCTATATTAGTTCCAGGTGGGGTTAGATGGGTTCTCCATTCGGTTTTTATTGTTGGAGTCTGACATGTATATGTACATTGTTATGCCCGGTATGGTTTTAATGGGATTTTTAATGGAGTTTTATTGCAGACAAATTTGTAACCCGCCATGAGCCAGAAATGAGAGTGCTGGGCAACAAGTATAATAATAATAATAATAATAATAATAATAATAATAATAATAATAATAATAATAATAATAATAATAATAATAATAATAATAATAATAATAATAATAATAAATGTTGGCAGCTAACCTCCCTCAAACTTGCACAATAAATCAAGACATTAAACAAAGAACTGATTAAATTATTTGAAATGGACACTTCAAGCAACATTTCAGGGGTAGCTGTATTAAAGTAGCTAAAGGTGAGTTGTCAGCTATCTGACATAAGGAGCCTTTGACTCTCAAAAGTTTATATTCTCAAAATCTTGTCAGTAAGATGCTACTAGACTTGAATCTAACATGTCAAGTAAATACATTTAATGATGATTTTCTAAACACTGTGTTAATGTTTTTATGTCACTTCTGCTTCAATTTACAGATTGC
The DNA here is from genome assembly GCF_049243985.1 of Paroedura picta. Classification (NCBI taxonomy): domain Eukaryota; kingdom Metazoa; phylum Chordata; class Lepidosauria; order Squamata; family Gekkonidae; genus Paroedura; species Paroedura picta. Next base: position 128,306,311 of record NC_135371.1, read on the forward strand.
TTCAGTAGTTGTTTGAAACTAGGGAGGGGACAAGGAATAATAAAATGAGTTGCATGGGCAATCTGCTTCTACTAAAAGAATTAAAAATTAAAAAGTTTCAAAAAAGACAGCAAAGGCATGCATGCTGGAGAAAGGATACATATATCTGAATACTTACTGCAATGTTTCCACATGTTTGGAAAGCAGTGAACATAAACATAAAGGCTATTCCCAAAACAACGACGTTCAACTGCTTTTTCGTTTCGGGATGCATTTTGTGTTTTCATGGGATGCAATCAAACTAAACTGGAGGAATGTTTCATCTTCTAAGTTTCTTTTTTAACAAAAATTCTGCCAAGGCAACAAGAAATCACAAACAGATATTATACTGTATTTAACAATTTATACTATATTTAACAACTGTTTTCTGACAATGTAAGAGAATGTGTGCCACTGTCACACAATACAACAGCAAAAGGAAACACTTCAGCCTGAAGGACTAGATTTCCCATACCTTTCATTAGAAGAGTTGCTGCAGATTACGGCTTGCTATTTGTTCAGTGCATACCTTTCCTCCCAAAGAAACACTATGCAGAAGATGATCTTTTTGAATACTTTGGTTTCTCACAGTATTTCTGAGTCAGTTTTGCCCCAAAACTATGAAATCATCAGAGGAGGATAGCGCTCGCATACACAAACCATGTCTATTCATGATGGACAGGAAATAGAGAATAGTTCACATGCCAAGTCAGCTGATCAAAAAAAACCCCTGTGAATTCTGGGAAATGCAGTTCTAGATTTTCCCTTACTAAAACAAGGAAGCAAAAACAAATAAACGCAACATAACAATACTTTTTCTATATTGCATTGTATCGATTGCTATTACTCATCCACACAGTCTCATTCATGAAATGAAGAATGAACAATTAAATTCAGCACCTGCTACCATTGAGAAGGTATCATTTTTTAATACTGAGGAAAATGATGGTAGCTATGCAATGCCCTCCAGGGAACTTATCTTTTCTGCTTTCTTTCTAATTAAATTGCGTAAAACTGTAAAAAGCAGTAATAAAGGAATTCCTTTTAACTCAATTTGAAACTGACAGTGGTTTTGTGTGTGAGATCACCTATTTCTGAGAGATTTCTCCTAGCTCAGGAGTGTACAGTTAGAGTGTTCATTATTAAGGGACTTCTCAAACGACATAGGGCTTATCTACAAGTTCAGGCAAATCATGTGCTATGGAATTCTGGACTAGTATCATTTCAGACTGCAGGTATAAAATGGCATAAAGCAGTGGTTCTCAACCTTCCTAATGCCATGACCCTTTAATATAGTTCCTCAGGTTGTGGTGACCCCCAACCATTAAATTATGCAACTGTTCTTTCATAGAAATTAAACCGAAACTGACCAATAGGATGAAGATCCATTGTTCATGATTGTATGTTGTTGTTAGGTGCATAGTCGTGTCCGACCCATCGTGACCCCATGGACAATGATCCTCCAGGCCTTCCTGTCCTCTACCATTCCCTGGGGTCCATTTAAGTTTGCACCAACTGCTTCAGTGACTCCATCCAGCCACCTCATTCTCTGTCGTCCCCTTCTTCTTTTGCCCACAATCGCTCCCAGCATTAGGCTCTTCTCCAGGGTGTCCTTCCTTCTCATGAGGTGGCCAAATTATTTGAGTTTCATCTTCAGGATCTGGCCTTCTAAGGAGCAGTCAGGGCTGATCTCCTCTAGGACTGACCAGTTTGTTTGCTTGCAGTCCAAGGAACACGCAAGAGTCTTCTTCAGCACCAGAGTTCAAAAGCCTCAATTCTTTGATGCTTGGCCTTCCTTATGGTCTAACTTTCACAGCCATACATTGTAACTGGGAATACCATAGCCTTTACTAAACGCACTTTTGTTGGCAAGGTGATGTCTCTGCTTTTTATCAATATGCTGTCTAGATTTGCTATTGCTTTCCTCCCCAGGAGCAAGTGTCTTTTAATTTCTTTGCTGCAGTCTCCATCTGCAGTGCTCTTGGATCCCAGGAAAATAAAATCTGTCACTACCTCCATTTCTTCCCCATCTATTTGCTAGGAATTGAGAGGGCCATGATCTTCATTTTTTTGATTTTGAGTTTCAAGCCAAATTTTGCACTCTCCTCCTTCACCCGTATCAACAGGCTTTTTAGTTCCTCTTCAGCCATTAGAGTGGTATCATGTGCATATCTGAGGTTGTTGATATTTCTCCCTGCAATCTTAATCCCAATTTGTGACTTATCTATCCCCGCCATTCTCATGATGTGCTCCGCATACAAGTTAAATAGGCAAGGTGACAGTATACAGCCTTGCCAAACTCCTTTCTCGATTTTGAACCAATCAGTGATTCCATGCACGGTTCTCATTGTTGCTTCTTGACCTGCATATAGGTTTCTCAGGAGACAGATAAGATGCTCTGGTATTCCCATCTCTTTAAGAATTTGCCACAATTTGTTGTGCTCCACACAATCAAAGGCTTTAGCATAGTCAACGAAGCCGAAGTAGATGTTCTTCTGGTACTCCCTAGCTTTCTCCATGATCCAGCATATGTTGGCAATTTGATGTCTAGTTCCTCTGCCTCTTTGAAATCCTGCCTGTACTTCTGGAAGTTCTCGGTCCACATATTGCTGGAGCCTAGCTTGTATGATTCTGAGCATAACTTTCCTAGCATGAGAAATGAGTGCAATGGTGCAGTAGTTTGAACATTCTTTGGTGTTGCCCTTCTTTGGGATTGGAATGTAAACTGACCTTTTCCAATCCTGTGGCCACTGTTGAGTTTTCCAATTTTCCAAATTTGCTGGCATATTGAGTGTAGCACTTTTGCTGCATCGTCGTTTAAGATTTTGAATAGTTCTACTGGAATGCTGTCACCTCCACTAGCTTTATTGTTGCTCAGACTTCCTAAGGCCCATTTGACTTCACATTCCAGGCTCTCTGGCTCCAGGTCAGTGACTACACCGTCATAGTTATCAGGAATGTTAAGCTTGCTCTTGTATAGTTCTTCTGTATAATTTTGCCACTTTTTAAAAAATCTCTTCTGCTTCTGTTAGGTCCCTAGCATTTTGGTCCTTTATCATACCCTTCTTTGCATGATTGTCTATAAATTGTTTTTCCCCCCCAGGGTTTCTTAGTTCAGTTATGCCTCTTGTCCCATCATGCTGATCTTGTTCTTTTCCACTGCTCCAGACAGATAGACTCTCTATCTTGATCTACCCCACAAGGCTGTTGTGTGGATGAAATGGAAGAGGAGCAATGTCAGCCACTTTGGGACCCCCTTGGAGAGGGCAGGTATGAACCGAATAATGAAAACCAATGATTTGAAAGAACAAAAACAGAGTCCAGGGGCACCTTTAAGACAACAGAGATGTATTCAGCTTTTGTGTGCAGGCACCCTTCCTCAGACAAAATTGAGGACATCAGTAAAGGAATGTGGGGCACTTTGGGTCCCCCTTAGAGAAAAGGATGGGGGAGAAGCCAAGAAAACCCATGATTTGGGGGAGGCAACACAGGCGGGCCCAACAGAAGAGCTTCTCGTTGCTTATGAGCCAGGGCACGTGTCCAGCAGGGGCCGCTTTCCGGCTGCCTCTTTGGACTGTCCAGCCTCGGCCACCTGCTCCCTGCCCAGCTGGGGCCAGATCCAAAGTACCAGCGGAGTGGGTGCACCAGCGAGGCAAGCAGTGCAGGCTGTGGGTGTCAGTGGCCGAGAGCCAGACCCGCGCGGAGGGGGTGCTGGAGCGGGATGCGTTGTGTGGCGAACAGGCACACATGCCTAGAGAGGCTAGGTACACAACTGCAGGAGTTGCGCTGCCACTGCCTAGAACCCAAGGCTGCCAAGCTGTGCCACCACCTGGAGTGCCTGGTGGGAGGCTGCGCTGGAGGCACTGCTGGAGCGGCTGGCAGCTGAGTGCGGGCACCCGCAGGAAGAACAGCAATAGTGGTCCCACCCAAGCTGCTCGCACTGCTGCATCCCCTGTGAAAGGGCCATTCGACCGCCAAAGGGGTCCCGACACCCAGGTTGAGAACCGCTGGCATAAAGGAATGTTCCTCTATATCAAAACCTTTTTCTGTTGCCATTTTTCTATATGCAAGGATATTAAGATGTGTTGGAATATTCTAGAATTTAAGAACAGCAAAGAACATTTTAAGAACATTACAAAACTACAACTGGAAAAGAAAAATAAATTGATTTTGAAGACCTTTCAAAACATATCCAGAAGTCACTGGACAAAAAGTTTCACAAGTACCCATTAACATTAATGAAGGCGCTCAGTGTAGTACAGGCTTTCTCAACCAGGGTTTTGTGAAACCCTGGGGTTTCTTGATGGCCCTGGAAGGGTTTCCCAAATGGGTAGAAGTTAATTCATATTTAATATATTTTAAAATTTGTTAAGACATATTTCGGGTGATATGACCATATATGGTCCTGTCAACCCACCCACTACCTCCCAAAATGGCTAATGATGAGCCAGGAAGGGGAGGGCCCCCGGGTGGGTATGTATACAGCTATGTTTCCAAACCAAATTCTGCACAATTGTACCACTTCCAGGGTTTCTTGAAGCCTGAAGAATGTTTCAGGGGTTTCTCAACAGTAAAAAAATTGAAAAATGCTGGTGTAGTGTATCGCCATCTGACATCAATTCTGGGGTACATTTGTATGAACGGAGACTATCTTTCAAATTGTGGAAATTTTGAAGCCACAGTAGCAGCATACTTTTTTTTTTTTGGGGGGGGGGAGACTGAAATGTATACAATACTTATTTTTCTATCAAACCTAAATTTCTTTTACTATTTCTTTTACTAACAGCATAAAATGCACTGTTCCTAATTTCATATGGAAAGATTCAAATGGGTCCTGTTGGTCTGAAGTAGCACAACAAAAATAGAGTCCAACAGCACCTTTAAGACCAACAACGATTTATTCAAGGCATCTGAGGAAGAGTACATGCACTCAAAGGCTCATGTCTTGAATAAATCTTTGTTGGTCGTAGAGGTGGTATTGGACTCCATTTGCTACACTGAAAGCAATTATCCTATATGGACGGATGATTCCTTGATCCAGCCCCTGCCGCATTTTGTAATAATTAAAGTTTCCAAGCACTTTTCAAAGGAAATTCCATCTAAAATGCATTACATTCATTTAACCCAGGTGAGATTAGAGCATGCATCACCATAACCCAATTATACTTTGTTCAATGAGACTCGCTCCCAGTGAAGTCTGCATAGGATCAGCAGATGCAATTTTAATATATTTCATTCCAAACTATATGCATCCAATATAGACATCACTTGTATGTATCAGACTATTCCTGCCAGTGTTTATATCTTCTTAAATATTAAACTAGTAAAGCATGCCCAATACCTAGGGATTTAATGAGTGAACCAGTATGATACAGTAGTCGCTGTCAGATTAGGTTCCCAGAGAAACAGCTCTGAATCAACAATCTTCCATGGAACTTCACTAGGTGATTTTAGGCTAGGCATCTTCTCTGTCTAATCTACCTCACAGGGTTGTCATACATAATATACTTATGCATGAAACTGCCCTATACTGAATCAGACTATTAGTCTATCATTATCAGTATTATCCACTCAGACTGGCATCAGCTCTCCAGGTCTTTCTGTAATCTTTTAACTGGTGATGCCAGGGATTGAATCTGGGACCATCTTCTGCAGGCCACGATGCTCTACCACTGAGCCATTCCCCACCCCCCATGTTATTATTGTGAAGATAAAATGGCAGCAGAAAAATGTGTCTGGATGGGAGAGCTATGAGGAAGTGCATGGTTCCCAAACAGAGGCAAGCAATGGCAAAAACATCTCGTCCTGAAAATTCTACAGGGTAAGTAGACAGGAAGAAAAACATTATCCAGTGCATGTTCTGTGTAAATGTAGTCGGTACACTAATAAAAGGTATTATGCTGATTTCGTACCGTGTTTGCATGGACCAACTTAGCTCTTGCATTGTTTCCTTCGCAGAACGAAGTCCCACTGATTCCCGAGGCTTACCTTGGGGCCAGTGCAAAGGACTGCAGCGTATACTGCCGCCTCCGATCTTTTTAACAAGTTCAGAAGAAGGCACGGAAACCTAAGCTGTCCTAGCACACAATAATAGCTTTATTACAACCACCTCGCCAGAGCCTGGTTTATCAGCCCACTGGACGCCGCCCTCGGCGCTGAAAGCAGCGAGCGCAGCGCCCAGCTAGTCCACGCCCCTACAATGCGGCGGCAGTTAGAAAAAATCGGCCTCACTCCTGGCGGCGTCACTCTTAACCAACCTCTTCTGCTCGCGCGCAACGTGCGTCCATAAGCCGTACTCTGAGCCCGCCCCTCCTCTGCAGCCATTTTGGAACCAAGGCTTCCATGTTGTGTCTTTTTCCCGTCATGCCATGCTTTTGAGAATGAAGACATAAACTATCCTTTTCGAAACAATGAAACAAGGTCTAGTATTCAGTGTCATTTAAAACGAAGCCAATATCTTTTCAAAAATGTATGGACAGGACATGTGCCGCACAATCACTTCCGGGGTTTCGCTTAACGGTCTACCAAAGTTTAAAGTAGATCGCTTACTTTTTTTCTGCTGGCACGCATTATCGCTGAAGGCGCCGCTCTGTATCAGCGAATTTTTTGAAAACGAAAACGTTTTTTTGTCCGAATTAAGATGTGGCGGGGAGGGGGTTACGGTGAGTCACATCCGGGTCAGCGGGCGCCATTTTGTGCCGCTTAAGTGGCTGAGGAAGGGCGGTGCCTCGTTCACTTGCTCGTGGCGGCGGTCGGAGACGGCGGCGTTTTAGTAAGTCTGGGCTGCGTACGTGGAAGCCTCTCTGGCGACGCTTCGGTGATCCTCAGACAGCTCGTTGCGCAGATTTCTTCTCCGATTCTGCTGTAGCCGCCCCCCCCCACCTTCCTTTATTTCGGTGATCAGTATGAGTTACGGGCGGCCGCCGCCGGACGTAGAAGGCATGACCTCGCTGAAGGTGGACAACCTGACGTACCGCACCTCCCCGGACACGCTGCGCCGTGTTTTCGAGAAATACGGCCGCGTGGGGGACGTCTACATCCCCCGGGACCGCTACACCAAGGAGAGCCGCGGCTTCGCCTTCGTGCGCTTCCATGACAAGCGCGACGCCGAAGACGCCATGGACGCCATGGACGGGGCCGTGCTCGACGGGCGGGAGCTCCGCGTCCAGATGGCCCGCTACGGCAGGCCCCCGGATTCGCACCACAGCCGACGAGGCCCCCCTCCGCGCCGCTACGGGAGCGGAGGCTACGGACGACGCAGCAGGAGGTGGGGGAGAGGCGCCTGGGCCGGAAGCTTTTTTTTTGGGGGGGGGGCTGCGCGCGAAAGTGATGTGGGAGTGCTTTGAGGGGAGGGGGCACGTGGGCCGGGGCGGTTGGAAACCTGGAAGCGGAGAGGGCAGGCGGGTAGAGACGGCGGGGAGGGATTGGACTTTATTTGTCAAAGTAGGTAAGGGGAAGTTGGCGGGAATCTTGGCCACGTGCTGTAGGCGCGGGAGAGACCGAAAGCGCCGCTTACAGTTTCGCGCCTAGACTGAATTTCCCGAACAAGTTCCGTTTTAACCCCCCCCCCTTTCTCTCCTCCTCCCCCATTCCAGCCCTAGGAGGCGGCGCCGGAGTCGATCTCGAAGTCGGAGCCGATCCAGATCCCGTAGCAGGTCACGCTACAGTCGCTCCAAGTCCAGATCCCGCACACGATCTCGGTCTCGTTCCACCTCCAAGTCCAGGTCGGCCAGGAGATCCAAGTCCAAGTCGTCATCCGTGTCCAGATCTCGTTCCCGGTCGAGATCCCGTTCTAGATCCAGAAGTCCCCCTCCTGTCTCAAAGAGAGAATCAAAGTCCAGATCCCGTTCTAAGAGCCCCCCTAAGTCTCCAGAAGAGGAAGGAGCTGTGTCATCTTAGGAAAACGGTAACGTGATGATGATCTACCATACTTGCATGCTTTGTTGTATTAGGTTAAGTGGGTACTGAATCCTCCTATGTAGTATCCTAGAACAAGTAAATGGGGCATTTGGTTAACTTCTCAAGAGGGTGTTCAGTTTATAACTACTAAAATAAATTTCCAAAGGGATTTTTGCCAAGGATATCTTTGTGTTTTGTTACAATTAATAGCTTGCTTTTTAATAACTGTTTTAGTCACAACCTATTTCTGTAATGACTATTTCTTACTGTTCTTATCCAACATCTGCATTTTCCCCTTTAAAGCTGCGGTCTCCTGTTTGCTTAAAGAATATTGGCCAGTATTGCAGATTTTAACTGATTTGGCTGATCCTCCAGGGACCAGTTTCTGTGGGCGTGTGTTGGAGCAGGTTTGTCTTTAAATGTTAAAGATACACTATCCTGTTAATAAAGTCCTGTGGTTACCATATTCAGCAGCGGAAGTCGAAATGTGAGTGATTATGGAAGCCAGTATCTTCTCCAGTGAAATTGTGGGCTTTTAAGTATATACAGGGTGGGTAAAATGGATAGTGTGTCTTTAACCTCCCTCAAATTGTTTGGTCCTGTTTTTTCAAAGGAAGGGGGCCTAGAATTCATAGATTGCGCAGCTACTAAGGACTTCTAAGAAGTTTTGAATAAGAGCTAATGCGTAATCTGTATCAGGCTGGATTCAGGTTAAGGGTGGTTTGATCATAGCCTGACATTATGATGTGATTAGAGGAGATTCAACAGTATCTCCAAAAATCTCATGACCTCTATAGTACCACTGTGATGGAGGGAGGTGGGGCTTGCACAACTTCTATAAAATGTGAAAATAGCCAAGGCCAGTACTGCTAGGTATCTAAAAGCAGCCATAAAGTATCGAAGACATGCAAGAGGTGCCCTGGCTGAACTATTCCCTTTTCAAATCTAGATGCATCAAATAGATGAAAAATCTACATAAAGGATGCCTTTGGAGGAGAAATGATCATAAGAATCACCAGTCCATTGGAGAGACCCTTGGCACAAGCAACCAGCCATTGAAAAGGTTATTTTGTAACACTTTGTCTAACTTTTTTCTTTACTTTGAGCCTCAAATGGCAGACTTTTACTTTTATGTGCCATTTTGTTCCTATTCAAATTTCTTGTAATTTAGTGAAGTGAACGACTACAGATTTCATTATTGGCTTGGATATTTGAGGTAAAACTTCATTTTTGTTCATATAGTGCTGAATTGTTTGGAAATAAATTGGTAACTAACTTGCCGCTTCAAGTTTTTAATATTAAGCAATCATACAGCTAGAATATGCTGATTAGCTTAATGCTTTCCAAAAGTTCAATTTTTGCCTTTGCTTAAATTCAGAGACTTTAAAATTCAAATGTATTTTGCAGATTCAGTTGAAATAGTGTCTTCAAGTCAAACATTAAACTTTACAGGTTATGTTGAAAGATTGCTTTATCAGACAAAATTCTAATCTCTTCTCTTATGTATTTTTGTGCACTAGGCGCAGTTGTGTAGCAGTTGAGTAATGCTGGTTAGCTGTTAAGGTGGCGTGTTGCAGTGCAGAGTGCTTGGCTGTTTCCTGTTTTCTCCTGATTGCTCCTGTAACGATGCCTTGTCGTGCAGAAACAAATGGCTGTCCAGTTAATTATAATTGCCTGACAACTGCACTTCCAGTCACCCGGGCCTTGCATAAAAATAATGGAGCATACAGTGAGCACATCTAGCTGGTGATATACACACCTTATTTTTTCCATAATGGTAAATTAGACCATCTACATATGTGAACTTGCATATCAAAATGTTAACGCATTTGATCCATTCATCTGTAAGTACCAGTTTGGTGTATTTTTAACATTCTGTAATATAACCACTGTCTGTAGTTAATAAACACTTTCTTTGTGTTCAGTTTTTGAACTTTAATGTCCTGCATCAACTTTCTGTGGGGGGGGGGGCACAATAATTTGAACCTCAGCACAACAATCTTTTTGGTCCATCTTGCATCTTTTATTTTGGAAAAAGATAGAAATACAAAGGATACCGAAAAGAAATTATACAATAATTACTATATATTCAGATGACATAAAGCAAACAAAGTAAAACTAGTTTTGTAGTCAGATGCAACAATTACCACCATGGCCTAACCACTTGTTTGTTTCCAGGGCACTGGGAATAGATTACAAAAGTCAGGTAGTACTTCTCAATTGACAAATGATTAGATTTCAGAATATGGTAAGTAGGCAGAGATAGTCAAATTTTGAGAGACACTTCAAACACATTAGAAGTACCTAGGTCTTGGCTTTTGTCCTCAAATATCGGTGAAATAATTTTAATGTGAGCTGCTCAGTGGAAGAAAATATTAAGTTTATTCATTTCAAAGAAATACATAGATTTTTATAATTGGTAAGGTACTTTTCAAAACTTATGTGGTCATTTAGTGATAACAATCATCTCAATAGTGTGTCGTCCTGGAAGAGGAGAGTCTGCAAGTTGTTCCTTGTTGGCGTTAAATGATTGTAATGGCACACAAATGCTTTCCATTTCCCATTTGTGAAGTAATCCTTGAATAGACCAGTCAGCGCTGAAATGACAATAGTTTGAACAGTAGAAAGGTCAAGTTTTTACCTTTTGCTGCAGGCAAGCAAACCTGTGCTTTAGGCTGATTTCTAACACTTAAATATAAATTCTATAATTAGCCTTTGAGGCAAAGAAAATATTGTGGTAAGCAGCATTAGTAATGATACAGATTTGCCTTCATAGGTATGACAGTGAGAGTGTTCATATGGCATACATAGGGTTCTATGTTCAGTCCCCAGTATCTCCACATCAAAGGAACAGTAGAAGGTTAGATGCAGCAGACAATATTGACTTCCATAGGCCAGTAATCGAACTCATGTATGATCGTGTGACTGAAGCACATTTCAATAAATGGGAAGCTTGGCATAACTGTACCTTCTAACTTGATAAGTAGTCCAGAACTGAGCACGTGGGTTCTTCTCCATTAAGTAGTGCACAGTACTTATTACATCTTCAAAGTCTAAAATACAAACGATTAAACTTCTTAAATGGATTTTCTTCAAATACAGTAGTCATGCAAAGTCAAAAGATGCTTAACACAAAGTTAATATACCCCATCACTAATGTTATGCCTTTTTATGTTTGCTGCACTGGAACATCTATATATTTATATACCACCCTCCCCGGAGGCTCAGGGTGGCTTACATTGCACTTATAAACCATACATGAAACAATCTGCACTAATAATCATGCAATATTATTAACAGTGGTTGTAACATAATACGACAAAGTTGTAACAGCACACAATACAATATAATTGCACAACAAAGCAATGGCCCAGGTCCAGAGCGCTCTGGTGGAGTTCTGGGGTGGGGGGAGCAGGGGCCCTTCATTCACTGTTAGTTATGCCTGGTCTCAACCAAATGCCTGGTGGGAAGAGCTCCTTTTTGCAGGCCCTGCGGAACTGTTTAAGTCCCATCAGGGCCCTGATCTCTGGGAGCTCATTCCACCAGGTGGGGGCCATGACAAAGAATGTTCTGGCCCCGGTTGAGGCCAGGTGGACTTCTTTAGGGCCAGGGACCAATAGCTGGTTGGTGGCAGTGGAGCCACTGCAGTTGGTGGAGAATGGGCCGGATCACGGTGTTCCTGTGAGGATCCTGGCCGCTGCGTTTTGGACCAGCTGTAGTTTCTGGGTCAAAGCTAAGGGCAGGCCTGCGTAGAGCAAGTTACAGAAGTCCAGTCTAGAGGTGACAGTCACATGGATCACTGGCTAGGTGTTCCGGGGCCAGGTAGGACGCTAGTAGTTTGGCTTGGCGGAGATGGTAGTTTTATGGCAACTATTTTTTAGCCTATGCAGTTTATATGGGCTTGTAAAGCAGAATTCAAAATGAAAGAGCACATACACAACCCTTTACCCTAAAAATGGATTGTAGTGGCTCAGGAAGCTTTGAGACTGCATTGTGTTCTATAGCCATGGCCATGTCAATCCAAGAGATTAATTAAAATTTGTAATAACTTCTTACAGATGGTTGCCATTCAAAATGAATGCTATTCAGCTCAGAAAGGGAAAATAATATTTTTGTTACATTTTGTGTTTAGTGTACATGGTTCTCAAATACAGATTAATAGGTAAACATAAATCCAATCCCAATGGTATGCATACCTTCTGGTTCAAAAAACACATCTGATGCCAAAATAATATCTACTGGAGGCAAGGTCAGTAGGGCAGGTGATATTTGACCCCAGGTGAGTCCTTTTACCAACACTCCAGAGAGATTATTCATCTGACAGCTTTGATGGCAGTTGTCCAGACACTGAGGGCTTGATGCATTATCTGACAGTATAGTTTCAGCTCCACATTTTGCTGCAACTATTCCAGGAAGACTCACGCCTGCTCCAAGCTAAACAGAATAAAGTTGTTCTTAATATATCTGTAATTTGATTTAATTAAACCAACACGTACATAATTGCATTTAATAATGCACCTGGGTTTTCTCTGGAGTAGACAGTTGATTAGCAGTTTGTTCATGGAAATTTTAAGGCCTCCAGCATAAACCCCCAATATACAATGATGACATGTTTAATTCAGACATTAACTATAGATGTATGCTTTATTTCAAGCTACTTAGTACAATTCTGCAGAGAAATTAGGGTGGGAAATAAGTTCACAAGAGATGCATATCTAAACTGCTGTTAAGGTAGCTTGCAGCTTTTATTAACCAACTCAAAATCAGAAATAACTAATAAAGCAATACTCCTTTTAAAGTAATGAGAACAGCAAAAACCTTGGAAAAATAAAATTGTCTTTGGCTGGTACCCGGCCAATGTAATGTAAAACGTCTCTGTGGGGCTAGTTCCAAAGCAAGAGAAAAAACCTTTTCCTTGGTGTTAGTACACCTAATACAAATGAGGATACACTGATTAGGGCCTCTGAAATTGATCTCATCGGGTAGGTTCGCACTAGCCTGTAGGTCATATAAGACTTTTGTCTTACCTCTCCAATAGAGTTAAGTTTCTGTTTTTGAACTATAGAATTACCTTTGGGTTCCAGGTTTGTGATTATCTACTGAGCCTGACATTATCCTAACTGCTAGTCATAAAAATCGCAGCCTTAAAAGATCTATCTACAGATACGGGCTGGATTGTAAATGCTGTTACATGACAATGTATTAAGCAATTCTAAACCAAAACAAACCTAAGTTAATTTCAAAATGCCATACCTCCAAAATTCTCTTGTCACAGACTAATCTTCTGTGAAACCACACATACTGGGCCAGAACCACTGCACAAGGCCAAACATACATGCCATATTGGGGATCAAGAACCTGAAGAAAGAAATTCATGCTTTAAAACATGGTTGTGGCAAAAACAACACAACATTGATTGCATTTTCCAGTTTCTATTGGTTCCCTGCCATTTTATGCTAGGTTTATGAGATGAAATCCAAAAAATCTTAAATTTTAATGGTCTACCTCAAGTACTTTGTACTAAGCTACGTATAGTTCTTAAAAGGAACAGGTTATCACCTTTCACCCCCCCCCTCCCCAAGACATTCACCTTTTTTCGGAGCATCACAACAGCATCACAACCTTCCTTCTTGGCCTTCCCTGGGCTTGACTAATGAAGGATTATAGAGATGAACTGACCTTGCACTCCATCAGTGTCCTCGCATCAAGACAGATTCTTGGATAGCTGTGGATAGCTGTGTTGATCTTAAGTAATACAACAAAATTTGAGTCCAATGGGACCTTTAAGACCAAAGATTTATTCAAGGTGTGTGCTTTCGTGTGCAAGCAGTCCTAGTTAAAATGGGACAGTACTGTCCTCAGTAGAATTAACTCCAGTAACTTTATTTTCACTATAAGGTAAAGGTAAAGGTATCCCCTGTGCAAGCACCGAGTCATGTCTGACCCTTGGGGGGATGCCCTCTAGCGTTTTCATGGCAGACTCAATACAGGGTGGTTTGCCAGTGCCTTCCCCAGTCATTACCGTTTACCCCCCAGCAAGCTGGGTACTCACTATAGCTCATTTTCACTATAGCTCATTTCAAAAACCATTATTATGGAAGTTGGTTTCTCTGCTAAATGCTGTATTTGCTAAATTAATTCATACAAATAGGACAAATATTTTGTGAGTATGGGTTCAATCAACTCACACATTTATGCCTCATTTATAATTTGAACACAACAAGAATCCCCACACGTGTAATTGTATAATATTTCTGCGTGTACTTCATTTAATTTAGACCTACAGATCCGATATTATTTCTTCTTCCTTGCCTTGCATTTCTAAATTTTGGTTATTATAATTCCTTGGACGGGCCAAGGGCATGCTGGAGAAACTAGAGAGAACACAAATATTAAAAATAAATAATTGACCGACACCTCAGGAATAAGCACCACCAGGATTGATTTCGGGTCCTCTTGATCTTCGGCAAACCTGTATTTTCGCACGATGCCTTTGGGTGCCGAACAGCACATGAAAGCCAGCCTGGAAAGACGGCCGATCCCCTCGGCACTTGGCGTGCTGTTTTGCTCAAGCCTGACATGAACGCTACCGATCCCCATTCAAAGTCCCGCCAGAAGGCCCAATCCGAGACAGGAGAGCGGGCAGGGCCGACTGGGTGGTCTTTGACGCAGGCGCTTTTCACACGCGGACCCCGTCTGTAAGTTCAGCGGGAGTTTCCCCTGGGGGCGCCATGTCGTTTAAAGGCCTTGGCCCCTCGTTAGGAAGACCGCGGGACGGAACGAGAGGAAGCCGATGGGAAAAAATCTCTGCCACGAAAGTGGGCGGGACACGCAGGCTCCGGGGTCTTGTCGCCCGGTTCTAGGCTGAACCCCGCAGTGAGTTCCGGCGCGTTTAGGAAGACTGCCGCCTTTTGTTTTCCAAAACTGTGACCCCGCCTCTAAGCACAACCCGAATGCGTCCCCCCTGAATGTTCAAACCCTAGGCACGTTTGCATAACGGTGAATTCTGGCGTGTGCATACAAGTGGGGATATGGTTGTTCCGAATGTCTAGCTAGAAATGGATTGGGACCTTTGGAGTTCCGCCGTCATACTCTAACCCAGGGGTAGTCAAACTGCGGCCCTCCAGATGTCCATGGACTACAATTCCCACGAGCCTCTGCCGGCATTCTTGCACGAAGAGACGTCACCGAAACGTGCTGGTCTTTGGGGAGCGTGGCAAGAGCCTGCCGTAGTTCTTCACATTCCACTGCCGTGACGTAGCCGGTGCCGCGCTGACTGCTCAAGATGGCGGCGGCAAAGTCGTTTCCTCCGCCGCCCACTGATCCTTTCCCGTCAGTCTTTCTCTCCGCTTTTTGAAGGGCCAATGGGCTCCGGTAGTTTGCGGGCGGAGCGAGAGCAGCAGCCAATGGGAAGAGGCGAGGGTTAAGTCAAGCCAGGGAGGAAGGCAGAGGGGCCGTGTTTCAGGCGGCGTGGACGTGAAATTTCTGGAAGGGGCTGGGCTCGCCCGTGGGGAGACTTCCGAGGGTATTCGCGGTGCGAAGAGACGGGCGCGGAAGGGGAAGGCGCCGGGGACATGAACCACAAGAGCAAAAAGCGCATCCGCGAGGCTAAGCGCAGCGCCCGCCCGGAGCTCAAGGACTCCCTCGACTGGACCCGGCATAACTACTGCGAGAGCTTCCCGCTCAGCCCGGCGACCTGCAAGGTGAGGGAGGTTGGGGGGAGACCCGGCGGGGAAAGGCTGTGAGCGGTGAAGGGAGCACAGGAGGGTTAGGCGCTTAGAGCCCTTGGGAGGGCGAGAGGCAGAATTCCATGCCAGGGCTGGTGGGCGTGAAAAGGGGAAAGGGAGCCAGTCCCACGCTCAGAGGGGCCCTGATCAGCTGCAGGGGCCCTGTCATGTGCTTCTGGCCCTTCGGAAGCGGTCTGCTGGCTTCAGTCTGAAGTATTCACCATTTTACTTCTTTACTTATTTTATGTGGTAACGGTTTGTGGGAGGTGTCCTCCACAACACTTGCTTAAATTTGGGATTAATTTAACCTAGTCATTCCACACACAACGGTTAATGCACTTCAGAAGTAGGTTTTTCCTGTTCTGCAGAGGAAAACTTTGCTGCAAAAGCGTATGGAAAGTGCATGATCCTACATGAGTGGAAGGAGCCCAGGGTGTGTTGGTGGGAGTGCAGATTGCAGGTTTCCCTTTCCCTTTTGAAAATGAAATATGACTAGCTAGCTTTCAACTGTGTGGGTTGTTAAAGTGATAACCATCTGGGGTAAGTGATCACATTAGAAACTCTGTAGGAGTGCTGTTGCTGGGGGGGGGGGTTGGGAAGTACTGGGGGCATTCCAAACCAGGACTGAGAACTGGACACTTGAGGCCAGGGGAGGAGAATATATATTCTAGCCTGCTAGGTACTAGTTTGGGAAGGTCTAGTATTGGGAAGTATCTTTGCATCCAAGTGGTGGGAATCCATGATGCCAGTGAAATGGGACTAGGCTTGAAGAGAGATATTGGAGGTTTGTTGCATGGAAAGGAGCTAACCAGTTTTATACAAGAGGTGGTTGATGGCAGAATGCCTGGGAAAAGTGTAAATCAGGACCTTACGTCTTCAGCATTGGGAAGTGGCAAAGTGAGACCTGCTGAAGAAGACGACGACAACGAGTTGGTTCTTATATGCCGCTTTTCTCTACCCGAAGGAGTCTCAAAGTGGCTTACATTCCCTTTCCTCTCCCCACAACAGACACCCTCTAAGGTAAGTGAGGCTGAGAGAGCCCTGATGTTACTGCTCGATCAGAACAGCTTTATCAGTGCAGGATGAGCCCAGGGTCACCCAGCTGGCTGCACTGGCTGAGTGCAGAATCGAACCCGGCTCGCCAGATTAGCGCTCCTAATCACTAAACCAAACTGCTGGAAATGATATTCTTTCTTCTCTGCTTCTAAGGCAAGAAGATGAGGGATGGAACAGGGATAGAATACTGTATATGTATTAATTTATAAACATTACTGTTTATCTTTGATAGCTAAAATATAGAGATCTGCAGAATTTATTGAAACCTCACAATGCATATGGAGCCGTGACTCCTTTGGACACGTGAACCTGCCAGTATACTGAATTAGACCATTGGTTTGACAAAGTCAGTGTTGTCTACTCAGACTGGCACCAGCTCTCCATGGTCTCACACACTACTTGTTCCTTTTTATGGGGGATGACAAGGATTGAACTTGGGACCTTCTGCTCTACCTGTTGGAGCAAAGCCCCTCTTCCTCCTTAGAACAGTGAGTAATCAAGGATTTATGATAGTATTTTCTTTGTACAACTTTTTCTTCTCCTGTTTTATTTATTTATTTATTTATTTGGATTTTTATACCGCCCTTCTCTATGGCTCTGGGCAGTTTACATAAAACATTTTGGAACGTTTACATAGAACACTATCAATATAACGACAACAATAACATAACAACTAGAACAGTATCTCAACAACAGTAACTTTGATACTCCCTTCGTGGGTTCAACCTCTCAGTTTGGGGAGGGGGGTGACGTCTAGATGTTATGGGTCAGTCAGTCTCAAGCAAATGACTCAAGCAAATGCAGGCCCTGAGGAATTGTGGAAGTTCTGGCAGGGCCCTGATCTCTTTGGGGAGCTCATTCCACCAGGTGAGGGCCAGGACTGAAAAGGCTCTGGCCTTTGTTGAGGTCCGACATGCCCATTTAGGTGCATTTAGGTGCCTCTTTGTGTGCATTATGTATCTTCTACTATTTGGCCACTTTGGGAAACTGAATGTTTGACTTCATGGCTTATATATCTTATGTGCTTGCATTCCTATATAACAGGATGTTTCATGAATCAGTAGTGAAGGGGAGGCATTATCCTAGGCCTCTTATGCACGGCAGCTACTGCGCACTGCCGCTGAGCCGTTTCCCATGTATGCACGGGGGCGGGGCATGCTGGACTGCTCCGGCGTAGCGCGCATGCGCACTGAACACACGGGGCCAGAAGGTAAGCCGGTGGGGAGGGGGGAGGCCCGTGCATAATGGGCCC
The DNA here is from genome assembly GCF_049243985.1 of Paroedura picta. NCBI lineage: Eukaryota > Metazoa > Chordata > Lepidosauria > Squamata > Gekkonidae > Paroedura > Paroedura picta. The sequence goes on from NC_135371.1 coordinate 128,324,263, forward strand.
TAGTCTGTACGAATTTCCCAAAATCAGGTATGCTGATTATATTAATATTATGCATACAGAAGAAAATGTACAGGGAATGTGGACTTCAGATACGTGACATGTTCTTTCTATTTATTTATTTATAATAAAATACAAGACATGTCTTTCGTACATCCCAGAGCAGCTAGTTGAGTTTTAAGGATGTATTGGGGGAGAAGGGGAAAGTCAAACATGTTAGAAAAAAACTTTGGATGCTGTTTACTTGCTGTTCTGTTTTTAACCCAGGAGCATTGGCATTCTAAGGAGATTGTATTACTCCCTTCTCTGTAGTTTTGGAAGACTAAAGTACTGACACAAAATAGAACTTGAGCTGTTGCAAACATAATTGGTGTGTAAGAGAATACCCAAGTCCTGTGATGACAGCCATCTTGTTGCTTTTAAAGTAGAAGATGCAATATAAATAATTTAAAGAAATTAGCTTCTTGTAATATAAAGTCCTGTGTCTCCTAGACAGTGAATAGTGCAAGAAAATACACAGATTTCTTGTCCTGTTCTATTTGTGTGGATGTGTGCATAGGATAACGTCTCATGTTTGGAATCTCAGATCTCAGTATTCAGGCCTCTTTTGGCTCTTTATTTGGTACAGCATACCAGTGGAGGAAAAAACCCGTTGGTGTGAGTTTAAAAACAGAGTAAGACTTCTGCATGCCAGTTTCAACTGAGGAATTTCTGATCATGCTCTTTACTGGTTCCTTGAATAACAGTGACTAACTGTAAAACTGATTTTGTATGTCTTCAGTAGCAGATTAGTCTACATTATTATTCTGATTTTGACCCATCATTCACTGAATATTGTCAAAGCCAGCTTGATTCAGTGTAGAGTAGACATACATGCTTGTTCGTACTTGACTTCTTTACTTGCAAAGCAGTTAGAATAATGTTCAGCTTCAGAGCAGGGTATTTCAAAGTTCTGTGTACACAAAAATAATATTAAAATGGCAGTGTGAATAATCCACAATCTACAGGTTGATCTTGCATTTTGCTTAAACGTGCCATTCAACATAGGTAGTAGACATCAGAATGTGAGCAATTTAACTATACAATTTTTCCTCATTGCACTAATTGCACAAGACTACCTTTTATTGGACTACCTACTCTTTTAAAAAGATTGACTTGTCCCGTACAAAAGCTTTGAATTGCACAATATTTTTCCTCAGGAAGAAGTGGTAGTAGCAAATTTTATTTATTTATTTATTTATTTTCTAATAAGCAAAGGATAGAGAAAAAAGAAACAGAAGGCAATGCTAAGTTTTACAAACATTTCCAAAACGTGTCACAGTGTCTTTGAAATTTTTCAGTTGGTCTTTGATTTACTGTATTTCTTAGCTTAGCCATTACAGCTAGATCTCTGAGTTTCTCCCACCCTAAGTCCATCTGCTGCTCTTGCTGTTGTTTCCATCCGGAAGCAATGATGAGTCTTGCCACTGTTGCTGCGTGGAAGAATTATTCTGCTCCTGCCTTGGGGAGACCTACTGGAAAACACTCAACATATTTTTTTGCTCAAGCGCAAACTTACACTTAAACAAGTTTTGCAGTTTATCATGAACTTTTATCCAGTTTTTTTTTTACCAATTTACAGTTCCACCACATATGAAAAATGGAACCAACCGTCTCATGACATTTCCAACATTTACCATTGGTATGATTAGACATTTTACCTTTAGGTGTCAGATATCATCTAGAAAACGTTTTATATCAATTTTCTCACAAGGCCTGGCATTTAGCTAATTTCACATTTTTACACAGTAAGTATTTCCAATCTTCCATCATGATGGGTTCATCAAAATCCTGCATCCACTTCACCATACACTTGTTAACTTGTTCTGCCTTGTTCATAAGTAAGGAGAAGTTTGTAAATTCTACTCCAAAGATATGGCTGGTCTTGCATAATCAGCTCTTGTAGTAGCATTTTATAAGAATCTGCCTTTGTTTTTCTTGAACAGATCAGTATGTCTTTAGATTAGAGAAACTGATCAACTAGAAAAAAAGTTTTTTTGTGTGACTGATTGATTCGGTAATAAGCATTTTGATTGTGAAGTGCTCTTTACTCTGTGAGACTAGCAATGCAATCCTGTGTGGTTATCCCAGTCTAACTTTACTCAGCCAGTTTGGTGTAGTGGTTAGGAGTGCAGACTTCTAATCTAGCCGGGTTCAATTCTGCGCTCCCCCACATGCAGCCAGCTGGGTGAACCTGGGCTCACCACAGCACTGATAAAGCTGTTCTGACCAAGCAGTGATATCAAGGCTCCCTCACCTACCTCACAGGGTGTTTGTTGTGGGGAGAGGAAAGGGAAGGTGACTGTAAGCCGCTTTGAGACTCCCGCAGGTAGAGAAAAGCAGCATATAAGATCCTCCTCTTTTTGCTGCTGCTGCATTGGAACCTGCAATCCCATGCACATGCATCTTGGAACTGAGCTCTTTGAACAAAACAGGACTGACTTCTGAGTACACTTGCATGGAGTTGCATTGAAATACTATTAATACTCCAGTGTGTTACTTTTATTTTAAGAGATATTCTTTTCTCATTCCGCAGGACAATGTGGAAAGGGCAGATGCGCTTCACATGTCAGTGGAAGAATTCATTGAACGTTATGAAAAGCCTTACAAGCCCGTGGTCCTGTTGAATGCTCAGGCGGGATGGCCGGCTCAAGAGAAATGGACTTTGGAGCGTCTGAAACGCAAGTACAGGAACCAGAAATTCAAGTGTGGGGAAGACAACGATGGTTATTCTGTGAAGATGAAGATGAAATATTACATTGAGTACATGGAGGCTACACAGGATGATAGTCCTCTTTATATATTTGACAGCAGCTATGGAGAGCATCCAAAGCGCAGGAAGCTCTTGGAGGACTACAGGGTGCCCAAGTTTTTCACAGATGACCTGTTCAAATATGCAGGGGAGAAGAGGAGGCCACCATACAGGTAGGGCCAGAAATAACAAAGATGTTTTTGGACAACTTTTTGATTCAAAGTTGTATATACCGGAGTATTTTGGCAGTTTTTCTTCATCTTTCATGTTCATTTCAGGTGATTGGAGTAAAGTTATTGCATCTTAATTCTGAAGTATTTAAAGGAGGCTTCCAATTATGACTATATTACAAAAACACCTTGTGCAAACAAATTAAAATAGTAGTCCACCATTCAAACATTTAGAAATACTTGGCATGGGGCTCTCAAAGCTTTTGGCCAGTTGCTGAGAAGTGGTATAAATCATTCTTGAAATTCTTCAGTCATCCCTTACTATAAAGCAGTTCTTGATGACAAGTTCAGTTACTGAATCTCAATCTGTACTGATAGTTTACTTATACTCCTCTAAACATTTCTTGTTATTCTTTTTGTGTCCCTTCCAGTGTGCATAGTTAAATATAGACATTATATCCAAGAGGCCTGGTACATATGCCAACTCCAATAAGTAATTCAGCTTTTTATCCTAGAAGAATGACATGTAATCATGACTGTTTCAGTGCTTATGCCTTTGAGGCATATTCTGGTCATTTCTCACTACTTGGTTTGGCAGGATATTAACCCCGTTGTACAGCTGGTAGTGTATACTGCTCTGCTTTTGTTTCCTTATTGAGATGTTTTAAGATTTGTCTGCCAGCCAAGACATTCAAAGCTGCAAATATTAACACTTTCATTCTTTCTTTGCTAGAGTGTTGTAGGGTAATTTTTCAGCCTTGGGTTGTACTTGGTCATCCTAAGAACACTCAAGTTGGTCATGATAGAGTGATTAGGGAACCAATTTTAAATGCTGCAGTTTAACTTCACAAGAGATAGTCTAAAGTATAGTAATTAGAAATCACTTTCATATAAGAGTTTCGGTGCAAACCTGTACTGTGGGTAACACTTCTTAATTCTAGTGCAGTTTTGCTTTATTTATATGGTACATATATGCTTTACCTGTGCTTGGATCTCATCCGTATCTTCTTCCTGACTTGGGGTTATTGGGCAGTCTCATGATTGATAAAAAATATACTTACAGATATTTACCATATGAAAGCATCACTGTTTAAAAAGGTATGCTGCAGACAGTTCAGATGAGATTTCTTAAAAAAATTAATTTCTATAAGGAAGAAGGGCTTTTTTCATATCCTGCTTTTTACTACCCAAAGAGTCTCAAAGTGGCTTAACCTTCCTCTCCCCATAACAGACACCCTGGGTGGTAGGTGGAGTTGAGAAAGTTTTGAGAGAATTGTGACTGGCTCAAGGTCACCCAAGTGACTGCATGTGGTGGAGTGAGGAATCAAATCTGCCTCTCCAGATTAGAAGCCACTGCCCTTAACCACTACACCACGTTGGCTGTCTAATTAAGTCAATGAAGTGGCTGGAATTAACCTCCCCTGCCACACACATTCACACACACAAACCCATTATATTCAGGGTTGTCATTTTGCTTTAGGGCCGAACTAGAGAATGGAGCAGCCAGAGGTCTGATCCATTGATGCTGCTGCTTGTGAGGTGAACTCTAGCCATCTAAAAATGCCACAGAGGCCTCCAGCACAATGGGACCATCCAATCCCTTCATTTTTTTAAAGTGCTGCAACTGGGGGTTGCTGTGGCAGTTGGAAAGTCACCAGGAGGAGGATTAAGATGGAGCCTGCAGTGTAGTGGGACCCAATGGTCAGGGTTGGGTCCTTGTGGTATTTTAAAATGGTTGGAATTCACCTCTAAAATGTTGTCAGATCTAGTTTGGCCCTGAGAGTGCTGGTAATTTCACAGAGGAATTGTACAATCTATTTTACCGCTTCTCGGGGCTACTTGTATAGATCAAGTCCAAGCTAATGGCAATTGCTTCACCCCATGCCAATAATTCCATTGATTTATCATTTCTGGCCTGCAAGAAGGAGCACTTCTGTCAGACTTTTGGTTTGGGTTAGTGAAGCAGGAAAGTCTACTAGACCCTCTGTATTAAAAAGATGCCCCAGACTGAATTCTAGTTCTGAAAGAAGGCAAATTGAGATTGTTGATGCTATGATTCTCTTTTTAGTACTTGACAGTATCCCAGGAACCGTGGACGTTCCCGCATTTCCATAATGCGGATCTTCCATGGCCCTGGGCCAGGCCATGCCCACGTTGGTGGTGGGGACATGCATAATCAGGGATTTACCCCGATGCCCTGCCGCCGCCAGCACAGGCATTCTGGCCCGTGCATAATGGGTCATACAGACATAACCCTTTTACAGCCCTGCCAGCATCAGTGTAACTGGAAAGTTAAGTTATTTCACTGGTCCTAGTTCCTGTCTGTCACTGCCCCTGCTTTTTTTGAAGTGTTAAGATGCTTAATGTGTCTTTATATCTTCGGTATCTTTTTACAGGGAAAAATGGCCACAAAACAACCTTCTGCTATATTCCTGTATCCCTTCAGGTTTTGGGGTTTTTTGCCTTTGTCATTTCATGGTTCAGTTGCCTTTCAGGCTGGGTTTTTGCTTTTGATATGTATTCTTTAGATTTATTGTCATTTTACAATTTATAACTGGCATCCTTTCAGTTTTATTACTATCCTTTCTGAACAAAGGGACCAGAGGTCTGTGAGTGAGCATATAATTTGTAATGTAGAATTGACTCAGGTTTAGCTTCTTGGCACTTGTGGTTAAATGAAAATTGACTAGCAGGTCTCTTCTTAAAACCTTAAAGCTGTGTTCTCCAACCCCTGGACCAAGGCCCAGTACCGGGCCATGGAGCCTTCAGTTCCAGGCTGTGGCGGAGGGGAGGGGGGCGCCGGCGCGCCATGCGGCTGCGCCTCTCCCCCCCCCCCACGCCGTGCGGCACTCACCGTGGCTGAATTGCTCAAGCCTAGGAGACAGAGAGGCCCAGGGACCGGGGGGGGGGAGAGGAAGAGCGGTGCTCGCCATGCGGCACTCACCAGTAGGCGCAAACACGCAAGTGCGGAGCTGCCGTGCCTGCACATTTGTGCCTGTGCCTCCCCCCCCCCCCCCCGCAGCACAGCGCTCGCCGGCGGGCCCAAATGTGCCGGCGCGTCAGCTCTGCTCCTGCGTGTTTGCGCCCACTGGCAAGTGGCAATCACCGCTCTCCCTCTTCCCCCGGGCCTCCCCCCCTCCAGTCCTCGGCCTGAAAAAGGTTGGGGACCACTGCCTTAAAGAGCATCTGCTAGTTAAAGTAGGCAGGAACAAAGCTCGATGAAACAGTGGTCCCAACTCTGTGTATAGCAGCATCTTATATGTGTGTGTTTTGTTTCCGTAGCATTCCTAACTTTAATTCAAATCAAAATATGAAATATTTGAGACAACTTTAGTTGCTTCTTCTGTAACATTACGGGATTCCCTCTTAACACAGATGGTTTGTGATGGGACCCCCTCGATCAGGAACAGGAATTCACATTGACCCTTTAGGAACCAGTGCCTGGAATGCCTTGGTCCAAGGGCACAAGCGTTGGTGTCTCTTTCCGACCAGTACCCCAAGAGAGCTGATTAAAGTGACCCGTGAAGAAGGCGGGAACCAGCAAGATGAAGCCATCACTTGGTTCAGAGTAATATATCCCAGAACCCAGCTTCCCACTTGGCCTCCTGAATTCAAACCTTTGGAAATTGTGCAAAAACCAGGAGAAACTGTCTTTGTACCAGGTACCTGCATTCCTGACTTCTGTGTAGAAAAATGCACTTTTGTGGGGAGGAGTTGTCCACAAGCCTCTGTACACAGTCCTTGCCTCTTGCATTTCAAAATGTGTTACAGGGGCAGTCTTACACCAACCTTGTGTATGTTTAAAGAGGAGGCTGCCTGGCATGTGTTATAGCAGAGTAACCCAGGAAAAATGTAACGAGTAGAACCTTCAAAGATTAAGGAGGAAAGCCCAGGAATGATGTGGATCATAATGAGAATCAGTTTCTTCTCAATCCCTGTTCAGATGGATTGTCAAAGCAATAAAACTTGGTTATGAACAAGCAGGTTTTTATGCCCACTTTACAAGGGCTCAGGCTTTTTGACTGCTCTCCAAAGAAATGTTTCATTCCTGAGATCTGTCAGTGAGACACGTGGTCTTCTATGGACATCTTTGCAAAATCCTACTAGTAGGCTGGAGATTAGAAACTTCTCCAAGCATTGTTTTATTAATATGATAACTTCACCAAGCCTTTTAGTGATATAGCTTGGTAAAATGCCAAAGTGGGGCTGTACAGAAGATAGAAGATGCAAATGAGGGTGCACTTACCTGTAACTGGTGTTTGAGTTGTTTTCTGTTCAGGCACACATTCCCTCCTCCTTCCCCCCTTGTGAGTCCTTTGTTTTGTTTTGTTTTTTTGTATTGAGTTGCTACTCTGGGCAGCTCAAGCAGAACTGAGGAGAATGGGTACACAATCCACTTCAAACCACACAGCGTGGGCAGGAAAATGGCCCACTGTGGCTTTGGATGGGGGAGAGCACCCTCTGCTGAGTTTTTAAGCTAGAAAATAGCTTTTTGTGGCTGGCCTGCCTAAGTGCAGTCCCAATATGTGCCTGCACAGAAGACAACTTGATACATTTTATAATGCAATTGGAGTGGGACTAGCTGCTGCAATTGCCAAATGTATTGTGACCATCCTCAAGGTATTGCTTGAATGAATTTTGGCAGCTATCGTGGCTGTTGAATCTTTACCATTCATTACTCCTTCAGAAAAGGCGCTGCAGTGATGGCAGAATGCAAATTCAAAAACAGCATTATAAATGTGCTTTGTTCCATTGGTTGTCTATAACGTGTGATGGTGTTGCATTTGTAGGTGGCTGGTGGCATGTAGTTCTCAATCTTGACACAACCATTGCTGTCACACAGAACTTTGCCAGCTGTACAAACTTCCCTGTGGTGTGGCACAAGACAGTGAGGGGAAGGCCAAAATTATCAAGGAAATGGTACAGGTGAGAGATGTGATCACACTACATCAGTAATTTCCCAAATGATGGCATCACAACCATCTGTTGCTTCCTTAATCATGACAGTGCCTGTTGAAGACAAGAGTGATAAAAGTTGTACATTTTGGAAAGACTGTTATATGAGTAAGTAGAGTCCAGGAGGAAGATTAGACTTCTGGATCTCAAGATTTGCTAATTTGACCCTAACCATTGTTAGATTGAGGAACAAAAATACATAAACGTTTATTAAATCAGCAATTTAATTGACTGAACTCAAGATAATTTTAAAACATTAATTTTTAAATGTTAAAAAACCCTTAAAAGGGAACATAAAAAGGAGCTCCATTTACTTAAGTACAGAATTGTCCCCCCCCCCCCGGTTGAAAAAAGAATTTGTGTACTTAACATGATATTTGCTACTGTGTGTGATTGTATTGACCTCTGATGGAGATATAACAGATCGAAACGTGTCGGGTCAAAGTTGTTTGTGCTATTAGGGGTACATGGTAGACTGATAAGTATGTGATATCTTGGGGGGGAAAGTTTTGGTGTTTTGATTTAACATTTTTAAATGTTTCTGTTCGATCATTTTAATTGTTGATTTAATAAACTTTCATATGCTTTTATCACTCAATCTCTTTAGTTCTCACTTGTTTCTCAGGTTGGTTTTTCGTTTTCCCTTCTTTTTTTCTTTTGTTGTTGTTGTTTCCTGACCCTAGATAACCCGATCTCAGAAGCTGTCAGGTTGGCCCTGGGTTAGTACTTGTATGGGAAACCACCAAGGAAGTCCAGGGCTGTCATGTAGAGGCAGGTAATGGAAGACCACCACCTCTGTTTGTCTCTTGTCTTGAAACCGCTAAGGAGTTACCATAAGTCAGTTGCAACTTCATGGCACTTTCTATCACACCATGATCCATACTGAAGATGTGGTTTAAATCTGAGGATACTTTTGAGAACTTAATTTACTAAACACAAAATGAAAAACGGTTAAATTAGGTGCTCATTCAGTACTCACTATAATTATTTTGGTGCTTGTGATGGTAGTTCGATTTGCTCACTATATATGCATCGTTCTCTAGTTGATTTCACTTGCTGCTCATTGAAGCTTGGCCAATGCAAAGGATGATTCCCCAAAAGAACCCAGTTGTGATTATTAAATTGTAGCATAGTTTATTCACAATCCAGTTGTTGGCTGAATCTGGGTCATATTTAGGCAGCTTGTCTGGAGCTGAAAGCCTCCAAATTGATTTCACAAGTTGTTAGTATTCATAAACTTATTTAATAATGAGGTGCATTAGGGAACAGTTATAAATTTGAGTACTTGTTTAGCAACCCGTCAGTGTCAGAATAAATGAGTAATCATGTCCTATGATGCCAAACAAGATCATCTGGGTCCTGCATATCTGAGAGACCCCCTCTCTGCCTAGACTCCCTCAAAAAATGCTCTGTTCTTAGAATGCCAACCGGTTGGCCCCAAAGTGGTACGTCTGACCTCAACCAGGGCCAGGACATTTTCCATCCGGTCCCCTACCTGGGAGGATGAACTCCTGAAGCATGTCCAGGCCCTGCCAGAGTTGGCTGAATTCCACAGTGCCTGCAAGATGGAGTTTTTCCACCAGGCTCTTGGATTGGGCCAAAGTTAACATCTATCCTTCTGCCTATCCATTCATCTATCTTTGCATCTATTTACTCTGAGACCGGCCTGGGATAACCTCAATAGATTCTCTGCAGAGAAACTGTTGCTGCTAAATTTTAACCTGTTTGTTAGCCATTCTTAATTTTAAATTTAAATTATACAACTTTGTACACTGCCCTGAGGCGGCTTGCTGAGAGGGCAGTCAAAAATCTGATAAAGAAAGAAAAAATGGCAGTAAATCTGGCATGTAGATGTTCCGATAGTAGCTGAAGTATTTGACAAAAGTAAAGCTTTTGATAAGGTTCCACATGATATTCTTGTTCACAAGTTGGTAAAATGCGGTACGGATCCTAATTCTGTCAGGTGGATCAATAACTGGTTGACAAATCGTACCCAGAGGGTACTTGTTAATGGTTCAGCATCTTGGAAAAGAGTGACAAGTGGAGTACCCCAAGGATCTGTCCTGGGGCCTGTGTTGTTCAATATATTTATAAATGATTTGGATGAGGGATCAGAAGGGATATTTATTAAATTTGCAGATGATACTAAACTGGAAGGGATAGCAAACACAACTGAAGACAGCAACAGAATACAGGATGATCTTGATAGGCTCGAGAAGTGGGCTAAACTGAATAAAATGAAGTTCAATAGGGACAAATGTAAAGTTCTGCATTTAGGTAGGAAAAACCAAATACATCAATATAACATGGGGGCAGACGTGTCTTGGCAGTAGCATGTGCTAAAAGGATTTAGCAGACCATACATTGAACATGAGTCAGCAGTGTGACTCAGTGGCTAAAAAGGCAAATGGGATTTTGGGCTGTATCAAACTGAGTATCATGTCCAGATCATGGGAGGTGATGGTACCGCTTTACTCTGCTCTGGTTCGGCCTCACTTGGAGTACTGTGTTCAGTTTTGGTCACCCCAATTGAAGAGGGATGTTGACAAACTGAAACATGTCCAGAGGAGGACAACGAGGATGGTGAGGGGTTTGGAGACCAAGACATATGAAGAAAGGCTGGGGGAGCTTGGTCTGTTTAGCCTAGAGAGGAGACAACTGAGATGGGATCTGATAACCATCTTTATTTTTAATAGTATTTAAAAGGGTGCCATATGGAGGATGAAGCAAAATTGTTATCTCTTGCCCCAGAGGGACAGACCAGAATGAATGGGATGAAATTAATTCAAAAGAAATTCCATCTAAATATCCGGAAGAAGTTCCTGACAGTTAGAGCGGCTTCCTCGGGGGGGGGGTGGGTTCTCCATCTTTGGACATTTTTAAACAGAGGCTAGATAGCCATCTGATGGAGAGGCTGATTCTGTGAAGGCAAAGGGGTGGCAGGTTACAGTAGATGAGCGATTGGGATGTGAGTGTCCTGCATAGTGCAGGGGGTTGGACTAGATGACCCATGAGGTGCCTTCCAATTCTATGATTCTATTCTATGACTCTGCATTTGGCCATCAAAACGACACCTAGTCTTGGATTCTGTGCAGCACAGGCAGAGCTGTCTTAGAAGATAACTCTCTCCCTTACCCTGTGTACATGTATGTACAGAAACCATCTGTGTCTGCTGAAACTGAGCTTCTGCAGATCCTAGGGGAATGGTGGGGGTCTTCAGTGGGAGGGGGAACTGGCAAAAGCCATATTTCACAAACTGAAATGTTCTCTGTCTGTGGAATTGTTAATGCTGATGGGATGGCAATGCAGAATCCATGCTGCTCTGAACAGTGAATGCAAACTTCTTTACAGTATTTGTTCTAAAAGGACTCTTGCCCTTAGCTTGCATTGCAACTGGCATAAGTGCAGATAATCATCCTTTGATTTCTTTCTCTCCCCAATCCCACCTCAGGGTCTTAAAACAGGAACATCCTGAGCTAGCTTCTTTGGCAGATTCTGTTGACTTACAGGAATCAACAGGCATTGCTTCTGATAGTTCCAGCGACTCCTCTAGCTCTTCCAGCTCTAGTTCTTCAGATTCTGATTCAGAGGTAAGGACTCTGACAATGCAGATATTTATTCAGAAACTGCACCAGATATATGCTGTCATTCATGGATGGTGCCAGAGCCAGAGATTGAATATTACATTTTATAATGCAATTTAATGTATACAAGTATACTGTAAGAATGGAGTAACAGTATAGAATTGCATTTATAATTGTAAGTATCTGCAGCCTCTAGAGGCAGGCAGTTCAGAAAGATTGGGAGTCAGTAGTATAAAATACTATTAAAAGGACTAGGAGAACTAAAAGGTTCATCCATCTTTAGGCACAGGTTGTTCACCAGGGCATTTGCTATTCCGGGCTTGATTAAGTCTCCTCTAGGAAACTATGCAATCAATTACTGACATGCTCTAAAAATGAAAACACTACACCAGTTGAATATTGCCCAGATTTTGAGGTCTTTTCTGGCACAGTCTGCTTTGGATCTGTGGTGGCAGTACAAGGGGTGAGGCAAGAAAGCTGCATGGGCAGAAATCATTCCCTCTGCAAAAACACTCTGGTGGTCCCAAGCCTGTACTAGAACTGTAACTGGAATCTATAAAGAATCTGATCTATAAGGGAGGCCAGGTTATAATTTCAACTCTTTTAGATGTCTCTGAAGTAACAAATGTTCTTTATTATTGTCCTTTTCTATATTTAGGGTGATTCTAGTTCAGAGACAGAAGGAATGATGCATCGAAGAAAAAAGCGGAGGACTTGTGGCATGATGGATAATGGTGATACAACCTCCCACGACGACTGTGTCAGCAAAGAACGCAGCTGCTCTAGGTGAACAGGCCTGACTATATGCTGCTTTACCACACAAATGATGTTGTTTTGATTCTTTTGAATGGGCTAAACTGCTGACAAAAAGAACAGAGTTTGAATCCAGTGGCACCTTTAAGACCAACAGAGTTTTATTCAAGGGACACGCTCATCTGACGAGGTGTGCATGCACACAAAAGCTGATACCTTGAATAAAACTTGGTTGGACTTAAAAATGCCATTGGACTCAAACTTAATTCTGCTGCTTCGGACCAACACAGCTACTGACGTAAATCTGTTGACAAAAAGAGTAGAATAGTTAAACAATCAGTAAAGTGGAAAGGCTTCACACTTTAACTAGACTATGCTACATACATCTCCTCCTGTATTTCTACAGAGAACAGATGCTTTTTTCTGTTAAAGGATCTATCAAGAAAGGATTGGGTTTTTTCACTTCTTGAAACTATGCTAAACCTTTTTGCCCAACTCCTTTCTTTACAATAGAAAGAACAGTTAGAATTAAAATCTGTAACTCTTTTTGAGTATAGGAATACTGCTTACTAGACAGAAAATTAGATGTCTTGCTTGTAGAAGAGAGCGCTAGAGTTGGTGTTTGGAGGAATAGGAATTTAATGACTGAAATTGTCAGACTGGAAATCCTTGAGTCTGGTGATCTCTTACAACATCGTCACCTGCAGTAACGCATCTTTGGTCTAACTATACAGTAATAATTTTTTTTGTAGATTAGAGGATTTTTCCCAAATGGTAGGTGGAAGGTTGTACCTCCACAGAGAGTTGTAGCATGTAGCAAGAAGACCCAAAGCTTCCCCTCCCCCCCCCCCAAAAAAAAACATTCCTGGGAAAGCAGTCAGTCCTTAATGAAACCACTTTCTGATGGTGGATCCCATTGGTAAAGATTAGGAGTCATTGCTTTTGACACAATGAGTAGATCTCTAAAGAGCTCTTGTCTAGCTGATTATTGAATAAAGATGGAACTTATATGTAGCAGCCTCATAAAATAGCATCTCATCCCATTGATACCTGTGATCCAGACCCTAGCAAAATGCAGAATTAGTATGTTAGGGATTTGCAGAAGTCCTTTCCCATAGTTTCTTTATACAGTTTAGAATATAGAGAATTTCTTCATTTCAACACTTTCACAGCTGTGTATTTCAATACTTTCTTTAAATATCTCCTTGCTTTTACCCATCAAATTACACAAATGGAGAAGAGAATGTTCACCCATCTGTTTCTGACCCCCTCCGCCTTCTATGGCATCTCTGTACTTAATGTTGGAAGAGCATGGAGCTATTTCTGAGATGCATCAGTTCATCTGTGAAGAGCTGTATCCTGCCATCTTGCATAAAAGTGCTGCAAGAAACTTCTGACAGGCAGTTGTCCTTTTTTTTTTTGACAGGATTAGGGAGTCTTGTGGAAGCCGTGCTCACCCCTGAAAGATAACAAGATCTCATCTAAGGCAATCAGAACCTGCCAGCTGTCTTCTGTTCCTCTCATCTTCTGTGTGCTTGAAGATTTCTTGAGTCTTCACTGCTTTTTTCCCCCCTAATCCAAACTTCTACCTGCTATATCTAAGTATTGCCTCCTTGCTAATTAAAGGAGAGAATTTCAGAGATCCCCTCCATGCTCTTTCTGCACCCTGTCAAACAAATAAGCTAAACATCAGAAGTTAACACTGCTCTCTGCAAGGCTGTGGCTCACAAATCTGGGCAGTTAGAAAACAGACCACATTTATTAGCCAAAGTTGTCTTAAAAATGAGCAAGTAGCTCCTGAAAGTCCATGTCCTGATCCAGCATGGTCTTATGTTTACACTTTAAGTTTCATGCATTTATACTGAAGGAGGGATCTGCAACAGATCTTGTGTAATGGGCCATCAAGTACCGTTAGTAGAGCACAAGAGGAAATGGGAGAGATTAGCTTGGTTCTAGTCACCTGAAGTGACTCTTCTTCGTAAAGGATCACCTGTGAGAAGCACCTTTCTTGAGTTTTTTTTTAATTTGTAGGCAATGCCAAGCATGAATGAAGGAGGAAAAAAACCCTCCTGAACCAGCTGCGTCACCATGATTACATGTGTTTTCTGTTAAGTAGTATGGCTGGCATTTTGCAGTCAATTTGGGAGTTTGGCCAGGAAAAAAATTCGAATGGGAGAAGCTATAGCTGCTAATGAACCTCTCCCTGTGGGAGTTCCTGAAAGCTTTTAAAATAAGGAGTGGGTGGAGTTGGTAAATATTACATCCCATTTTTATGCATTACTATTGCCTGGTATCCACTCTTAGTGGGACAGTGATGAGAGGGGTATGTGTGATTTTTGTCTTGGCACCAGAAGTGGTTGTGAATTTCTCAAGGCAGTTGGATCCTGGGATGTGCTGATGCTTCAAGGACATTCCTCATCACTAGAGTTTGGAATTATGTTATGAGATGGGCTCTGCACATCCAATTGTAATTCTGGCCCAGATCTTCAGGTCTGCCAACAGCATGTCTAAAACATATTGTGTAATTATCTAAAATGGATTCTGTCTTGAGATACGATGCAAGAGGTGTGTTTATTCAGTTCTCTTCTTGTTCTGCTTCTTGCATTATCCAGAACCAAAGGCAAATCCACAGCTAACAACTCTCACCATCTTAAGCGGGTCTGACCTTCCTCACAGACATACAGCGTGTCAGCCAGTTTGGGACCAGTCGCAGGCTGACTTTTGGTTGGGTGAGATAATGGCACATGATGTTCTTCCATGTTTATATAAGTGTGCCAAAATGTCACCATATCATTAGCACAGGGATCCGAATACCACTTGCCAGCCTTAACTCCATGCAAACGTAACCGTGAATTGTTTTGGTAAGTGCTGCTGTTACGTTTCAGAAGGCTCCCTTTGGTGTTGCAGAACTTAGTGTTTCAAATCCACTTCTGCCAAAGGGAAATAATTTTTAGAATGGAAGTAACACTCATTGGTTTGACTTGCATATGCTTGGATTGTACCACTTGGGATGGCTTTCTAGAAATGGCCCTCTGCTTTTTTGTGTGTTGGGACTTGGAACAGAAAAGTGGAAGCAGACGGACAGCAGCAGTGGAGCCTCAGGGAAGGAAAAAGGAGAGGATGTGAAGTGCTGCCATTTGCAAACTGAAACACAAGGCTGCTTATGCCAAGCCGAACTGTTGGTCTGTTGAGTCCACTGTAGGTTCTTTCCGATGGAAACGGCTCTCCAAGATCTTAGAGAGATAATTTTTCTCAGTCCCACTTGCTGATTCTAGGAAACCATCTGCAAGAAACGCATTTGCTTTACTTGGAGCTGTAGCCCCATCAAGCCACTGGAATTTCTCTGGTTTTTAAATCATTTAGCAGAGCTGCTCATGTCCTATTGAAATGATTTTTGGCAACCACAAGATTTAGAAAGTTGAGCTTATTGGGTTTGGTTTTTGTATTTTATACAAAGGCTTGGATCTCGAGATTCTCTGTCGGATGCCATGTTGGGGTATTTTTGCACTAGGTATGTGGGGAAATGCATCCATTAGAAATCCTGATGAAATGGAAATCCTGATGAAAGAGTAACCTTTTAACAGTGGGATATGGATGGGTTTGTTCAGTCGTATGCATATGTATTGAACTTGTATTGTAAATGTTTATCAGTTGTCAAATTAACCTGGATGGAGATGGGAGTTAACTATTCAGGTTAGTCTGAAGGAGCCCATGGTATTTGTAGGATGTGTGTGATCTTTCTGTTCCCAATCTGGTGAAAAGCAAATTTAGACTGTCTTTTCTTTCAGTTAATATTGAAAATGGCAGGATGTTGGGTATTTTAGAGAGAATCCAATCATGTCTTTCCTTCTGGCAATAGTAACAAGTAACTGACGCTTTTAAGTGCTCAGTTGCAATCAATGTCTTTTTAAACTGCGATCTTCAGCAACGTTGATGGGATATGAAGTTTTTTTTCATTTTTGGAAGCTGTTTGCCTCTGATTTGTACTGTAATAAGGAATATTTTATATTCCAGTTCCTGATTTCCCATGATGATGGGCTATCCTGTTTTTTGTGTTCTTAAAAGAAGGTTATGTGATGTATTTATATCCTTGTAAATCATCTTGCTTAAAAGAAGCAGGGTCCTTCTTGCATTGTGTGCTTGGTGTTGATAATTTCATAATTGACCAGATGCCAGTACTGGTGCCAAGTATTTTTCTTTTCATTGGACACATATGAAGCTGTCTTATACTGAATCAGACCATTGGGTCCATCAAGTTTGGTATTGTCTACTCAGACCAGCAACAGCTCTCCAAGGCCTTAGGCAGAGGTCTTTCACCTTTACTTTTACCTGGAACCTTCTGTGTGAGAAGCAGAGGACGTTCCACTGAGCCACAGCCTGTTGACCCAAAGTTGTTGTCATGCTGGCCAAAAGTACATTGGTTCTCTGTAGGACTGTTGCTTCCCTCTCTAACTCACTGTGTTAGTCATTCAAGTAAAGCAGGTGAATACCTATTACTAAGATGGCTTGGAGGAGCAAACTGGGTTTCTTTATTTCATATTGGACAGACAGTATAGGCTGAGAGTAAAGATCCTAGGTCCATCCCCAACTTGTCCAGCAGTCCAAGCAAACATAATTAACTCAATGCCTATTTATCCTTTATGATACTAGGTAATTCTCAGGAGTATAGTCATTACAGTATCACACGCAAGGCATTTTGCATGAAAAAAATTACCATGGATTTTTGTGCACATTTATTAGCACTGTTGAAGTGACTTTAAAGATGGCATCCTGCCTCTAATACTTTATAAGCCTCTTTGGAAGCAATGCCCAGAGCCTGTACTATGCCATCTGTAGCTTTAAGCCTCAATTCAGCTGTCCAAGGACTTGGTGTCTATTCAGTTCTTTTACCATTGGGAGTAAACCTTCATAGAGTGCAAACTACTAAAACAGAAATCCAGATTAACCATGACAACACAAGGTGTGTAAACAGATTCCACACTACGTCTTTTTTTAAGGAGCTGTGAATAGCCCCTGGGGTGGGCTCAGATAGAAGTTGTGGGGAACATTAGCAAAAATGACATGGAAGGAAAAGGTTAAACCATCAGTTGCCCTCCCAATGCAGTTATTTGCCTTGTATTCATCATATGGGCATCGAAATGTATCTGCTATATGGCTAATAACAGCTGCATGGAGCCAAGTGAGAATAATGGCAATGGTCTGTGGAAATGGTGGGCTAATTCCACCATCACAAATGCCATCATTCCCCAAATTGATAGGGGAGGGAGGTGGAAGTGCTATGGACTGTTTGGATATTTGTTCATGGATCTCCATCATGTCTAGTTTGTCCTTGAGACTTGCTGTGAACAGCCAGACTTAGTAATCAGCTTGAATGTTCTGTAAATGACAGTACAATTGGAGCTATGTAGATATATATGTCATCAGGTTAAAGGCTAAGTCGTGGACTTGGATCCACTGGTAATTTCAGCAGACAAAAAGCAGTTCTGCCCGAAATTTCCCTACCTTCCCCCCTCCCCCAGCCCAAAATGCTCCAACATGCTGCTCCTCTGGGACAGGGATCCCTGGAAACAGCATAGGCAGAAGTTTGCAGCAGAAGTCAGTAATGATATACTCCATGACCACCACTGCCACCCCATCAATCTGCAAAAACCCTCCACTGGATCCAAGCCACAGAGTGCTGCAGCACTCACTAGAATTGTGACTTCTGTTGATGGTGGCTTGCTTTCTCATGGCTGGATTTTGAGAGAATGCATGTTTTGCAGGTATTCTGTCTATGAAAAATCTCACTGAGACATTGTGATTGCATCAAAGAAAGTCGTGGTCCTCTTAACGCTTCTTGCAGACTTCAGCCAAACTTGATTCACCCTGTTTTTCTGGTCCACTTTAAGCAACAACTGCTGCTTATTTGGAGAAATGTACTAAAAACTTCTGTCTTGAATTCCTAATGACCATGTCATTATGTTGATAAGAACTTTTACCTGTCAGGTCCTTGGAGCTGCATTCTTCCCTTTGTGAGGGAAGGAGTCTCTTTGGACTCGTATTTTAACATTAAACTGCCACCTCCACTAAGTGTCCATACCGTAGAGCCAGGGTTGCTCTGAATTGTCCTGTTTAGATAATAACTATGTTCCTTTTTATTTAAAATAAAGTCTGTTATTTTCCATTATCTCAGTTGTATTTTTGTTTTATCTAAATGAGAGATGCGTATCTTGTGTGCTTCAGATTTTCTGTGCAAGGTACTATTCTAACTATTACGCAGATTTCTCCCCATATTTGCATGGAAGTAATACTGTACGTTCACTTAAAGATGTGTGAGTCACTGTGATTCTGCAATCCTTACATTTAATCTTGTGTAGTAGCCACATATCATAGTTATGAAATAAGAATGTTAGTTGAAAGGATCATAGAAGGCAATTTGATGCATCGTCAGAATGGGGGGGGGGCTCTACTCATTACTTTGATTTGCCTCAAGATGCCATTATTTGGGCAGATTATCTATGTAGACTTGAAAGTGACTAAGAAGTGAACATCCATCTCACTTGGTGTGTGTTGCCACTCTCTGTATCATAAGACTATATTTATAACTCAGAGTTAATTGTCAAGTGAAATCCTGAAGCTGGTAGTGATAGATTGTTCTTTAGCATACAGCAGGCAAAAGGGGAATACTCTGGGCTGTAAATGAGCCATCCCGGAAATAGATGAAGCTGCAGTCTTGTGCATGTACATGTGGAAGTGAATGTCACTGAACTCTGGAATTTACTTCCAAGCAAACCTGCACAGAAAAGGATGTGCTGGGGCATAAAATAAAAGGCACGTTCATGATTTCATTATGGTCACTTGCTGGGGGAAAAGTTAGAAAATAAGGCCCATAAAGAAGGCAAGTATATTGTCCAGAAATGTAACTCCCTGGAAAGTAAATACCTTCAGAGTAAGAAAGGGATGAAAAATCTGCAACTCTGCAATGAAATCAGTGGAGAAATGGCAGTATGAGAGATCTAGAAGGATAAAAGAAATAATGGTAATTGGGAATATGCTCCTTGACAGTTTCTCCAAATTGCTTAATAAAAAATTAACATGGGAGAATCTACAAAACCAGCATAAACAGTTTAGTTAGAAAAAATAGAAACAAACTATTCACAGTGGCAAACCCCCCACTGTGCCCTGAATAATGCCAGGAGACAAATATTTTCACCTGTTCCAGGAAATACTGCAACTAAGAAAGACCTTGTAACAGGCACATCTCACCTCACAAAGCAGTCAGGGCCTCCAAGGATTATCTCAGTTGACTGATCCATGTATGAAAAGGTCTAGAAGCAAATCAGCAGCCAGTAATGATGTTTCAGCCAAGGGGAAATGTGTCCCCTGTAAGTGGTTCCAGTTAATCAAACTGCTATGTTCTGTACCAGTTAAAAGCTTTAAATATAAAATGACTTCACAGCCATCTTATGGACATTGCTTTACTATTATTTATTAGATTTTTATGCCACCCTCCCATACGGCTCAGGGTGGTTCACATGAAACATTGCAGGGGTAATACATAGAACAGTCTAAACATTTAACACAGTGATAAAACAACATATCAGCAATTATCCAACACTGGTTCCAATTTAACAGAATTTCAATGGCTTTGGCAAACGATACTAAATAGAACGACAACTTAGACCTCCCTCAGGGAGGTCAGGCTGGTTCAGGTCATGGAGGGGGTGTCTGAGGGGGGACCAATGGATGTTGGGTCAGTCAGACTCAAGCAAATGCCTGGTGGATGCGCTCCCTATCAGAACCACAGTCAAGTCTTGTTTCTTAAGGAATAGCCACAGCTGTCATGCCAAATTAAGTAGATAAAAAGCCATACTTCAAGCAAGTCATGAACCAACCTGAGTGCAGTGTGCAGTCCCCTCCATATAGATGTTTGTTTAGCCATATTGACCAAATGGCTAAACAAACATCTATATGGAGGGGACTGCACACTCAGGTTGGTTCATGACTTGCTTGAAGTATGTACTTGCTTGAAAAGAGCCTCTTGTGGCACAGAGTGGTAAGGCAGCTGTCTGAAAGCTTTGCCCATGAGGCTGGGAGTTCAATCCCAGCAGCCGGCTCAAGGTTGACTCAGCCTTCCATCCTTCCGAGGTCGGTAAAATGAGTACCCAGCTTGCTGGGGGGTAAACGGTAATGACTGGGGAAGGCACTGGCAAACCACCCCGTATTGAGTCTGCCATGAAAACGCTAGAGGGCGTCACCCCAAGGGTCAGACATGACTCGGTGCTTGCACAGGGGATACCTTTAAGAGTCTCTTGTGGTGCAGAGTGGTAAGGCAGCCGTCTGAAAGCTTTGCCCATGAGGCTGGGAGTTCAATCCCAGCAGCCGGCTCAAGGTTGACTCAGCCTTCCATCCTTCCGAGGTCGGTAAAATGAGTACCCAGCTTGCTGGGGGGTAAACGGTAATGACTGGGGAAGGCACTGGCAAACCACCCCGTATTGAGTCTGCCATGAAAACGCTAGAGGGCGTCACCCCAAGGGTCAGACATGACTCGGTGCTTGCACAGGGGATACCTTTACCTTTACCTTTATTGACCAAATGGAGTTCTATCTGGTCATGTTTGAGATAAGATTTTTGCTTGTATTAACATTATTTTCCAAACTTGTGTTGGACTTCTTCAATCAGAGGACTGAGGCTGAACAGGAATAAGGCCAGTTTTTAGGGGCAGTTGTAATGACAGCCTGGAGCATCCCCCAATTCCAGAGCTTAACCAGAGCAGGGTATGTTTTGAGGGTAGCTGGGGAAACCATGTTAATAGGTCCCTTACGTCTGCAAATGATACTCATAGACCTCAGTCAAAATCTCACTAGGCAATGACTAGTTATAGCAAAGAAGATAAGAGGCCTGTTGAACTCCATCCCCATGCAGCACACCAGATCAAGTGTATGGTTTGCCATCTGCATAGGATTTATTGCACTGTGGCCGTTCTGTGGCAGCCATGAGCAATCCAGCTCAGTTTAGTGGGGCTTAGAATGAATGTTGGACCTTTCAACCTTTCCACATCAGGCATAAGACTAGCTCCAAGAGTGCTGAAGAGTACTGTGGCACAATAACCAGATTTCCATAGATGTCAGATGGCCCAGTCAGAAGTCTGAGCTCTCTGGATTACAGCACCTGGTTGCAAAATGATGGACGTATGATAGGTGATGGTGCCTTCCAAGCAGCCGGGTTTGGTTTAATGTTACACAAAGACCTCAGGAAGACAAAACTGGGAGAGCACATCCCAGTTCATCCAATCATACATCAATGGTACACGCAGTATTAGGCTCTAGGTCGTAGCAGTTCCTTCATGGACTGGACTGGCCCTCAGCAACAACACTTTTCAGACTGAATGCACATTAACCAAGTTATTAGCTACCTATTGTTTTAGTGAAAGAGCAGGATGGGATAGGCCTCAAGCACTGGACCCTTTCCCCCTTTTCCTTTTGCTACTGCTATATCTCTGTCTTCCCTCTATTGTCTTTTACTCAGTGCTGCTTTCACCCATGAGATCTATGGAAAGGCAGAATAGTAGTTCTTGCAGTATTTCTTAGCTGCTTAGTTGCAGCTTCATTTGCCAGCCAACCATGCAAAGACACACCTTACTTATACATTAGATGCTATTATGACCTTGTGTATGCTATAGCTACCGCATTTGGATTCTGAACCTGAATGAAAGCTCACATACACACCCCTTTAAAACCTTTTATCAGCCTAATTCACCATTCTTGCTTCTCGGTTCCCTTCTGGTTGGATTTGATGGCATTGAAGCTTTCTCCTTTCTCTAAATGGATCAAGCCTTTATAGAGGCTTATAACAAAAACTGAGGGGGTATAAGAGCAATTGACTCACAGAATATTATGTGAAATTTTGATTATGCTGTGGCTATCAGACATAGCTGTGCTGTTGTCAAGCAAAGCTGTGGTGTTTATGTCTGCATTGGGTCTGGAAAATTTTTACTGTTAAGCTGCCCTGTAACACCCAAATTTTTAGTATATGCAGTTGTATTATTATAACAGAACAAGCAGTTGCTGCAGTCAAATCCCTTCTTCAAAGGTATGTTGCAGAGCCATCTTCTTCCAGTAGAGGGAAGCAAACTACACAAATAGAAAATAAATTATTATTATTTTATATATCAGTGGAGAGGAGATGGGTTTCATGCTCCCTTAAAAAGCAAGTGGGTTTCATCTGAAATAGTAGTGCAGTAAACCCCATTGCTGGCACCTTGAGACTTGAATGAGGTTAGGTGAAAATGGGCTGTGGGAGAGGGGAGACTTGGTATTCTCAGTTCCTCTTTCAATTAGACTAATGACAACCAGGTCTTAGGATTCTTTTTACAAAAGAATAAAATGATCCTTCATGAAGATTCCCAGATATTATTGGGCAGTTTTCTGTCAGTGGCAGGGAATAAAAAATGTTGACATGAGTTTCTACATCTCTGTCAGAAGATCAGTTTTTGGCTGTCTTGATAGCTAAAATCTGGAAGATCCTAGTCTGTTGATGAACAAGTCATTTCTGCCATGTTTCTCCCTGTTCAACTCCTGCCAAATGAATTTCAAAAAGCTAAACAATTAGATGGTTTATGCAATCCAGAAAACAGGTTTGTAGTTTCTTTTTTAATCTGTCAAGGTGAAACTGAAAGGTCAAACCTTCACAGGGAGTTTAGGCAGGTAGAAAGCACAGAGTTTTCTTAAGCGGAAAGGTTTTAGGAATTAAACATCATTAATTGATGTTTCCCCAGATGTCTCTTGTAAATTACTTCCCCTTTGTGTCGTGCTTGGAGCCCAGCTCTGTTCATTTGAAATATTTATTTATTCATTTATTTTTATTTATTTAGATTTCTATACCACCCATACCGTGACTGGTTTGTTCCAGAAATACTATTGTCTGTATGCTAATGATCACTGCCTTAATAAAGGTAAAGGTAAAGGTATCCCCTGTGCAAGCACCGACTCATGTCTGACCCTTGGGGTGACGCCCTCTAGCGTTTTCATGGCAGACTCAATACGGGGTGGTTTGCCAGTGCCTTCCCCAGTCATTACCGTTTACCCCCCAGCAAGCTGGGTACTCATTTTACCGACCTCGGAAGGATGGAAGGCTGAGTCAACCTTGAGCCGGCTGCTGGGATTGAACTGCCAGCCTCATGGGCAAAGCTTTCAGACAGCTGCCTTACCACTCTGCGCCACAAGAGGCTCTTACTGCCTTAATAGGATTACCTATATCCTAGCTAGCACCCTGGGGATGTTTCTCTTGCAACTCCACTGGTATTTAAGGTGGATTTTCTTGGTCCCTGTATCCCAGGAAAGGAATAAGAGCCAGTTTCAATGTATGACTTTATGAAGCTTGTACTATAGAACAGCCACACTCCTTTGATTTCTGCCAACTTTTTGTTGGCTGAAATTTAACTAAAGTGGGATAAATCAAAAGAACATGACACCCCTTGGGGGTTTCTACCTTTTTTTCTACATGAGGCACAAACCCAGTTCCACAGCGCAGAGATTTGGGGTTTGCTCAAGGATCCATTGGACATTGTGAACCTGACGGAGCGTGCCTCCAAGTAGCAGACACTATGAGGATGAGGCCTGTGCCACTATTGCAAAGGAAGACAAAACGCCACCAGTCTGTGCCACCAGCCCAACAGATGATGAGTATTGTAAACATTAGTATGGCGGAATACTCTGAAATGGCACCTTGCATATGAACTGCTGATTCCATCCCCCTTAGGATTGTGCAAGTGGTTCCTGTGACCTTTAGGGAGCCAGCTAGTCCCATAGCCAGTGGGGTTACTTCCTCGGTGCAAAACTTTCTACCCTCCATGAAGAAAAGCTGACGGGAAGAAAGTAGGTTCCTTTGAAATGTGATGTTGGAGGAATGTTTTGTGGGTACCATGGACAGCCAAAAAGACAAATACATAGGTTCTAGACCAAATCAAGCCTGAACTCTCCCTAGAAGCTAAAAAGACTAAACTGAGACTGGTCATATCAGAAGACAAGAGTCATTGGGAAAGACAATAGCACTAGGAAAAGTTGGAGGCAGCAGAAAAAGAAGATGACCCAGCATGAGATAGATTGGTTCAATAAAAGGAAGCCTTGGCCCTCAGTCTGCAAGACCTGAGCAAGGCTGTTGACAACAGGACAGTTTGGAGGATGTTAATTCATAGGGCCACCATAAGTCACAAGCAGCTTGAAGGAATTTAACACAGATCTCAAATAGTTGTCATTTTCCAGTATTCCTTACAAAACTAGAAACTCAGTATGCAATAGAGGTTGTACTTTCTATTAAGCAATGAAATTGGACTCGTGTGCATCTCTACTGAAAATGTGGAGATGGTGCTGTTAATGTTTGGGGGGCGGGGAGTCTGGGTCTTTCTAGAGTTCTGTGCAGTGCTGTTCGTTTTGGCTGGCTTACAATTATATAACTTCTCATAGAAGCCCCAGAATATAGATATGAGGCTCAGGGTAGAATTCTTCAGACCTTTATATTCTGCTTGCTTCAGTCAGTTGCATCCCTCTCCTTTCAAAACTTAGAATGGGGAGTTGGAGGGGGGTGGGGTTAAAAGCTCTGTTCTCTCTCCCAAGTTTCTACAAACAATAAAAGGAGGCCACCTTCCACCCCTCTCCCTTCTCAACACTACTCAAACAATTGTCCCGCTTTGTATTCGTCTGGTCACCAACAAATAATGGTTGTACAGTAAAAGTGTGCATTCTTTCTCCTCTCTTTTCTCTTTGTTTTTTTCAGTCGATGCAGGAGAAGGACGAGAGCACAACAGACCCATGAGACAAGCTTGGCCTGAACTCTTAAATTTTCCTTTCCTGCCTTACTTCTTGAGCACAGGCTATGGGACAAGTTAAATAATGTTAATCTCTTCTGAAAGTGCTTTTCCCTTGGGGCAGCAATAAAAAGCAGTCAATGCTAAGAAATGCATTTTAGTTTTAAGCAGCAATTAGCATCCACCATTATATATCCAGTAGAGTTTAATTATTGTTTAGTACTCGTTAGCTGGCAATGGACTCTACTGGAGATGGCTTCGGCCATTTAGTGCTTCATTTCATGTATATATAGGAGTCATTCTTGCTGTTGTAGAACAGTGGTTTGTTTCCTTACTGCTACTCTCTGCAAAGCTGAAACCTTCCCCTGGCCTACGGAGCCTTCCACAGCTTCCTCTGGTCCAAAAGCTCTTTAAGATGGAGGAAGGCTTCAATCTGTGCTAAGTGCAGAGGGGCTGGGTTAAAGGGTAAGAAAAGGGAGCATCGTTTATATAGTGCTCTGAATTGACAAAGTGCTTTGTAGTCTTATTCATTCTCATAACAACCCTGTGAATCAGATATTATGTATTCCAAATTTATGTTTGAGAGCAGAGAGAGAAATTGACCCAAGGTCACCCATTTGTTCCAAGCAAGCAGCTGAGATTTATGTACGAAAGTAGACTTCTTCTGCATGCAAATTGCATGTTGGACCAGGCACTGTGTGTGCGTGCTGATCACATAAACAGCTATGTTATGATATATATCAGGAAACAAGTCATCTAATAAGATACATGTTGGTGCTAAATCATTTGGACAGGGGTGCACATTCCTGGTTTGCAGTATGAATGGAAATGTTCACTACCAATGATGTACTGAACAATTAATGGTAACTCTCCGTTGCACAGAGCTGTGGATAAGATCCAGTTTAATTGGCAATTTCCATTCATTTCTGCTTCAGACTGTATTTCCCCCCTCACCCCCAGTCATTACTCAGGACCCTTTCCAATTCAGCAGCATTTTGTGGTAGGTAGGAAAGGCACAGAAGTTCTGACCCACTGATAGAAGATTTAATCAGAATCCAACCCTGTCTCTGAGCCTGTTAAATATGAATCCACTGGTTCCAAATCCAAGTCCAGCCACGAATAGAACCATTTTGATCGTGTGAAGTGAAAGTTCATTTTATGGTGAAAGAAAAATAAATGCCTAAATGAATGAAATGAGGCGAAAGTAAGGCAGATACATATTTGTTTAATTGATCTGATAGGCTGAGGTAGAGTCGCTACAGGCATGCAGGTGCAGTGTGATTCAGAGGACTGATGGGATGCAGTGGTCAGAACGTTGGGCCCATTCTGCACACATTGGATAATGCACTTTCAGTGTGCTTTTGCAGCTGGATTTTCCTGTGCAGAACAAGACAATCCACTTCTAAAGTGTATTATCCAATGTGTGCAGAATGGGGCTTGGACTAGGACCTAGGATGACCAGGTCTGAAGCCCTTGTTCAAATATGGAAGCCTGCCAAATGATCTGGGGTCCCTCACAATCTCAAGATTGCTGTGAGGACTAAGGAGATGAGGGAGGTGCACTGGGAAAAGCCATTTTGGGTTCCTGATCAAGGAGAAAAGTGGGAACTTAGTTTTTAAGCCCCAGAGATATATGTTGCCAATTAATTAGCAAAGAGGGTCAAACAAAGGCATCTCCAACTCCCAAGGACGCTGGACTGAAGAATTAATTATGTGGCCAGTTGAAGCATCCAATAGACACAACCTCCACAGGCGCCCTGGGGCTTCAGATCGGCAAATTCCTTTATCAGGTTTTTACCGCTCTGCAGTCTAGGGGCAAATCGCCAAAGAAATGCCCTGCCCGCAGCACCCTTATGCTCCAAGGATTACTGAGGACGCGGGGATTGGATTAACTCCCGGGAAGTGGGGGGGATGCTCGGCCAGAGCCATCTTCGCTGCAACCTGATTAGGGAACTTGCTCGCTGTACATCCCCGCCTCCGCCCGCGCACGCACATCCCTCTCCTCGCGGGGCTGGGTCGGAGAGGGGGCATTGCACTGCCCCCTTTTCGGGACTGGGGGCCAGGGGCCAGGCGGCCCGGACACAGCCGCGCACCCTCCCGGCGCAACTTCGGCGCTCTGCGCGGCCGAGAGGCAGGCGGCTGTGGGCAGGGCCCAGGGAAATGACGCGCGTGTTGTGAAACCCGACCCAGCGCGAGGGGAGCGGGGCTTCCACCCGGCTGCGGCTGTCAGGCGATTGTGTGCGCGCCGTCCTCTTCTCGCGGCCAGCCGCGGCGCTCGGGAGAGGAGAGGAGAGGAGAGGCTGCCCGGGTCGGCCGCCGACGGGGCTCGGGAGCGTCCAGCCGAGGGCAGCGGCGCTGCGGGCGGGATGGAGGCGGCCATGGAGTGGTACTACGCCGTGCCGCTGCTCTTCACCGTCCTGGCCGTGCTCCTGGCCTCGCTCTTTGTGAAGTTGCGAGCCTCGGCAGGGGACAAAGCGGCGGCCGACGAGGGAGAGCCCCGAGCCCCCGAGGCCAAGGCGAGCGTGGCCGCCGCCGCCGCCGCACCAGCAGCCCGGGAAGGCGGCGGGGAGGGAAGCCCGGGAGCCCCGGAGGAGGACGGCGAGGGGCCGCCCAAAAGGGCCGGGGGCGAGGAAGCGCGGGGCAAGGCGGACGGGCTCCCCGAGGAAGGCGCCGCGGCCGAAGGGAGGGAGCGCCGCGAAGAGCAAGACGACGACGTGGAGGAGGAGGAGGACGCGGCAGCTCGGACTGCGAAAGCGCCGCCGCAGAGCCCCCCGCCTCCGGAGATGAAGACGGCGCCCGGGCCGGAGGCGGCGGCGGCGGCGGAGGGAGAAGAGCAGGAGGACGACGAAGACGACGAGGGTGAGGAGGACGAGGAGGAAAGCAAGGTAAGGGCGAGGCGGAGGGACCCGGCCGGGCACCGGCTTCCCTGCAGAGACACCCACCCGCCCCTCCCGCTTCCGACGGCTCTGCCCGGCGTCTGCTGGAGCTTTCCATCTGGAGCCGGGGGGGGGGGGGGAGCTTACTTCGCAGAGGCAGATCTTGGGAACTCTCCGACCTTGGAGCAAGGAAGGCGGCTACAGCCGAATCCCCTCATTCGGAGGTCAGGTGACACCCACCCAGCAAAGTGCTGAGCCGAAAGGACTCCCTACCGCATGAGCGTGTTTCACACCGCCAATCACGGTTCTCTCAGAGCTCGCTCAGCCCCACCTACTTCGCCCGGTGTTTGTTGAGGGAAGAGGAAGGGAAAGGCAATTGTAAGCCACTTTGGGGCTCCTTCGGGTAGTAAAAAGCGGAGTGCAAAAATCTAGCAATGATGATTATCATTCAGGAGTTCAGGCCATTGCTGGGCAGAATGCCAACTGTTCGGGTGCCACATTCCCTGGCAGTAGCCCTGTAGCATGTAGAAGATAAGCCGAGGAGGGGAGCAGGAGGATGCCTGGATCCTGAATCTCTGAAGATCATACCTCTGCGTGCGCATGCCCACACATACGTTCATAGTCTCAGTTATAAACAATATAAGCAATTTTGAGGGCTCCTTGCAGTTCCTTCCCTGCCATTTCTTCTCCCTCTAAATGCAAAGGGAGACCATTCTTCTTCCCACTTCCCTAAATTATCAATTCAGGATGCACACCTGTTGCTTCACGTAGGAGCATGGGACTGCTGCTACCAGTGATGGTGTCAGTATGTTCCACCCTTGGGAGAAATAAAGCTTGAGATTTTGAGATAAAAGGCTATGCTCATGAGTATTGATTGCACCCCCCTCCTCTCCCTCCATGGTACTTAGTACTAACTGAAAGTGTTTGTCATGAAGTAAACTTCTAAATGAGGTTCACACGTTCAAGCAAAGCAGTCACCTGTGATTACAGTTAGTCTCTTTTCTGCCCCTGACCTTAATTCCAGAGGAGGAAAGTAGCCTTGGAAACTTCTTCCTCTCCAGGAGATGTAGCCCCCTCCCCCTCGAGTGGCCTCTTGTGCAGACCTGAGGAATGACACATCTGATTCCCCACTTCCTGCAGCCTCATGCTTTCCCATAGTCTAGAGAGACACACCATGATGTCACTTATCCCCCCACCCCCACCCCAAGCATTCCCTGGCTGCATACAGGGCATGAGACAGTGGCAGGCAGTGAAAGTAAGTCCGGCTCCCCAATGCAGCAGGGGATTGTTTCTGATTAAAAATAAATGAGCAGTCCTAAGGGCACAAAGAGGACGTGCGCCTTGCCAAAAAACACCAGCCTTCTAGGCAGCAAGCTAGACTTAGACAGGAAGCTAGGTTTTATTTGTCAGCTGTAGGACTGCAGAGATCTTGTCTCCTATCTGGGAGTTGTTTCTGAATAATGCATGTCTCTTTGCATTCCTGAGATTGCTTGGGTGAGCAAGTTTAAAAGAACCAGGGGGGGGGGGGGGATGAAATGTTTCTTGTTTGGAACCAAATCAGGATGGCCAAAAGACCAGGAGCCCGGCTTCTGTCTCCATGGACTACGTTCCCTGTTGGCGATGGAACTAGTTATTAATTTCCATATGGGGACATGTTAAGATTAAGCCCTCCGACTAGAAACCCTTTCCTCTCTTCACGATGGGGCTGCTGGTCGTAACTAGTAAGCAGCAATAGAAAGGCACTCTACTCACTCTTCTCGTGGTCACATATTTCAGGGCTGGCATAAGCAATGTTTTCTCTTGCTGGCTCAAATGAAGCCCCCATTTATGACAGGAGCACATTTATCTCACTTGAAAAACAAAAGCATAATCACAGGGGGTGGGGAGCTTCATTAAGGGCTTACGTTCAGCCTCGCCATTGCAGGGGCGCATTCTTGGTTGGTGAGAGCAAACCTTCATTCTTTTCTTATGTGGGTGATAATATAACATGTTAGTAGGAGAATTTTTTAAAATAACATGGTGTGTCGTGGTGGCTACCAGTGTGATCTATAAGCTGGGAAGTAAGTTTGCAATCATAAGGAATAATATAGGACTTGCATCTGAGTATACCTGCTTAGACTTGTTCCCTGGTTCCCAGTTCACATGGCTCTCCGATCATTCACTGACAATCTGCACTCTTTCAGTGTCACCTTCCTGTCTGTAAAATGGGGTTAATACCAACCTTCCTTACACATCTCCTGTAAATATCACACCGGTTCTCAGAAAGTGATATGTAAAGGCATTAGGATTGTTATAATGTTATTACACATTGTAATGTTATGCACAGACAAAGCAGCCAGGAATAAAAATAGGTTAGGGAGGGAGAAAGTGTCAGATACATTCTCTGGAAGGCCCAGTCTGTAGCCTTACCTCAGACAAAACCTCACTGAAGTCCCCACTCACTGGGCAATTAGGGAGGGAAGTAGAGAAACAGACCTGATTCAAGCGTCTGGCATTTATGCTGCCTGTTTTGCTTCCTGCTCATCAGTTTCCTATCGTGCAGCTGATGCCATGTCCCTCTAGCATAAACATCACTTTTGCCTGGTGAAGTGAATGGAAGCAGTGCAGACTCAGCACATCCTAAAAACAGACCTCTATGCCAGGAGGAGGAGGCTTATTTGTTTGTTTCTTATTCCTGGGTCCAGTGATTACCTTTCAGGCCCCCTAGTTTTGTGCCTATGCCTGTTTATGCCTTTGGGCACCCCAGGGGAAACATTGGACCAGTGCCCTCAGCAGCCTTGCTGATCAAGATGGAGTTGTTGTTAACCAGCTGAGCACTGCTCAGACTAGCTGCAGGCCCTTTCTGGCTGGAAATGTACAGCAATCTCAGGGAAATGCCCAACAGTCCCAACAGTATGCTTGGCTGTAGTCACACAGCCACTGTGTTTTGTCTGTTGCTTAGGAAAGAATGACCTTTTCCCCTGCCCATGGGGACCCCTTTCTCACCTTGTCCATATTCTTTCCTTCCCTACATTAACCACAGCTCAGCCAGGCTTTCTAGGGTGTTTACAAAAACAATGTTTACTCCAATTATATATATATACACACGGACACACACACACACAAGATTACTTCATTTTACTGCCTCTTGACTGTCTGCACCAGCACGGTGTTGGTCCTTCTGTGACAATCATTGCTGCATGCCAAAGGGCAGCCTCTTCTGTCTCCTGGCTCTACATCAACTGAACTTTGCTTCACAGCGCAAACATGGCTTGGCTAGTGAAGAATGTTGATTCCTGTTCCTCTCAGTTTTTGAGGCTTTTAAAACAAAATTTCTTTCTACCCCTCAGGAGTATGAAGAAAAGTTTCTTCATTTTTTAAATTTATTATCTTTATTAACCACACACTTTCAGCCAGCTGATTCACAGCAGCACACAACAATATAATAACAATAAAAGTATATAAAAACAATATGACAAATCCTCCCTAGTCCCAATACCCTTAAAACCCCAGTCGTCCCTGTCAACCCAGTGCCTTAGGGGGTAGGTGGAAGAGAGAAAAAAATGTGGTGATACTTTTATCTTTCATGACACAGGTGTTTTGTTCTAAATTCCCCATATGTTATTTTACCTTAGGCTGACAGTGATGATGGTGGTGATGGGGTAGAGGAACTATGATTGAAGATTCTGGCATATGTTCTACATCAAAGTTGTTAAGAAAAACTTTGATCAGTGGAGTAGTAGGATATATAGCAGTCTTTCAATCATTTTTTTTCCTCTTACCTCAGGCGAGCCCGATCCCATCAGATCTCAGAAGCTAAACAGGGCTGACCCTCACTAGTATTTAGATGAGTGACTTCCAAGGATTTGCGAGGTAGTTCCTCCAAGGAACACTAGATGTCATGCTGCAGAGGCAGGCAATGGCAAACCATTTCCCAATTGCCCGGCTGCCAGACTCAACCCCCTGAGGAAGCTGAACAGTGAAACCAATGCAAATACTGGTTATTGGTTCTGGAAATTAATTACAATACATGCTGGAAACCATTTACAATAAATGGACACTTTACAGTAACTAAGAAGACAAGGGTTTTTCAAAAAGATTTTTATTTAGAACTTACACGGGACTTTTCTTTCATCTCTATACTGTGTACTCCTTCTTTATATTCCTTCTTTATATTATATATATATATATATACTGTGCATGCCACGTGATAAATAAATCTATCCCATCACCATTATTACTTTCCTTTACCTGTAATGCTTCTCCTTCTAGTCTTCTATTTTCCTTCTATTCTGTGGTTCCTTTAGGTGTTCTGAAGTAGCAGTGCACAAGAAGGAGGGGAGATGGTCAGTTGTCAGTCTTTTCACATATTTTCTACATTCCTAAGGCTTCTTGAAATCCACAATCATAGACCCAACTTGAAGTTACATTGTACACCCCAAATGTGTCCATCTGTTTCACTATGCACATTCCATTGAATGAGGAGCCTCCGTCTAGCTTTGTAGTTAGGAGACTTAAAAGAGTGATGCCTGGTTTTGTGTGAGAGAATATATACTAGGTCAAAAGGGATTTATGCAGAGAGATGGATAGACGGCTGGAATTCAAGCCTGAATACTGAATACTTTGATAGTGTATAATTTAATCCCATTGAGGATTAACTGGTTTCGCTGCTTTGTATTGTACATGGTCTCATCCAAACTATATTATGTTCTGAAAAACAAAGGATGAGCTGTCTTGCCAACAGACTTTCTAACTTGCCAACTGTCCTCCTGCTCTGTCTCTCTTCCTGCCTGCTATCTCCTGGGTTAGGGCTATAGGGGATTAATCTCACACCACTCCCTCCCCACCTCACCCCATCCCATCTCATTGGATCTTCAAAGCCAGCCAAGATATTCAGATTTATTACTTCTCTGCCATTTGCAGTGTGTTCTTTGTAGGAAGAATGGCCCCATTTAGGTTATTTGCTTTGCATAGCTTCTCTGGGCTGGTTCCAGAAGGAGGCTGTGTCTGGCATCCAGGGGAAGGGAGCAGAGGGAAAGGCATTTTTTCTGCACTGAGTAAGAGCTTGAAAGGATTGGCCTGGCAGAAGGCATGTGAGATCTGCCGCATACCAGGACTCCTTTGAGCAAGCAATTTGTTTAGCTGATATTCAAGCAAATGAGGCTCTCAGAATTCAAGATGGGCGGCAGTACAGAGAAGTGCTGTCCCTTGATCGTTGAAGTTGACCTGAAACATTTTTGTCACTCACTAGAATTAATGACACTCACTAAAACTAAAATAATCTATGAAAGTTTAGCTGCAATAAAATTGCTTTGGGACAGAAACTCACTGTTTTAACATATGGTCACCAGCTTAGTGTTCAGTCCCCTGAAGATGGTTTCCTGGATCTAGGGTTGGGGGGCGGGGGGGTGGGGTTGCCAGATCCAGGCTGGGAAACTCCTGGTGACTTGGGAATGAAGCCTGTGGGATACACTGCCTTAGCAACCATTTTCTCCAGGGGAACTGATTTCTGGTGCAGGGAGATGAGCCCCAGGTCCCAGCTGGTATCCCTACATGGATCTGGCTTTTGGGTTTCTGCTTTTATGAAGCCCTGTTAATTTTGTCAGTTAATACAACTGTAATTTAAATATATTTCTATCTGTGGAGCATGTCTTTACTGCCTTTCTCTTCCCACTGAAGTCCAAAATGCCCCTCAAATTACTCTCAGGCTGTGAATTATCTCACCCAGAACCTACTGTCTGAAATCCTTTAACTGGAAATGCCAAGGATAGAAATTTCTGCATGCAAACATGTCCTTCCTCCAATGTAGATGAATAGTTTGGTCATCAGTGGTTTGCTTCTCATTCTCCCAGAAAGGGGAATGCCATCCAGCTTTTAATAACTGCTTGCTCATTAAAGAGTCAAGTAGAAGATAACAGTAGAAATATCAAGTAATGCTAAGAAATCCTTCAGTTTAAAAATATGCTAATTCTTATGGGTTTTAGGAGACAAGACCCATAGTATGGAGATTTGGTAAGGCAGGATCACCTGAATGGTACAGCTACCTTTGAATACCAGGAATGGTCTGGATAAAGGTTTTGTTACCCTGTCCATAACAACACAACATGCCTTATGAGGAAGGTTTACATCTGTGTGTTAAATGATTTATTTACAAAATAGCATCAGGGAAAATCCCAAGATAGTAAGATACTTGAACCTCTGATATCAAAGCCGTAACAACTTGGGTTTACTCCAAAGGCTTTTTCTTAATTAATTTAACCACTAGATCAAGAATGACATGGAAACAAGGATGGTTATTTCCCCTATAACTTTCTAGATAAGTTACACTGGGACATTCATGGATTTTGCCACAAGCATTCATTAGACCACAATAATGTTTACTGATAAATGTATTCTCAAAGTGAATGGAACTAAAGGCCTGTCATTCATGTCAAACCAGAATGCTTTGGCCATATACCCCCATTACACAAAATAAGAGTTGGCTTATACATACTGGTTCGCCACTAGATAACTTTATTATTAGTTAATATATATTATGCACTAACTTGAGCAAAACCACAACAACAGCACAAAGGACAACACTGGATATTTTCATCATTGGTTTACTCACCAGCTGACTTGCAACTGACTATGGGGGGGAAAAGCATTATTTTTGAGTGGACATGAAATTTCTGTGTATGGTCTTTGATAACCAATGACTCATTCACACATGAAAGTCATCCCTTCGGCCCACATTGTTTTTCCTTATTCACTTCTAATACAGTAAGTGGCCCAGTCTTTACAACTTTGAAATCTTGTCTTGAAAGAACGGTTGTCCACTCATACAGGAAAGCAAAGCCATTTTTGATTGTAAGATATATATGTAATTACTGTCTCATTTATTGTCGCCTCCCATATAGGACCTGTGGATATGCAGGCCAGCAGTGGAAAATTCTAGGCCCATTCTGCACAGGGACCAATGTTGCCAATTGGTTTCGCAAAGCAATAACTGTATTTTAAATACTGGAATCTCGGCGTTCCGCGTACCTTCATTTGTAGTGGAATCCAGTAACATTTCATTCATTCCCCACAGGTTTCCAGTCTCTCAGGAATTGCTAGAAAGGAAGAGATTTTTTCTGTGCTTGTTCCCACCCCTGGCCGTCGATCAGCCAATGGGCAGTTGTTATCATGCTCCCGAAAAGCCCCTTTCCCTTTAAGCACAGTTAAAAAAAAACACACGTTTCAACGAATATGCTTTGATTCTTCCTTACGTAGAGACCCATCTAGCTGGCGTGTGAACTGGTGAGTCATCGTTACCACGCTCCCCCGAGTGGAAAAAAAAATATCCCCCCCGAACAGGCGCGATTTTCGGCCGAAATTAAAGGGAACTGGCAAAAAGGGGCTGTGTTGTGCTTGGGGACTTAGGGGAGCTTTAAAGCACCTCTGTGGAGGGACTGTAGCTGGAGAACCCTCGCTGGGTGAATCAAGCCTTGCTGGTTCGTTGCTTTCCCCGCTTGCTCCGAGGGAAAAAAAATGGCAATCGCTTCACCGGAAGTTCGGAGGAGAGAGCCAGGGGGAGGGACTTTGTTGCAACCGCTACATTGAGAACGCACAGGTCTTTTTCGCAAGTGTTGCAGGTTGTTGGAAGGAGTGTAGCGATTTTCTGAGGTTGAATCCACTTTTCTGGATTCCCCGGAAATTGCTACAACAAAGCGATTTTCGCGTTAGTGTTGCAGGAGTATTGTAGACTGCTCACAACATCATGCGGAACGTAGTTTTAGTGGCGAAAACAAAATGCAAGACTAGTGCTATATTAAAGTCGTGCGGAATGGACCCTAGAGTTTTACAGTGGAACTCCCCCCTACCCTCTTCTTTTTTTGGTTCATGTGTGGAAATGGGGCTGACTTCATGCCTTGGTTCCCTTTCCCCTCCTACAGAAACATGTCCTAGAATGCCATTCTGCTTTACCATTTCCTTAGGTAAAATCCTACTCTTGGAGATATTGCTGTTATTTTTTAAATGAGGAAAAAAACAGTGGCAGGGAGAAAGTGTTCTCAGTCTTGGGACCAACTGTACCATATAGTTCTACCTAAAGGGGATAAAAGCTAGGCGAGTATCTTCTGATGGAGCAGTAGACAGGCTGGTGTATAAATTCCATGCCAAAGATGGGAGATCTTTAGGGCATTTAGAGGGGGGAACCTGATCTCTACCTCCATTAATTGACTTATGAGGGTCTCTCACTGGAAAAGTAATGAATGCATTTCTGCTTTTTGAGTAAATTCAGCAGGTGCAGGCTGGAGAGTAGGATGTGGGAAAGAGAATATCAGTGACCCTGATCCTGTTTAGTTTTTGCTTGGGTTAATTTCCTTTCTTATCTGAACTTCAGCAGCCATTTAGCTGGATGCCAGATCCCCTTTTAAATGGTTTCTATGCTTTGAGGCGAGATGAACAGATGGGAAATACAAACCTACTGCTGATCCAGGTCACAGAGCAGGATAAAATTTAATGATTTTATTTATTATTTATTTTATTTTATTTATTTGGATTTTTATACCGCCCTTCCATATGGCTCTGGGCAGTTTACAAAACCTAATTGACTACATTAACACAGATTGAAACAAACCTTTGCAACATTTTATCATCATGTTCATCACAAAACTTTATAACCATGCTTTTATAATTACAAGATTTATGACCTGCTTTTCTGCCCTTGTCAGGGCCCCCAAAATAGTTAGCAAGTTACAAATATGCATAATAAAAACACACCATTAAAACACTTAAATGTAACAACCATACATAAAATCAACAATTAAAACAATGCAGGAAGGAGGAGGAATCACTGCAGACCTTGAATTGTGCCCAGAAACAGACTGGAAGCTAGTGTAGCTGGGCCAAGACTGGAGTGATCTGGTCCTTATGACTTAATTCAATCAACATCCTAGATGCAGCATTCTGCACTAGTTGCAGCCTCTGAACACAAAGGCAGCTCCCTGTAAAATGCACTGCAGTGATCTAATCTCGATGTAACCAGGCACCGTACCACAGTGGCCAGATCTTTTCTTCTCAGACTGTAGCTGGGTAACTAGTTGAAACTCGTAAAAGGCACTCCTGCCAGGAGTCACTGGAAAACCCAGTGATGCTAGGAAAAGCTGAAGGCAGCCGGAAAAGAAGACCTAACATGTGATGGATTAACTCTATAAAGGAAGCCCTGGCCCTTAGTTTGTAAGACCTGGGCAAGACTAACTAAACTGGGCATAGAATAATTAAACTCCCGAGTACAACAAACATGGTATAACTTCAGTCACCTTAATGACATTAAGAATAATAGTAATAGTTTTCAACATCCATCACATAAGCATCAACTGACGAACAAAATCTGCCAGAATACATAGAAGATCAATGAGGTGGGATAATTGGTGGACTTCACCCCACTGAAGAGAAACAATCTTCAGGTAAGTCCAGTGTTTTGTTCTCCTTCAGTGAGATAAGTCCTCCAAAACTGGTTATATAATCAAGCTAAGACGGGGTGGGCACAGAAATGACATCAGCACTGTGTTCATCCCAACCCATTGTTGGAGAAATTATCTCCCAGAAGCAGTGGAGTTCTGCTGGACTATTATGAAATGTCTAACCAAAGAAGAAAAGGAAAGCCAGGTAGTTGCTCTATCCGTTTCTGCTCTACCCTTGTCCTTGATAGGCATCCTATTTCTGAATGCAGCCAAAGTCGCTCCTGCCCCAGTAAGATGGGTTACAACACAAGTCTCAAACACAAGTACCATGTCTCAAACACAATACCATATACTTTCTTGAAGTAATGTTTGGTCCAGATAGTCACTGTGGCATTGGAGACTTTACCACTCTAGTAAAATGTATCCTATGGTACAAATAAGGCAAGTGACAGCTTAAATGCTTTGTCACTGTTATGTATATATGTAGAACCCTCCGAACAATCAACAATCCATTCCCTCTCTCTGCTGAGAAGGAATTGGGGCAACACAAACCCACACACCCAACCAGGAGTTCTGTTGTTTAAACTGCAAAGCAGCTTTTACCTTTGGAGTAATATATGTATCAATGCTAACTGCTACCATAACCTTGTGGAAGGTGCAGAATTCCTTATATACTGATAAGTTCTCCAATTCTGAGACCACCACCCCTAATCAGAACTGTGGCCATGACAGATAATTACAACTAAAACAAAGCATTAAGGGGAATGCCAGCAGCCCCCTGAAAAAAAAACCCATTTAGGAACTATATGCTGCACCTTGGGTACTTGTAGCTTTACACCTTTGAGGTATTTATGAATGAACTTGGTGACTTATATGTCTTTGCCAAGACATTGTCTTTCTGAGTGGGTACACAGTTAATTTGTTACAGTCATTGGCCAGCGTTTGTGTTGGTACACAATTCTGCCAATTCAACTTCTCAAAATTATATAAAGCCAACCTTACCAGCCGAATCTTGAGCAAGTTAAGACCACAATCCTTTCTCTGATGCCAACCATCCTTCTTAGGTTGTACAGTCGAAGCAGTGAGCCATCCATCCCCTTGAGCCCATATCTATTATTATTAGGACTCGGGGAGGGCTGACCTACCAGAACTTGCCTGGTTATAGTCTCGACTGACTTCCTCCAGTTCATGGATTTTTTGTTCGCTTCTGAGATAAGAAAACCTATTTTGTAATGGCTCCTTGCCATGTCCCATTAGAGAGGAAATAGTCTGCAATGCAGAGGTATCATATGTAATCATGTCCATTGTACTGCCTTTTCTGAAGCAATCAGTAGATCCAGCAAAAAGAATTGGGGTCAAAGTGTACTTGTCTCTGTTTGCATAGACTTAACATTATCTCCTGAAATTGATTTGCCTTGTTGATGTCAGAAGAAATCCTTGCTAAGAAGGGTCTTTAGCAATTTCCCTAAAGGTATCTATTCCCTAGTGGGAATTAAGAGACCCTTTATTTAGTTAGTTATTTTAAAACTGACATGGAACCCGTGATCCCAGATCATCTGGATAGAAGTGGATACTATGGGTTCTGTACTCCTTGGGTCTTTGCCATGAATAAAGAATGTTATGCAGGCAAGGTAA